>NC_084767.1:6691500-7027500 GCF_028858725.1 Colius striatus
CATTAATTGATGTATAGAACCGATTTTCTCCACTAGCTTTTGTATTTCTTTTGCACAGAGGAGGTGAGATTGTCATTGATTAAACAATAATCTAACAACAGAACAAGGTTTGACAGGACTGATTGAATTTAGAGGATCGAATGGGCTGTGCAAGGATTTTTAAAAGCCTCCTGGAAACCATGAGGTGAATGTCAAATTAACACATCTTTAATTTCTGACCTGGAAAAATCACAGACATGAGGACTGCATCACTAAATGGTTTTGGTGTTATTGTGTTTTTATATTTAGGGGATTTTGATAAGGTTGGTAATTTGATATCTCTGATTTTTACACAGTTCAGTGTTTATATAGTTAGCTTTTAATCGTTCCATGTAAGTACAGTTGAGATTTATACATATTTTTAAGTATTGTTTTATATGTATTTTTTAATATGGTTTGAGTATTTGAGTATAGTTTGGATTTTTTTCCTAGAGTTGGCATTTTTTACTCTGCTTTTGTATATACTTTTTAATACTTTCTATTTATACTGTTGATTTTCTATGTGGTGACATTGAATATCATTTTACATTTCATTATGTACTTTATATTTAAACTTTATTATACATTTCTTTTTTTCTACAATTTGACAGTTGGCTTTAATTTGGCAGGGTTTATTATAGAGTTCTTTTTTCCAAAAGTTCCTTTTCCACTTTTTTATTCCAGCTGGTATTTTGCTACACTCGGTTTAAACATATTGTTTATTATACTTTGGGTCTTAAATACGGTTGAGCTTATATATAGTTGCTTTTTAGTAAGATAGGCTTTTTAGACATTTTTGCAGATTTTTTTTTAATATGGTTCTCTTTTTTCTACTATTTTTGTTTTTCCTACGTTTATATGACTATTTTCTTATATGGTTTATTTGTATTCACTTGTTTTTACACAGTTGTTTATCTTAGATTCCCACAGTTTTAGATAGTAGCTGTTTGAGGTTTCAGTTGTTTACACCTTTGGTTTAATACAGTTGTTTTTCAGCATGGTTTTATACACTCAGTTCTCATACAATTGGGGTTTCGTTGCTTTTTTTCTTTGGCTGATTTTCACTGCAGTTGGTTTTTGATGTTTGTCTGTAACATGGCTGTACTTCAAGGGACTGGTTGTGATGCACTGTTTCTATTCAGTTGGTTGCTCATATGGTTGGATTTTAATTTTGGTATCCAGTTGGTATTTCTGTGGTTAGTGTTCTACACTTCTGGGGTTTATGTGATTGCTTTTTAATATGATTTATTATACAATTGGTTAATCATACTTTAAGATGGTTAGTTGTTTATGCTTTTGCTTTGCAACACAGTTTTTATACTGTTAGCTTTTCATACGGTTGCTTTTCCATAATGCTGGGGGTTTGTATTGTTAAGTTTTTATTTGTTCAGATGTTATACAACTGGTTTTTACACACTTGGTTTGAATACAGTTGGTTCTCTACACAGCTGGGTTTTGCACATTTGGCTTTAAGGAGGTTGCTTTTGACAAACTTCTTACAACATGGGTTTTAACATAGTTGAGGTTTGGTATAGTTGGTCCTTCATATGGTTGGTTTATTATATTTTAGTTGTTTAATATGGTTGGGGTATTATGCCCTGGCTTTGTTATACAATTAGTATTTATATTGTTGGCTTTTCATATTGTTTGGTTTTTATATGGCTGGGTTTAGATGATTTTTTTATCCACAGGGGTTTTTAACACTATTGGCTTTTGACTATTGTTTTTTCACATTTGATTGAAATAAGATTAATTTTTACATGGTTGGTTCTAAACCAGTTGGTTTTTATAGGATTGGGTTTAATACAGTTGATTTTTATATGGTTGAGATTTTACAGATGTGTTATACTTATTTTCTTTTAATATTGTTTTTACAAGGTTGTTTTTTACTAGGGTGGGTTTTGGTGCAGTTGGTTTTAATATTATTTGGTTTAATATGGGTTGTTTTAATTATGGTTGTGTTATGCTGTTTTTTTACAACTGGTCTTTAATATGATGGTATTTTTATACACTTGGTTTTTACATGGTTTTGATATGGTAGCTACTTGGTATGGTGAGTTTTTTATATGATTGGCTCCTGTATTTTGGTAATTTGATACTGCTGGGGTTTTATGCCTTGGTTTTGTTTATAGTTGGTTAGTTTTCATACTGATGGACTTTTTTACCATTTCTTTTTACAGGCTTAAGAGTTTTAGGAGAGTAGTCTTTATACCATAGGTTTTTTTACCTTGGTTTTAATATAACTCCTTTTTTAAACTCTGGTTTACATCACAGTCGGAGCTTTTTTAAGGTTGGATTTTATGTGGTTGATTTTCAATGATGTGGGTTTTTAACATGGTTTTAGTTTGTTTGGCTAATTTTGACATGGTTGGTCGTTTATACAATAGGATTTTTTAGTTTTTCCTTTATATCTTTGCCTTTTCTAAAATTGTTTTTTAATACAGTTTGAGTTTTTATCTATTTTTATATATACTTTGGATGTTTAATATGCCTGGCATTTATTCTGTTAGTTTTAATAGTCTTTCTAAACAAAGTTGGTCTTTTCACAGATCATTTCTAACGTCTTTGGGGTTTTAGATGGTTGAGTTTAATATGGTTAATATCATTATTTTTTTTAGAAGGTTGGTGTTTTTAGACCACTTGGGATTTGTGCTGTGCTTTTTAATATTGTTGGGTTTTAAACAGCTACGTTTTTTAACAAGGTTGGGGTTTTAGATGGTTGGTTTTTTCAGACAGTTTTTCACTTTGATACTGGGGTTTTTAAGCTTTTTTTATACATGCATCTGTTTTTCTGTTTTTTAATACAAGTGCATTTGTATAATTTTGTTCTTCTTAATCTATCTTTTTTTGCAACTTTTTAAATATAGTTGAAGCTTCAATTATAGCAACAACAGCTGAAAGATTTCATTTCTATATAGTGTGCATTTTGCTAGCAAATGCTGTAAGCTCCTCTAAAAACTTTTCCCATCATTTATAAAGATCAAAATTAATTCATTAGGTAATATAGCAAATGGCTATGTTTATCTGTTGGAATAAAGTAATTTCCATAATATAGGCATTTCACATATTAAACACATGTACACCCACATACAGAGATAGATCCAGGGTAACATGCATTCCAAAAGACTGTGCTATTATTGAGAATACAGTGACTGGAAAAACATCAATACTATTGACAGTGACATTATAAAATTAATGTTGAGAGACTGGCCATGTGCAATTCTAGTAAACTGGGCTCCTGTTTTCCTCCTTTCTGCCTTTGGAGGCAAACCTCGTATACAACTAACCTACTACTCATGCTCCCAAACATGCAGTCTTTACTCTTGAAAGTGTTTTTTGACCTACCTAGTATATTTTATGGCCAAACTCAGGTAGCTTGGACCTAGTAAATCAAAAACTTATTGAGATTACTCTGACCTTTCCATTTACTGTTTTTTTCCTTCTTCTCAAATTTCCTTGAAAAAAAATCACATAGTACCTTCTAATTAAATGTTGGATTAATATAGGGATCTATTCATTTGGAATTAAACAGCAGTTACATTTTCAGTAGAGTTATTACATAATTTAAATGGAAAAAAAACCCCATGCATTCTACTCATGGGAAGTTAGAAGAGCAACAATTTTTAAAAGGTAGATTTTTGATTACTGAATTAAATGATCTAGAACAGAAAACTGTCATGTTTAAAGAATGGGAAACTCGGTTTTAAAATACAGTCCTCATTTTAAATTGTTATTTGCACATCTGAGACCCACTGAAAGCTGTTGCTGTACACCTAATTAATGAGCCATATATATTTGAACATCTGTATTTCACTCTTCATTTACTTTCTTGCTCATCCACTTGAAGAAAAAACATTTAAATGAATATCCAGTCAGTAGATAAAATAGCAGTTGTCTGGTAAAGGGTGACTTATTATATCTATAGTTTGCAGTTGAATGACCTTCTGACAACACCTACTTTCTCTCTTCTACACTATCAGCTCATAAATACAACACATTGTATATTCCAAGGTAAGTAAAATTCAATTCAGCTACTTCAGAGTGCAACACTATTGACTTTGTTCAAATGCTACACTAGAAGATTCTCTGGATGAACTGATAAACTAAATATTGGTCATAGCTGGCTACTGCAAACTATACATTGGGTGAAACAACTATCATTCAGTGCTTTCATTGCTATTAAATAGAAGATTTCAGCAGGTTCTTCCTTCCACTCTACCAAATTAGGCCACAGACTCTAAGAAATGTAGATTTTAACTATAAAGCACATAGCAGCTTTTGGGTTGGCTTTTGTTTTCCCCCTTAGAGTGCAGTTTGACTGCTCTTTTTTTGCAGTTATTGAGCACAGACAAGAGTTTTCAGTCTTGGTGGAGATAGATTTTGACACTGGCAACTTAACAGTAACACTGGCATCCTCAGCAAGAGCATCTTATTGATCTGCCTCATTGATATTTAAAATGCTAAAAGCAAGGGATAAATGTTTGGTAAATATCTCCCAGAAGTATTAGAAAGATTTACAGATAATGAAATAAAACTAGCCATCATGGAGAACAATGTGGTTTTACTGATATTAAACATAACTTTAACACTCACAGAAAAAAGAATAAGTAAAAGAAGAAGAAATTTAACAAACAAAATCAATCACATTTTCTAAGCATATAATCCTGAACTCTTAACAGTGTGTATGACACTCTGACTGTTATAAACTCAATGTCATACATGAATGTACTTAAGGACCACTGAAATAAACATCAAAACATGCTATTTCAGTTTGACTTGGTTAAATTTTCATACTTATTGAATTTAGTAGGCACACACATATTTTACACGTTTCAGTGAAAGCCTGACATCTCTCATTTAATGTCTTCTAAGCCTACAGTAATGAAATGAGTTTACTGCCAGAATTTTTCAGTCACTGATTGACTGAATTGTAATACCATAAAAGCCTGGAAAATATCTAACAAGAGAATTTCCTCAGTTATCTAACAGCTAACAGGAAATGAACACACTAACCAAATGTCTTCCTGAAAGGAGCAATCCAAGAAAGTGTTTTTACTTTTTGCACTGCAAAATAAAATGTTACTGATCATTAGAGATACAGTTAAATACTCTGGGCACCAAGTCCAACCATTTCATATCACCACATCCCAGGATGTCAGCTGTTTGCTCTAGTTTCCCTGCTAGAGGCATTACAGGTATGTCAACTTAGAGAAGTTCATTTCAATCCTTTTCTACAATCCAGCGTACTCCATCCAATATGCAATATTTATGCATGTGAATTTATATTGGAAGTTTTCATTTACTCAATGGATAGTTAAAGAAAAATTGAGTAATTTTCAACCCAGACGAAGACACCAAAGAAATACTTTGTACAAAATTCAATGTTATATTCCTCTTCCAGACATACTACTTCTAAATGTTTTTGTGGTCTCATCTAAATAGTTTATCAAGTATCAAGTGCCATAGCTTTGTCTATTCATTTGCATATTTTTCACCTAACAGCATGACGCCAATCAAGTCATATTTTATATGACACACTAAGTATAAAGAAGTACAAAAAAAAAGAAGTATACATTATTCTATTTTTTTCCTGAAATTCTCATTGGAGAAAAACAGCTTTAAGGAACAAAACTTTCTTACAATAGTCAAGTTAAATGTAAGTGAATGCTTTTAAAAGAAATTTTATCCTTCAAGCTCCGTTCCTCCTGGAATAAAACAGTCTACCAGTTTTTTATCTGCCTTGATTTTCAATCACATATCTTAGTCAAGTTTGTCTTTTAAGGAACAGTCAGGTGTCTAATTCATTTTCAGTCCATAGCAATCCATCTCAAATTGTTGCTTGCAGTTTGGAGAGTTGTTAAAGTAAAGCTTAGAAAACCACAAACTAATATGAATACTCCCATAGGAGGCTGAAGAAGATTTAAATATTAATATACACTGCTTAGTTTCAGGCCCATTCTGTCATATCAGTTGCTTCCAAATGTACAGAAGAATCACCCAGCTGTAAACTACCATAGCAAACTGACTTTCTAGGCATTGCTCAACTGCACACGTACCTGCATACGATCACTTATGTCAGTGCACAACAAATCTGACCATTGCTCAAAAGCAAACAAGTAATATCATCAGTTGAAGGAAATGTTCTTCTGTCATGTTCTGGGGGATGGTGAGTGCTAGCATTTAGGCAAGAAGGATTTTTATAAAGAAAACTTTTTGTAGAGATCCTTTAAAAGTTGTTAGAATCACTACAGGTTTTACAGTTCTTCAGTTTATTTTACTGAAAAGAAATTCTGAGATGAAACAATTAGGTTTAGCAATAGAAGAAAAGAATGATCAGTCACACAATCTATGGAATACTCTTGTAGATATCAAAAATCTAGACCTAATACAGGTTTTCCAACAGCTTAAGAGTCATTCTCAAAGTTAACTATTTCAAAATACAGACTCTGTAAAAACCTTTCATATTACCTCTGCAAGTGGCTAATAAACTGATCTTCCACAATGACTATGTAGTAGTAGAAAAGGAATTATTTTACAAATGCAGCTTACTCAATTTTTTTTGCAAGGAATAATGAAGACTGAATGAAATGCAAAAGAGCTTGTGAGATGCAATTTCTAGAAACAGGGATCAAAGCCAGCTTTTGAGATAGGCAAAAGTTGTTATTGAATGTCTGCTTATTTTATGGAGAAAATTTCAAGTAAGAAAGAAATGGGCAATACAGAGGAGTCTGCTGGGAGTCTCCAACTCCAGCTCCTGTTCAGCAGCTGTATCAAATACTTCAGATATCTGGCAATATGCCAGCAAGGCTCACCTGCTGAAGACACAGTTTGAATGATTTTCCCAGAGTTAATCAGTGTAACTCCAGGTTCTACAACAGTGACACCACAATGTGATGCAGAGTTGACATGTTAGAGATTCAGAACCACCATAAAAAAACCCTCCAAAACAGCAGCAAAACCCCCTAGAAAATAAGATACTACCTTGAAAGAGAGAATAATGCAAAGTGCCTCCATTTAAAGTGCTCACAATTAAATAGATTTAAAAAACCACTAAATTCCTTGCTGCTTCACTACTCTGTTCTATCTGACATTATTCAGGACCTTATGTCTCAGAAAGCCCAGCACGTTCAGTGACTACCATGGATTAAATGTTGTTTGTTTTATTGTCTACAGGATCTGAAGGATCTGCCCTAGGAAAGGACTCTTTTGTTAGGACCTGAGACATAAAAACATTTCCATTTTTCCTTCATTTTCTTTCTCTTTCTAAAAATAAATGACAGTTCATATTGTGCGTAGGTTCCTGCTCATGACAGTCCAGGCTGCTAACAGATTGTTAATCTGATAACTGGTCTATTAAAAGATCTTGAGGAGACAATTTCCTCTTGCTTTCCAACTACAATTTGGGAAACTTATTTGAATCATTAATAGCATAAATTACTGCCATGGCATACCTAAAAAGATAATATTCCTTAAAACCATTCCACACATTCAAAAAGTACTTGATCTGCCTCCTCATAACCACTGCCAAGGAAGAGAACATACTGTGTTATGACAATATCCTAGACTAGGGAAGTTTTCTCCGAGAGAGGACAACAAAACACACCAACTTATGCTCAAAACACATAAACATAAGATAGAAAGTTGACAGATGAAAACAGTATGGCAATGGCAAATGTTGCTGTCTACTGGACATATATTTAATACCATATTTTCTAGGTTGACAGAATATAGAGGAGTCTACACAGAGACAGCAGCTGCAAATAGAAACAAAACACTAAAAAAAACAGTTGTTCTCTACTAATTTAATACTATAAGGATATTATGCTTGAATCCAGTTTGTATTATAAAGCGTACCATCAGTCCTAACAAGGCAGAACTTCTAATAAGCCTTTCCATCATTATCTTTTTAGGTAAATCTAGAAAGAAGTTACTTCCCACAACAATATAATTATTCCTCAGTGTCAAAAGAAGCTACCACCCACTTTCTTCTCATGCAGCCCAGATAAATTTGGTGATTAAGCCACCTCTGCAAACTTGGAAACAGATTATTGTATTGTTACTTGTACTGAGATAATTCTTAGGGTTCCAGAAACAGGATAGGATCCAGCTGTACTAGGTACTGTAGAAAAAGCAGAACCAGAAGACATTTCCTTTCAGTTGTATGGAACTGCAGGCCTACAGGATAAATATAGGATGACATGAAATCTTTTGGAAAAGGACATTAAAGTATTTCTGTTTCTATCAGGAATTATTAGACTATTGCAGTCCCATAGCCATAGTCAGTGGCACCAAGTTCCTCAGCTGTTACTGCTCCCACTGCCCACCTGCTAACATTCTCAGTGGGCAAAGAGGCATGAACTGCTTCAGTTGCAACTGCCAAAGATCTCTTCTCTCATCTAGCTTCTGCACAAGCCTGCAAATTCCATTTTTTCTACCCCTCTAGAAAGCATAATATCCTGCAACACAACTGCACAGCTATGCAGCAGATGCTGTTGAGAGAGGCCACCTCTCCTCCAAAATCCAAGAGTAGGTGTAGATGGCTCTTTACTTAGTTTATATTTAACAAAAAATAGCCCCAAAAAAAAGAACAATGATGATCCCAAATCCCACTTACTTTGCAAAGTCCCCTCCTAAAAAATCAGTGAATCAAGAACTCCTCGCTTCCTGTCTAAATGTATTCTGAGAAAGGTGAGCATACAGGGTGCTTACAAAATGAATTAATGTAATTAATAAGCATAACACATGCAGCTTGAATAACAAGCAATTGTGAGGTAAGTACTCCAATGAAGTGAAGGTATAGACACATGTTAGTAACTCACTGACTCACACAAGTGTTAAAAATATTTCTACAACACAACAGACAGTGTTAAATTCAAATTCTTCATTAGTTCCTTTGTTGCTCCAGTTGGTTGACACGGCACCTTAGGCTTCCAGGGTTGTGGCCAAATGTGGGTTTTTGAGCACTCAGGTAATTTTTAACATGCAATAAGTTGGAAAGGGTTATATTTATTCTAGCCAATGTTACTTCTGCAAGATTTTTTTAAAAAACATAGAATATTTGCTGAAATGTCAATGTTTCTCTATATCCATTTGTTTTTCTCTATATCCTTTTGGTTTTTTTTTAACCAAGCTATACTGCAGCAAGGAAGAGAAATAATAACAAGTGAAACAAAGGAAGAGAACTAGTAGTCCTTCAAATGATTTCACAAATAAGAAACAGAGACAAAACAACTAGAAACTGATAGTTACTCAATGGCAATGTTTGGCTGATAAAAGGTGAATTGAACAGGGCAAGCAACAATACTTGTGCTGAGATTTTATGTGAGAAATCATTAATCTAAGAATAAAAGCTGCCTAATTCCATATCAAATCATTTACAGACTGGAAAGATTTCTTGTGAAGTGCATTACACTTTGCTCCCATGGTTTTTGAAATAAAAAGAAATTCAGAATAGTCGCTTTTCAGACAGCTGTCTAGAGAGTGAAGCACAAAATACTGCTGCAAAAAAAGTAGGAAACAAGAAGAAAAGGTCTATGTGAGAAATGCAACCAATTGTCATGAGGTCACTTTGCTATCTCTTGTCATCTTAACATATTTAGTTTAACTAGGCTGAATGAAATAGTATTAATGAATAAGAGATGTCATATAGCAAGGTTATCAGAAAACAAATAAGGTTGCAGACACTGAATACATAACTTTTCTCAGAAACAGGAAAACTATGGGTGAGACATAGAAGTTAAGACTTGTCTGATATTCTGATCAAATCCCACCAAAATCAATGAAAAGCCTCACACTGACTTTACCGAACTCTGTCAAAACTAACACTGACAGGTAAAGGAGCATCTTTTAAAGTACATACTTCAGAGTTAAGCTTTCTTTATGTGAGAAAAAAACTCAAAGATCATAATAGAAAATTAAGAAGACTCTCTAAAGCATGTAGGGTCTCACATTTGGTTGGGCCATTGTCCTGTGACTCATGACATATGTTGGACTGTAGACAGTGAACTGATTTTTGTCAAACAAAATGAGACAACAGGGGAATTTGAGCAAAGACCTTTAAAACCAAGAGCATGAAGTACTGTCTTGTCAGATAAAGCTGTATAGTTATGTAAGCAACATAAAGAGACCAGGAATGTTAGCAGAAAGGTTAATCTTACTGAAGCAAAACCTCAGAGAACAAACATATATACACCAAATTGTTTGCTGCATCCATACTATTTTATTTTGGCTTGGGAATGCACTTCTAAAGCAAAAACTCCAGGTTATTGCAACCTATCACGCTTTGGTGTGCATTGCAGAGTCCTATCAGAGTGTTCAAACTCACTTTCTTTTGCAGAAAACTGAATTGGCTGATAAGACTCAGGGAACACACACTCCAGGTAACACATATCCAACTGACACTACAGACAAGAGCTATGTCAAGGTCAAATCCCCAAATGTGTAATGGCACAGGGGTCCTCAATGTCAACTGTTTTGCTTTCTAGATCAGGCCCTGCTATCTGCTATGCCTACATAGATCATAAATATGCATGCAAATTGTGCCTGAAGAATCTTCCCAACATGTCTGAGAGTGCAATAGATTTGGACATCAGGATGAGAAGCAAGGTAACTGTTAAAACAGTATTAAAAGAAAATCCCCAACTTTCAACCTGAGTTTATTTTGAATTTAGCAGAAAGAAAACAAGTAGAAATGGAACAACAAAAAAAAAAAACCTGGAAAGAGCCTCAAAGAAGTCTTAAAAGTGCACATCTATCCCTTGTATTTTTTCCCTTTCTATAGTTCAGTCACGGAAGAGCCATCCTACAGCAGCTGAGAGCTGACTGAAGGCAGGGATTTGAAGTGGTAACACTACTACAGAACCCACCTCTACCTGAAGGCTGATACAGATATTATTTGAATCAATTCTCTCCCCACTGGGTACTGAAAACTTTCAGGTCCCTATCTCACAGGAGAGACTAGAACCACCGTAAAACTCCTTAGGTTTCATAGAAGATTTGAAACAAACCAAAAACACCCCAAAGCTAAAGCCAGCATGAACCACGGTATTAATAAATAAACTCTCAATTTTAAATAATTAAAAGACTCAAGTTGCATGTACTATCTGAAAACAAAAGTAAACACACTATCTGAGCTAGTCTTTTTTTGCCATTATGTTTCTCAGTTTTGGAACTGGATAGTTAATTCTTAACACTAATATGGCTAGTTTATAGCTAAAAGCTATTTCCCTTGGCCTATATTAAATGCTGTTTACTTGAGAAAGTCAATAAAGTATACTCAGGGAAAACTGAAGTATGAGAGGGATTTCTTATAGTGGAAAACAGCCAGATATCATTGACAGTAATTTGACTCCTTATTGACTGGTTCAACCCAAAGGTCAAGGGATGAATGAACCATGAAACACTTAACTATGCTGTTTCTTGGAAACTCAGAAACTTCCCAGATTTAGTCTTGTATTAATCTATTAGAGTCAACAATTCAATAGTATGTGAAAGAGAAAATGGCTCAGTCACTCAGGCAGTAAGGGGAAAGATTTCAGGTTTGCCTTTTGTTTAGTACTTAATCCCTATGATAAACAAAAGCAAAGAAGCTAATGCTATTCTAGGTCATTTCTACTTACAAACTAAAGAAATTAAGAACAGAATAGAGACTAAAAAGTGAAATAGAAAATACAGAAAAAACATCACAGAGTTCTAATAAATTTTGTTCCAGAAAGAAAGACTAATTTTTCCAATTCATTGTGTTGTCAGACACACATGGTAAGTTTAGAGACTGCAGACACCTTTTATACCATATTAGAAAACTATGAATTAGATGAAACTCTAAGAAACATGATATTACTTCAATTCATTCCTTAATGAAGTTGTCATTTTATGTATCGTAGTCTCAGCAGTTCTGATCCTGGGAAATAAAGTTCAGACCTCTTGCTATGTTTTGTAAATTCTTGCCTTGCCTAGGAACTGGAGCCACAGACCTGAAAATAAAATTAAAACATGGAGGAGGTGGTGTAAATTAGTTCTAGATTGATAGCTTGCAGCTAACCACGGGCATTTCAAAGGTTATCTGATGAGAAGGGTGTCCAAATGCAGCAAATTTCTAGTACATTGTATATCTCAGAAAAAAAAAAAAAAGTAGCTGAAATATGAATAACTAGAGTCTATTATTGATTAGCTGATAGTCAGAAGATGCCCTTGGACCATTTCTATAGCTCAAATTCATCGGCAGTATCAACATTCTTTAAAGAAAGAGGTAAGTAGCTCATGTTTAAGAATAGCACATCAACTTTGAGATGGATATTGTGTAACAGTGCTTAGAAACAATAACATAACACCTTTAAGTTCTGCTCTGTGGCAGTATGCCTAAGAAGGAGTTTGTGAGATGGGATCCAATCTTCATGGCCATCCATCAGGCTCCTGATTGCAACCCCCAGCATCCCAAGACCTTGCAATGGAAATTTTCTTGGACATCTTCAAATTGGAATGTTTTGAAAATGTCCATTCTCTAAATAACTTCTCAATCATGATTCTGTTTGCATTTTTTGGAGAGAAAGTGCTTCAGCTTTTTTTAAGTATGGCTTTTAATCTTATCCCATATAAAACATACACTTATGTCTAACTGTTTGTGCTTCATACTGTATTAGCTATTTTTTTACCAATAATTATGATGCAACAGTACAAAGAAAGAACTCTCTGGTACAACTTAAATTAGCAAAGCACCACAGCTCTCTAGAAATTACATTGTTGGACTATACAGCAGATATTTTTTTTTGGAGTACTTAAAATATCCTCTATATTGTGAAAAATAAGGATCAACTCCCAAGGAAATTTGGAATAGAAAAACAATAACATGTAACACCGAATGTTGCTCACAGTAGATAAGGTGCTGATATATTAACCTACAGGTGGTAGAAATCACTTTGCTGTATATTGCAGAGCTGTTGCAACAGTGATTCTATTGTCACTGGTATACCATAACAATAAATTTCTGAAGGGTGCTTAAGTTCCTTCTGTCCTTCAAAACACTTAGTGGGAAATACTGTAAAGGCTGGCAGTTAACCTATGGCAAAAGTATTATGAAACCTGTATGTAACTCTTTAGGGATGAGTGTTTAGATAATACTCTTAAGCTGGTTTGTATTTCTATTCTATTTTACGTCCTGATGCTCTCTATAGAAACAATTTAGCTGATGGAATCAATGAAAAGAGGTACAAAATTGCTGATGACACAATGCTAAGCGGCAGTTCAAATAATTTAAGATGACACAGGAAGGATTATGGGACTTAGCCACTGAAAATTAGCAAGCGTTTGTTGGCATTCAGTGTAGATGGCTACAAAATCAGCTGAGGCATTTGAAAAAGCAGTTGAAGGACAAAGAAATTTTGGACAACATCCAGTTAAAAGGAAAGTTAACTTTTAACAATAATTGACTGGTACAGAGGAGCCATGAAGCCTAGTACTCTTTTTCAGTATGAAAAAAACCAATAAATGGAATGAGGTGTGTGATTTTTATATGGTTTATGACTTAATTCATGAAGTCATTTTAACTGGGAAAAAGTCAAAATAAGAAACAAATCAATGATCAGAAATATAGTAATGATTTGAGGGTTTAGTTTGTTGGGTTTTTTTAATTACAGCTGTGAGAAATCATAAATCTATGATTAGATGTAGAATTTACTTCTGTAGAAAGATGCAACGGGATGATTTGCAATGTATGAATATGGTTGAAAAACTGCAAAATTTTAGCAATAGAAATCAAAAGCAGCCCTGAGGATTTCTGCCCAAATATTTGCTGTGTTAGGAAATGAAGCTTTTCTTTTATATACAGACTGACTTTCAGTTCACCATTCTGGAGAGGCTTCTTGCCCCAACTGTCAAGTAATCACTAACGAGTTATACTCAAACGCTGTTAGTCTCTGGAATGTAAACCACCAGTACAGTTATTCCTTAAGAACATCTTAAATCCTAAACTTTCGGTAAAATGCACAATAGTAATTTCAACACCTATGTGGTGACCTGTAATAGATAGCAATTGCAAAATCATTTGGGAAGCTGTTAAATGTGTCACATTTTCTCCACCGGGAAAAGTAAAATGTACCAACAGTTGAGATGAGATTATGAATTTGGGTAATTTCGTCAAATAAATGGCTATAATGGAGTATGAGTATGTGTTATTTTAGGTTAGGTTGTTTCTGAGAGACAAACACTCTTGGGTAAGTCAAACACCAAAACTGCTGTGAAATTCTGTCTTGTAGAATAGCTATGAGGAAGTTAAAATCAACAAGAATATTTTGAGGGATGATGATTGTGGGCATCCATTGGGTGACCAAGTGACTTTTTTTAGTTCACAGACTCACCTTGACAAGTATAAACACGCTCTTAAGCTGTAATTCTGTAGCAAACTCTGAGTTTCCTAGTAAAAGATCACTCTGGAGCACATCACTTATCCTCACACAACCCATCTTCTCTGATGAGTCCCCACAGAGGTGCTCCTTATCACTTTGAAATGCCTTGTTTTCTGTTCCTGCCCATACAAGAGTTAAGTCTGTGGCTGATAAAAGACTTTTTCTTCAACATTTACATAAAATACCTTCAAGTTACCTGTGAACACTGAGTGCATATGGAAAACTCATGTTTTTTAAGAGTATGGTAAGAAGCACTTCATTCACTTACGATTCTTCTCGACACAACATTATGTCATATACATATCATGCACACTTATTTTAAGCATTGTGGCTTACTTGAGTAACAGTATCAATTTGTGAACACATGCTTATTTGAAATTTCAACAAATTTAGGTTTCATTAGGCTAATCAAGCCCAGCCATATGCATTTCCAGCCTGGCAAGTACCTCTGAGAGAGATGAGGCAGGGTGGGGAAGACAACAAAGGAAGCTCTTTCCATTTCTATTCCTTTTTAACTTGGCTTAAGCTCTGTTGATATCAACACTGAAACAGATATCATATCAGAAAACATCTGCTAGGTCAGATGTATCCTGAAACATGACATTACAACCATAAGTCATCAAAACTTAGAATCAGATAGATGGGTACAAACTGCATTTTAAAATTAAACAGAACAGATCCCAGGGACAAGAAGAAAATTATAGCCAAGTTTTCAATTTATATAAGAAGCTAAAACTCTTAAGCACACAGCAAAAGAGCAATAACAATATGAGACTGCCATCTGGCCCTCCTTATTTATAAAATAAGAGGCATAACAGGTTGGGCAGCCAAAAAGGAGAAAAGGTGATAGATTGCTACCTTCAATATCTCTTCTGCCTTTGTCTTATCACCAAGCTACGCTCATCAAATGCAGCTAGTGTGATTCTTTCACTAGTGTGAATCTTCTTAACTTTTCCATTTGTTCCTTTTTCCTTCTTGCCTTATTTTTCTATTAGACCTGCCAACCACTCTACCACTTTTGTTAAACAGTAAGGAACCTCCACCTAGAAAGACAGCTGCTAAAAGGCAATTTCTCCATTACCTAGAAAGTTTGAGAGATTTTCCTGGTCTCAAGTTTGCAGATAAATGTATATTCTGTATAATCTCCATTTCTCCAGTAGAGAGACTGCAAGTGAACATTGGCATCAGATAGAAGCTGAATTTCCACTTCCAATACTTTTTTTTCAGAGGTGAACATGCTGATCAGAAAATAAAAACTGAAAGCATTGCTATGGAAGCCTACATAAGCTATAGAAGTTCAACTCATTCCTTTTTGTTAATATATCTGCAGGGTGCTTGTAATGAAAGATTCCTCCCAATAGACAGATATCAGAACAGTAATACTGCAGACAGCTGTGTGTTCTCTTCCTCCGCAGTAACACTCCCTGGGAAGTTTAATCAAAATGCTTTGTGACTCAAAGAAGTGGAATAATATAGGACCACAGTCAGAAGCACACTGTTGGGTATATAGTTGAAGGACCCCACTTCTATCTACTGCATACTCCTGGTGAAAGGCCACACAAATGCAGTGGTGGACATCCCCAAAGACGGCTTTGAGCTGGCATTGAAATAATCTCTTTATAGAAATGTGGAAGAAAATATTTCTTCTATCTTTTGAAGATGTCAAATGAAAATTCTCCTTTCCAATGTGGATTTGCTAAAACAATTCGACCATATTTTATGTCTCCTTATATGCTAATAGGCTGGAATAGGTTCACCATCTCCAGATTTACACATTAGAAAATAATCATATCTCAATTGGGCTGAGTATTGTGTAGTAACACCTGGTAAAATTATTCTGAATTTCTAGTTAGTCTTTTCTCCTAACTTTAGCTCTGAACCCCCACATAAATGTCTGTCTTCATAAATGATTGACTGGCTGATACACGGCACTAGCCTTTCTGTCTGCTTAGAGTTTTGCAGCTGCAAATGCCAGTTGTCTTGCACTTCATATTGTCTCAAAATTCTTGTTACAAGTATTGTCATGCAGAAATTACCTAAAATTAGCTTTAGGAATATACTTTTCTTTTTTTTTTTGCTATTGGAACTACCCATCCCAGTAGTGCTGAGCATTACAGATACAGGCTTCACTTATGCACCTACCAATCCAGTATCCATTTGGCCAAATATTTAATACTGCAACATATAGAGATCACTTTATTTAAAGATGCAGATGCTACCAACTGAACAGAGTGGGTAAATATCTATTACTCAGCAGTGAGGAACTCTGAGCTTTGGCCCTGGAAAAAAGTTAGCAGCATTATCCCAGTCTTTCTGATCTCACTAAGCCCTTGCTGGACATTTTTGCTCCTCCTCTCTTCTCCTATAGCTCCTTCTTGAACTTAAGGCACTTCTACTGCCTCTGCACTGGATATTATGCTTGGCTCTACAAGTAGCTTCATTCACCTGCTTCAGTCATACAGTCTTTTTTATTTATAGACTACTCTTGTAGCCTTGCAGTAAAATAAATTAACATCCCAGAAGCCCTACATGTACACCAGAGGCAATATAATCTCTTTAACACTCGGTTTATATCCCTTCCTCAGCTTCAGGCCCTTTTTATCTTCATGAAAGCAATTATTCACTTTCATACAAATCTCCTTCCATACTTTTGCTCCTTTCTTCTCATGTTTAAATCTGATGGGATTCAGGTGAAACATTTCTTTCAGCCTCCCATCTGAGTAGGTTACTTGAATGACAGACTTAATGTATAGCCATTCTCACAGCACCTGGACAGATATTACCATCTCTTCTCAGTCTTTACTTGTTGTGGTCTACCTTATCACAAGAGTTAATGCATCTTTAGATGCCCATGAAACTTACAAAGCCTTGACAAAGCAGTAGCAACAGTCATTAAAGTGAGTTTTCACCACTTAAGTTCTTTAGTCATCCTTTTGGGAAATGACTCTGGTTTCCAAAATAACTGCATTTTAACATAGCCGGTTTTGAACTACCTTTGGGAATCCCTATACGGCATTTAAGATTTCATATACATATAAAAATATCTGTGACTGTTTTGTCCACAAAAAGGACTCCATTTCTCTTTTGTTTCACTCATCAAATTTTCAAGTGGATGCCACAGGATGGGATTTATTCCTTCTGTCTCTCAAAGTCTGCATTACTGTAACATCTTGATTAATGTCAATAACCTTGTAACAGAATAATTCCATTAAAGGGAGGTCTTACATAAAAATAAAACATCAAGCAAGACAAATTATGTTCAGTCTACTTATAAAATATTCTGGTTTCTTCATTCCTGTAATAACAAATGAAGAAATACAGGAAAATGAAAATGCTGATACTGTCCATCTTAAATGCAAATAGCTTCAAACAAAAGCACTGTTTATCATCAAAGAGGATGGCTTTGGATATAAGCATTTTGAAACAGAAATGACCTAAAAGTCTGCAGTGTGCTTCTTAGTATGCTAATTGCTTCAGCTCTGAGCAGTGATATAGTTCTGTTTAGCTGTTCTGCTTGCACATTGCATACACTCTGTAGTTGAAACCCCCAAAAACATCAGAAAGAGAATTCTAATTGTATGTTTCATTAATTATCAGAAAAATAGTATGCACTACTGACTTTTGGGTGCCACAATAAATGCTGCTAGGTGCTTCCACCACCACCCCTTCCCCCCCTGCCTCCAAACTAATTAATTATCTTTCAATAACTGCCCTTCAGTTGGAGAAAAAATATTTAGGAAGGAGTGGAAGGCAAGTATATTTACTTTAGGCAATAGCTGGAGACCAGTAAATAGATAGTCCATATATTTGAGTTCAATAACTCTACTCACATAATATAAACAATCTTTATCTGAATATCAGAACATCTGCTAAAGGACATGTTCAAAACAGCTTTTGAAAGCTTTTTCCAAGGAAATACTCAGAGTGGTTTGGATTTTTTTCAATGCTTTTAAAAGATTCCTCACAGTTGGCCGTTTTTCCTTTATTATCCACCTCTTGATAACACATTGGTTCCACTTAAATTCACTTCTAAAATTTATTCAAAGGGTGGGTTTTGGACCATATTACAGAAATTTAGTACAGAAACTACTAGAAAAATAGATTTGCTTTTTTTCAGCTACATAAATTCAGATAGTCCAAGCCAGTTAATTTTGCTCCCTACTGCCTCCACCTGAGAAGTCTTAGGCATTTGGAAAATGTAAGTCTTTCTGTAAGCATCCATTAAAGATACTACCAAGTTCTCCCCTCTTCCATATGCCACTGCTCCACATCTTTTCCTTTCCCTTAAATAACTTTATGATAATTTTGTTCCCGACTCCTATTTTTGACTTGATGAAGCTGGCTTTCTAATCAGGAAAGGTAAACTTAAAAGTCAAGTGCAATCAGGGATTATTAGACAAGAAGTGATTACGATAAGTATTTGAAGACAACAACTAATGCCATACTAGTATAAAAACCAAACATCCTTTAAACTTAAGACAAATGAATTTCACTATCTTGGTTATCATTTACCACACAAATAACCTAAAACTCCATTGATACGCTTCTATCTTATCTAATTTTAGGAGAGAAAATGTTTTTGAGAGTGAGGTTCAACCACCTGAAATCTGATACTCTAATTTATTTTGAAAGCTTGCACAGAAAGCAAAGACTGGTCAGAACTAGAAACTTCTCCCCTACAATTTGCCACACTTCAGCTCAAGTGTGCAAGTATTTTGGTTGTTGCAAAGTGAAGAAAGAGATTTTGACATTACATATGCGCGCAGACCGTGTTCTGTCAATATTGGTTGCTGGTTCTGCAACAGGACATAAGCAGGAGAAGACAATAGTAGATGATGTTCTGAATATCAAGGAGAATGACTGGTGGAGTAAGAAATACAGATAGTGACATTCAGATAAGCTCACAAAATATTGTGCGTGTAATATGTTCTGGAACATCATCACATGTGGGAATGGAACAACAGGCAGTTATAATTTCTTCTTCTGCACTCATATCTTTAAATTTAATTCAAATCCATTTAGTTCTGATTCTGTAGCCCTCTTTCACCCTGCTCTTTAATTACAGTGCATTTCTCATTGTACACTACAGATTACATATGTCATGGATATGTACTGTAGATGTGTAAAAGGTTCCTCAAGGAAAACCTGGACCTCACTAAACCTGAAAGTACAAGCTTTGTCAGGCATTACCAGGAAGTTTACAGAAAGTAAAGCTATTATTATTATTAAGAAGATATTATTATATTCTACAGTAACATAGTGAATTACACTGAAATGGAACCACTCCACAAAAATACAAAAAACAACCTTTAAAACCTACATTTCAATGGAAGAAGAGCCTTCACTGAAAAAAATTGACATTATCATTACTCAGAAAGTGCTTGAAGACTGTTTAAAAATTCACAAAGAACAAGCTCCACCACTAGGACATCAATAACAGTAAAAGATGATAAAAGTTTGCCTGTTGCAGGGCTTTGGGAAGTCACATTGCTTTCAGACAAATTGTGTTAAATTGTGCAATAGAGTTCATTTCCTATCGTCTTCATAGGTGCTGGGTGCATATGAACTTGTGACAAACAAGTTGACAATATGACAGCCTTTCAGAGTATTTAAAGACTGTTTTAAAGAAGTATTTAATGAATCCAGCTCTTCCAGTATTCCATATAGTAGCTCAAAGTCCCTGGACAAAGTACCTAGACTGCTCAGACATTGTATTATGACAGGTGACAGAAGTGGTTTGTTTAAGTGCTGCATAAATAAGATACAGGATCTTATAAATACAGAAAGAACAGTCTGCTGAGATGTATCTTTATAGCATACAAATACAACTTTCCAGTTTTCTTGTTTTCCCTTTCTCTTCTAGGGAAAGACTAGCAGCAAGCTCGCATGAATTGGTGACATCTGCTACTCTGCACCTTCCATCCTCACTCAGTAAAGCTTTTGGTACCACCAAGGTTCTAGATGCTCCCAGCAGCCCTGGTGCATCAGCAAGCAGCTCTGCAACACAGAAATGCAAGGGCACCTACTTGTAAGGAGCTGTTCCTGACTGAGAAGAGAGCAAGCTGTGGAAACTTTCTCACATGAATAGAGATAAAAGTTTGTGTTTGCGAATGCAAGTTCTCAGACATGAAGGGTTGCATCTATGCCTTACCATCTGGAAAGGAGAAGCTATTCTGCATTCCTATATTCAGTTCTGATGTATTTCTATTGAGTATATTTTTCATAAAACCCCCACAAAGATACAATGAATTAGAATTTGGTTTTACAATGAGTTATTATTCTAAGGGGTAACAC
Organism: Colius striatus; assembly: GCF_028858725.1. Lineage (NCBI taxonomy): Eukaryota > Metazoa > Chordata > Aves > Coliiformes > Coliidae > Colius > Colius striatus. The sequence continues at coordinate 6,712,212 of NC_084767.1, forward strand.
AGTAAAAAAGTATAAAGGTACTGAAGGTTTTTCAGTATGTTAACAGAGATTGCTCATTGGTTTGTATCTTAGCAGCACTCTCTATTTGCAACTCAAGCGACAGAGACTATGAAAAAAATGCAGAAGTCCAAATAAAATAGAATGAGACTATTTGTTGTCTCTTTTTTTCATACATAATAATGAAATCTAAGCTTTAAGGAACTTACCTCTTCTGTTTATGAATCAGTTTTCATGCCCCAGGATTATAAGTGCTTGTCAACAGTTTCCAAAATTTCAGACTAAATCTAGTATCTTTGACAATTATTTCTTAATTATCTTTTAAATTTTCAGATGCACATGTTCAAACATTTTATCTAGAGAAACCATGAAAAAATGAATGCTAGAATACTGATCGTTATTTCCAGTAGAGTTATACTTGTGTTCTACTAGACAGTTAATTAACAACCAATGTCATCTGAAGACAGTGTTAAAAACTTAGATTAATGCATAATTTTGACACCACATTTGTTATGGACCCTTTGAGGAATTAGTATGTAAAGTTCATCCTCTTTATTTCAGTTACAGATATAAATATAACACAAGTAAATTAAGCCAAGTCAATATTCTCAGAAGTCTATTCCATCTATGCCAATGTCTGCTTGGATTTTTCAAATAATAATCTATGCATACCAAAGAACACTTGGGTTTTGCTTTTGTGCTTTTGTTTTGTTTTTTTCAAGCTAATCTTTTGCCACACAGATTTACATGGATTAACATTTATTTAAAGAATCTAATACTCTATTGTCATTCCATTTTGCCTCATTTTTTCAAGTCTTTCTCTTTCCTATTCATTTCAGTCCTTTTTGCAACATATCTATTTCCTGCAAGCATTGAGGCTTTTTGCAAACTGAGGAACAGAAATCACCTTGGTGCCAATCATATTATATACCATTATTATATATTTGTGATATTGGAATCTATGTTGCTACCTTATACTCAGTGATTTCTATATATGGTCAGAAGAAAATATTGCCATGGCTCCACAGCAAGAACAGAGACTCAAGGATTTAATCATGCCGAAAATCTGGGTATAAGCAGTAGAGATGAAGCATTGATCTTCATGGTATGCATCAGTTTTAGTAAAGCAACAGGGTAAGGGTGAGATTCACGGGTGGTCTGCTTAATGTCTTGTAAGGATCTTGGGAAGTTTATTTGGATGCCTGCTGAAGTCTAGTGTAAAGAACACACACAAAAATCCTCTTAGCATGTTTTGTTTCCTTATTTTCAGATTCTGGGATTTTTGTATGATTTAACACAGCTGTTACCATCGGGTATGGGGTAGGGATGAAATGAAGAGACAGTTTTTAGTGAGTACTAGGTAAATGATGTTTCGTTTAGGAGCAGAGCTGAGTGCTACCGTGATGCTGCATATGCACTACCTATTCTTCTGGATAGTGTTAGTGACTACTACAAGCAAAACAAATTACACCCAATGCAAAAGGCACACTAAGTATTTCCATGAACCAGGGAATTTCTCCAAGCCTGTATCATGATTAATATAACATAGCAAGTAATATGCAGCACAGCCTCTCACTTACTGCATACTATCTCTGCCAGCTAGATTGATGAACTTGATAAAATAAGTGATGTTTTTTATTCACTTCTCTGTTCAGTTTTAGACCCTGTAGCTACCTTGAATTGGCTTAAAAAGTCACATAATTTCTTGTAGTACTTCTCCCCCAAAAGTGTTGCAGCCAAGCATAATACTTCATTTGTACTCAAAACTTGATGAGAAAAATCACTTAAAAACTAGATATGACATTTCTTTTAAACACTATCATAACAAGCCAGATGATACATTCACCTGCTGCTCATGCATGGCAACAGTGAATTAGGATAAGATACAGATTTGTTAATGAACAGTTAATTGCCATGGGAATGAAGATGTCTTGGTTTATATGCTGTAATATTTCTAAGGCTGTACCCATGAAATGCAAATAAGTAGGAAAGAAGTCTTGATAGATAGAGCAGGAAAAATTATGCATGTTTTATTTTCTTATTGCATTTCAATATTATTTCAGACCTGACCCTTTGTTCTTCCCCATCACTGAGATGCTATTTGGCTGCTTAATTTTCAGCCTGATTGTTTCTTGACAACTGCTGCTCAGCAACAGTTGAGTAGTCAGACAGATCTATACTTACATTCTCCACTCCACACTGTCCCTGAGCCATTTCATACACACATGATTTTTCTGACACAGAAAGGTACATAATTTCCCATTAGAAGTGGGGTGGTGGCAAAAAAAAACAACAAAAAGGGAGCTTCTTGAATACTCAGGGCAAACCTAGGCCCAATGAGAACATTTATAACAATTTAAACATGGTGCCTAATGAAGTGCCTGGACCCCTATCCTGCTGTTTTAGAGGGGGACTGGTTGATATTAAAAGGAGTTAAATAGGTTGGCAAAGGCACATAGCAACTCACATGTCTTCCAGCCACCTGCTCCAGGGCTCTCTATGTAAACAGTTCTGCCCATTACCAAAGTTAGTTTTCACTAATAAGAGTAAAGAAATAAAAGTAGTTTTAATCTAAACTTTTTTCATCTTGTCTTTCTGATGAAGGGAGATATGACTGAAGAGAGAGATCTTCCTTGACCAGCTGAGCTGCCACGATAAAAGAACTCTCAAAATTGTTCTTAATATGAATTCAATATGAATTTAAGGATGAAAGTCACCATTGAAACAGTGACTGACTATAAACCAACAGGACTAGTTCCTTAGGTACTATAAAATCAGATGGCATTGACGGTGTCTTTGTGGAACTGAATCGTTTTGCTGAAAAAGGGAAAACTGCACTCTCTTATCCACCACTCAGCTGATGAAACCTCGAGTTTCTCATAATAACCTCAAAAAGAACACATCACATTTTTAATCTCCCATTAGTCAATTGTCTTAAAAACATTTCTCTAAACTATAAACATAGAGACATTTTCTAGTTTCTCAAAAACACACGGATAAACACACCGGAGAGAACTGATAACACAGTAACAGCTAAATCATGACAGCTGTAATCTCTGATGGGAAATGTCTCAGAGCATGAGGTGAAAAAGCATTCATTTTTCTTTTCACATTAGACAAAACCCCATTGATGATTTCAAATAGGAATAGAACCTTAGAACAAGTCATTGTCAGGTAGGAAGGATGACCAGTGTTACAGGTTCCTGTAGTTGATTACAGAAGATTCTGACTGCAACAGTCAAAGCTTTTGTAAGGCCACCCTGTTCATATGTTAGACTTTTGACAGTGCTTAAAATCATGGTCCTGCAAAGATCCAGTCACAGAATCAAATATTTTGTCCTGTTAGTCACAACTATCAAGACAGTTTCCTTTTAATCCTCCCTTTGAAGAAGAAACACAAGTAAATTTGTGCTCCAATTTTGAAGAATGTAATTCCATTCTTAGAAAATCTGTTTAAAGACCTCTTGCAAGACCCTCTTTATTATTAAGCTTTGTTATTATCAATGCACAGTTATGAGAATGTACTTGATATTTTTGAATATTCAGATAATTTCTCCAAATTAATACCAGAATGGAGGCTGATAGCACTCTTTCTTAGACAAGCTTTGAGATTCAAGGCTCTGAAATACAAGAAATAAAATGGTGCTATTAAATGTATTAACATACAGCACTTTGTTGCATGTCTTGGTCCATGAGCCACTTTTTAGTGTACTCAAATGATTTTGTGTAAATTAGAAAGGTAATATGGTTTTATTTATGATTAATACATCTACTGACACTGTTCTCTACAGGCAAAGGAATGTTCATGCTCTAGATCACAACTCCTGTTCTTAGGAAAGACAGTTACCTATTTTACAAAGAGTAATGTATTGAAGCTTAGTGGTCATACTTGCAGTATAGTATCTTTCACCTTTAAAAGTGACAGAATATGTGCACATGTACAAGATATATATTCTCATATATTTTTTTGTATAAGTATATACAATATACACGTATATAAAAGAAGACAGAATATATACATGTATCTTGCAAGATTCTTTAGCTAGTTCACTCTTTCTCATTATTGCAGCTGGTTGAAGTTTAACTAGACTTTTTGTCCATCTATATGCCTTAACATTTCATCCTTTTCCACATGTCTTTATCACTTTTCTAGTGGTCTATATTCTTAAGGAACAGAATGTTTCCAGATTAGAGAATGTCTGAATACATATCTCACTGAATTAAAGTGTTATCTTTTGTCACTCCTAATCTTCCATTTTTGTAGTCTTTCATGGCACTAGATCCTCAGCCAATATTAATTCTCAGCTGGAAGCACTCAGTCTTCACTTTACTCACCTACCATTCTCAAAACTGTTCTTTCCTTTAATCCAGCAACACAGATTACTTCTGTCAAATATATTCTGATAAATACTCTCAGTGCTTTCCAGAGCAAATACAACTTGAAAGTCTGTCTTCTCTCTCAAAGCAAGCCAATGTTTTCCTAGGATCATCTTAGAAGCAGAGAGGGAAGATTCCTCCAAAATATCATTAGTGCTACCAGCAAATTTAATTCTAATCCTGACCAGAAAAACACCCAGTGCTTCTGCTCCTTAGGCCTTCCCAACCCCTCAGACCAAAAGCTGTTAGAATGGAATACTGATATCAGGCTTTGAAATGCACTCAGAGGAACAATAAAAGCCTACAAGATGCTCAGCACTTTTGAGAATATGGACCCTAATCACTCTTATTGAAGTTTAAATGGTGACAATCAGCAAGAAACATCAGGCTAGCCAGCAAACTGTAATGGAAGCAATTGAAATGCAGTCTGTAAGGTGTCATCTTCAACTTGTGCAGATAATGAGCAAAAAGCAGTCCCTTAATTTGAGACATAGAGATACCCAACTAAAATGAAAAGTTATTTAAACCACATAGCCTTTCTTCCCATTTTAAAGGGAGTTCTTTCTATTAATTTGATGTAAGGGAGAGATGGCCTTTAATACCGTATCATTGTCATAGGCTTCAGGCACAAAATTAAAGGCATTTATCTCTTTTGGGCAATTACAGGAGCACAACAGAGGAGCCTCTGTTTTTGTCCCTGAGTGTTAGTTAATTGTTTCTATGGACACAGTAAGAAATTTAAGCTCAAAACAGTATGTCAGCACTACCTGCCTAAGTCTGGGGATACCATCTGAGAGCCTCATAAGTAAGCAACCATCATTTGTCCTTGTACATCAGCACCTGTGCACTTTACATCCTATAAGCGTAAAACCACCTCAGCTCTTCCTGCTAAAATATAATGGACACAAGCAAAAGTCAGTTGAGGCTGATCAGCCAGAAAGCAAAGGGGATAAATCACAATAGTATTGATCCTTTTGCTTGAGAGAAATCTATTCTGATGCATTTTCACTTCTTGCTTTGCTTGGAGTGCAAGAGCTTTGTCTATACATTATGTCTTTTTCCTCCTATATGTATTTCTGTATCTCAGTAATATGAAGGAGGTCTTAAAATCATTTTAAGGACAGTAGTTAAAGCAGAGCATCATCCTCCCATGTAATGAAGAAATGCAATAAACAAAATTAGAATATGCTTTAGACATTTAAATACCAAGAGTAAAAGATGATACAGCCAAGACGGTTCGCTTTTGCTCATTAAAAAAGGCAAATTAGCCAAGTTCCCTTGTCACAGCCCTGCAAAGCATCCTTAACAGCTAAATTGGATGACTGGGTTTTCTCTGCCTTATAGAGTGAATACTAAAGTGACACCAAACCATGCTTGAACTGTATGCTTCATGCCTGAACTTTCATCAATAGTGGGTAATCAGAAAAGTTACTTGGTGTGCAAGAAGAGTAGGTTCAAGCTGAGACACCTCACTTATATAATGTAGCCAGAGTAAGGAAGAGTAGCTCTCTTTGCCTTCTTCTATTTTGGCCACTGCACTTTTTCTGTGAATGCAGAAGTTCTCAACCACTAAATGGAATCCACTAAGTGATCTTAATTAACCACCAAATGCAAGAAGTCACACTATGTATCTATGAGCATCTGTATGTAAGTATGTCCACACATAGCATCTTGTAAAAAGACACAAAAATACTGTCTTCAACTAGTATACCAATAAGCAAGTTAACTGGAAAAAAAATCATAAAGAAAAACCTACAAAGGAAAGTGTCCTTCAAAGGACCAACCTCAGCTTTGTGGTTCATTCCAAAGTAAGAACAATTAGCCTAAATTCCTACTTAAGAGTCAGCACCTACTGTGGAAACTATTCAAAGGCCTAGAAAGGAAGTTGAGGAAACAGTGATTTAGTTGAAATAAATCACAGATTGGCTTTGGTACAAAACTAGCACAGGAAATTCAAATACGCCATACAGAAAGGAAGACTAATTGATTCAAATCGCTTTTGGTAGCATACCAGCTGTGTGTAAAAGAACCAGTATCCCAATTACAGAAAGCCAGAAATCTTGTTCAGACAGGCAGAGTATTGTGAATGAATAAGGTTTGTAGTCTGTTGAGTATAGGAAAGAAGTGTGTCTTCAGACCCTCCTTTATCAATTATTAGCTTTTAAACTGTTACAGGGCTGTTGCCTTAATAGAATGAAAAATCTTCATTAAATCTTCAAACAACCAGGGTAATTTTCTTCTGTAAAGGATTTCTTACATTTTGTTTACAGAGTGCCTGGCAGAGCACAGCATCTCTCTCAGGTGGGTCTTGTGGCCACACAAGAACTTTAACCTATCACACATCTGCATCTTTGCAGCCTCTGGTGTTCTCTTTGGTTAATATAACTATAAAACAGAGCACTCTTTTATGTTCAAAACTTGGAGTTGATGGTGCAAAATTATTATCTTATGATGTCATTTTGTTCCTGTTCACTTTCATAGTGGCTCAATTGCCACTTTATTTATAGCCTTTTCAGAGTCTAATTATGTCACAGTAGATATCCTCAGATATTTGTGGGTATGTGTTTTCTACACAAAAACTTTGTGCTTATTATTACCCTGGCAGCTATGCAGTTCCAGAACATCAACCAAGACTAATTAGATAGGCACAATATTGCTGAAATCTCTCTGGTTTGTTCTATCATCACTGACATTTCTACAACCAGTGAAAAGATCTGCTAAAGAAATATGTGACTAATGCTGAAAAAAATCCAGTCTAATGAGATCTCTTGGGAAACCACCGTATATGATCAAAGGAGAAACTTTAGTCCTTCTTTGTGCAGATGGAAAGGGTGCTGCATAAACATATACAGTAGCTATCTATGCTAATCTGATAAGCAGTCCAATAGTTTTAAATTAGCTAATTTGATTTCATGCCTTAAATATAAGTCTAGTCCATAAGGTTTGCATTAGGTTTTGCATCTATAGAGCCCAATTCTGCTGTCAACCAACTAGAAGAATTTACTTCCTTATTGCTTGACCAGTGGTTCACTTCTTTATCACCTATTGAATCCTGGTAAACTCAAGAAACCACATGCAGCTTGGTAACTGTAGTCTGTGTTTGCCAATCTGATGATTTTCTGTATGGTGACACGAATACAGGGGCATCACAATTCACAGAGATAGCTCAGAAAAACAAAGTGCCAATAGCTCTGCTGAGATTAGAGGAATTCTTCAACCTATCTAATTTCAGGCTCTGAGCCTCTTTATGGATTCCTTATACATAAGGCAGAGAAAGCTCATGCTTTGAACTGTCCTCCAGAAAACTGTCACTCATTGAATAGTGAAGATGTGTAAGCAATCAAATTACATGTTACAATTGGCAGGTCATGATACTCCCTAAGGTTCCTTGTTATCCATGCTAACCTTTCCTGGCTCAAGGTGTGAGAGGAGCTAGCAGAAAAAGTTAACAGAAGAGTCCAAATTTCAAAAAAGTCCACCACCTACTTTCTGTCCCGATCTGCTCATTTATATGACCTCCTACTGCCTTCCTGGGTTGGAGCACACTGTAACTGCTGCAATCTTTGAAGGGCCCTTCCTAAAAAGGTGTAGACATTTGTCTAAACTATAACCCTAAAGCATTTACCCTCCAAAGGATAAGCCAAAGAGGCTACCAATGGAAATTCAGAGAGTTTTTGATGCAAGTCAATCCTTGCATCAAAAGTCATAAACGGAAATGTTCATTCGAGAAACCAAACAGCAGCACACATTGTGTTTTCTTTTCTTCTCCTTCCTTGCTTGTACTTGGTTCTCTTTTTCTCCCAGAGGACTAAATATCTTCCATTTTTGCATCTCTCATATTTTTTTACTCTTAATTTGCTTTTCAATTAAGTTATTGCTGGGCAGAGAGTCTTCAACTTCAGGCAGTTTTGACCAAGCTCCAATTACATCTTAATTTAAAATATAAAAGAAAACAAACTACTTCATACAGGATGCTTCTGCCTGATAATTTGGGAAATGCATATTTTACTAGAGAATTCATCTTCATTAGCATATTCTAAATAAGGTTGCACAATAAGACTTCCTATTTCATAATTGCTGGGAAAATGGAAAGAATCCTACCGCTTTGCTAACACATTTGAATACTTTTAATGTTATTTAAATGTAGAAATCCTCAGATGTGAATATAATGCTTTATCACTAAGGAAAAAAAATGCAGCAAATTTCACAGAAAACCAGAGCTTGATAGACTTGAGTTGAACATAGGTAGAAAAAGAATGAGTTCCTCAGGGCCATATATTATTGTGAAGAAAATAGAGCTGAACAAGTCAAATAGAGTGGGAGATGTCAAAAAGCAAGCTAGGAGACTTCAAATTGCAGGCTACAGCATGGAGTGAGTGGCAGCCCCAGCAACCCTAAAAGGGACCTGACGTGAGTGGAATCAACAAGGACTTTTGGTATAGGACTGAATCTCTTGGGTGTTTTTCATTTTAAGTCTCTCCTTTTCCTGAATGTTAAAGATTTATTTCTTTCTAGAGAGTGGAAGCCTCGAGAATACAAACAGCATAAAAACTGCACAGAGGACAATAAAATAGAAAACACTAATGAAACAGATAGGAAGACGAACATCAGGTATTTGTTCTTTCTGAACTAATATTCATTCTGGATTTGTTGATCATAATACATACTGCAAAGAAATGCAAAGCAATTATGTATGCTAAATTCAGTCATCCCCAAAAGAAAGGACTATTTCAGCATGTTTGTGTTATTTTCTTTGTTTTCCTTTTTCTTTAAAATACACATAAAGGAAAAAAGAGAGACGTTATTTTTGCTGCTGCTATTACTGTTCTCATCTAGCAGAGACGTGAAGCACTGTCGTACCATTCACGACAATGAGTCTTGACAGCTCTAATATAAAAAGCTGCTTCAATGAAATTACTTGTATATTCTTCCCTCTCTGATGAATGACTGCACCCTTTATGGCAATATTTTAATAAGAACTTTCTGAAATCAAGTACTAACTTAGTAAAGCTGCTGGGAAGCAAAGTGGAATGAAGGCTCAACGTGCCCTCTCTGGGGATTTAGTGTTGGTTCAAATATTGAGTAAAAATGGAATAATTGAGTAGAAAAGAAAGCAGTGAGGACTTGGACACCTCAAAAAAACCAGAATGGATGTAATATAATGTGCTATAGCTCCTAGGTCATGAACTGAGCTCACAGCTTCTTAGCCAGTACAGGACAAGTTTGATCTGCACCAAAGCGAGCAAGACAGCTACTTCCCATAGCCTCTTTCTCTACTCACAAGTTGGTGATTCTTATTCCTGGAGCATCTTGGTGCTGTCCAGTATTCTTAAAATCTATCTACACTATTGAATCACAAGTATTTGAGCTTTAGCAACCTCAGAAGCACTTTTTGCTGTTTCCAGGTATATACAATCACTGACAATTTCAGCAAACAACAGTTTGTACTTTCCTGTCACCCTGTCTCTGTCTTCATGCCATTCTGTTTGCAGTCTAAAGACCATTCTGAGTAATGACTGCCTGCCTGACTGCCTGGAGTGTGAATAGCAGGTTTAGAGAGGAGAATACTCTGACAGGTCGGCATAGTCACTCTGCTACCTCTCATCACTGCGTATGAACTTACTAAATAAAGCTCAGACCCTAAAGTCTTCAATCATCTCATTCATCACAGAATCATTGAGGTTTGACAGAACTCTCAAGAGATCTTCTAGATCAATCCCTAAATCTTTTCATCATTCATCAATTCAATTCACTGTCCATCATTTTATCATTTTAAATTCATTTCATCACTTCCCTCTTACTGTCCTAGCTCATTGACTTTAGTTATTCTCATATAAAGGGAGGCCCTGCCACCTCTAGTCCATGTAAGCAGTCAGCAACTCCTCAACTTTAATTCACCTCAACAAAGTTTATTTTCTTCTACATCACTGTAATGCCATCATTTTCTATTCCAATCAGTGAGGAAAGTCACTCTATGGAAATGTACTATTTATATGGCAATCTACTCAGGAAATGTGGTTGCTATCATCCATTTTCTCAGCTAACAAAAAGTTTATAGAAACTTGAATGTTTTATTACTTAGCTGAATATTAACTATTTTTGTAAGAGTATAAAAACTGATTATTCTCATTAGTTGGGAAATTCTAATTTGCATACTTCTGTCTTCTGACTTATTGAAAAGACTGATATTAAACTGCTGAGGATTAATATTACAGTATACTAATCAGAAATGTATCTTTTCTGATGTTTAAGATAGTTTGAGTAATGCTACATGTTACTAGTCCAGACTATATTTGCACTGCGTCCAAAATTCATTTACAAGTATTTATAGGTAAACAAGTACCTAGTAAAAGGCTATGCAACAATTCTTACCAACTTACTGTGCAGATATGAAGAAATACCACTGTGCCATCATGGCATATTTGTCAAGGTCAGAAAAGAGATACACAAAACACAAAGAATTTTTTCACACAGGGAAAGTAAAGAAGTCACTGTAACAAACCAGCTATAGTTTTAGTCAAAGTACTTCATAAACAAACTTGATCAAGTCAAGACATATTTAAAGTCTTCTGTCACAGAGGCTGCAGATACCAAACAACAGATCTGAAAGTAAACAGGAAGGCAAATATCTCACCCTGAGCTGTTATTGCCTTGATAAACAAAAGAAACTTACAGTATAATTAGCACACTGAATATAGATGATGCTTCTGGATCAGAAACTTTGAATTTTATCCTTATTTTTTCCTTCTCTAAATATCACTTAATTCTTGCAACTGGACATCAAAATAGACAACAAAAACTTGGTTACTATAATAATTTGCAAATGATATAGAACTATGTAATACTGAATGAAAACTTGACCAAATTCAACCCACTTCAGATTTGTGTGTAAACTTCAGATTGCAATCAAAATTAATTATTCCTCATGGAGTAGAGGACTGACTGATGACCAGGAAACCACTTCATGTGCGCACTGGAGATATAACAAACGAAAACAGGAGGCAGTCAATGCAGGGAAGCAGGCTGGCTTTGGGAATGTTCTGAGGAAACTTTCAGGTTACAGAATAACACACCAGATACGTCTTCAACTTTCAAAAATGAGAATACAAGTCGTATGGACTCTATTTTCATTGAGGTCATTTTACTGACATCAGTACACTGTGAGTGTTCCAGTTCATTGCACTGAGAGTTAACTTACTCTGACACTAATAGAGGCATTTCAGGCCCAATTTTCCACCCAGAGCCACAACTTTCACAAATTTATACTATGTGATATCAGAGGGAAAGGCAGTGTTTCTGCAGAGAAATAGCCAAGGCTTGAATTTTTCCTTTAATCCTATCACCTTTCCTAATCATATCTGCTAGGTGTTCAATGCAGCATCAGTGACAAATATGTACATTACCCAAGATGATACAGTTAAATATGGCTTTTGATTTTACATGCATAAGGACCATGTTATATTGAATAACAAATAATGGTTTGGGTCCAAACTCCAGTTTTGCCTAGCAAAGTTTAGGTGTTCACTTTGAATAAAGAACTGATGAAGCCATAGCTATGCTAGGGTTTTTTGACCTTAGAAGACTTATGCTTCAAAACAGGACGTGAACGTAGCAGTGGATCTTGTATGTGCACTCCATAATAAGGTTGAAAAGTGATGGATATGCTCCCATATGCATCATCCCATTATACTGCCTAGTTCCTTCTATGCATTGAGTTTCTTTCCATGTTTGAAAAGTCTAAAATCAAGTCTTGTTTGTCAGTAGGGCAAGCTTAAAACTAATAATTCATGTCCCTATGACATCTTCATAATGATTTGTAACAGTATTATCAACATCAGACTTCAGTTTTGTGTCTGTGCTACCCAGAGACATTGGTCATTTTCTGCAAGGCTCAAACTTGAAGCCATCTATGGGCCAGATGTAAGGCTCATTGTGACATCAAAGGTAGGAGATGGGATGACACAAATGTTACAAATGCTACATTGAAGATGGTGCTCAGTTGTGTTGCCTGAGAGTTTTTTCAACAATCTTCCCTAAGAAATCAAACAAAACTGAATGTTTATTTTGTCTTTAGACCTAAATAGCACTGCTAATTCTTGAGGAATTATTCCAGACTTGGAATTAATGAGGTACATTATCACTGCACCTCGCCAGCCAAGATAATGTAAAATACACGAGCTCAGGTTCCAGAAACAGTCAAACTGTGACAGCACAAAACTCCACAGGGACTAATTTACCACGCTTCTTACCAGATTATATTAACCCAAACAAACCACCATGCTTCCAGCATCTAATACCTATTACAAGCTGTTCAGGTAACACTGCCTCAGCAGCTGCAATACCTAACTTGTGTGTGTGGATTCTTAAAATTTTATGAATGACAAAGTCAGCAATACCTAAATATTAGCTGAATTACAGAATCTTTAGATTTAGAATTACGTTACTAACTAAAAAACCAGCATGTACAAGAGATTCATGCATATACATGAATGTATTGACCAGTGACTGATCATTAAGTCATCGACAGTAGGTAAAAACACTGAATAGATCTATAAAGCTACAAGGTTTATAGTTGTTTATAGCATATGTTGAAGACGTACCCAGTAAATATAAAGAATTAAAGATGCTTCTGAAATTACCTCAGATATACTGCTGATTTTAAAGAGAAAATTAGGCTGTAGATTTCAGTAAGTACAATAATCAAGACTGATATTAATATATCTGCATGAGAAAAGGACTGACAATGATAATTATTACCATTGAATATTATTTTGATTAAATGATGCTTAAGTAATTAAACATAATTATTTGAAACCTCTCTGTTTCCAATTTTAGCATATTTGATTAAAATGTCACATAGAGATAACAAGGTCTTTTACTAAATAACCCGTGATTTCAATATTATAACCAAATCTTGTCTCCAGAACAAAGAATAAGGAGATGATCTCATTATTTTCTGCTCTTGTGTGTTGAATTAATTAAAACTGATTGTTTTCTTTGAACATTCCATGTTATTCAGTGTATGAGTAGTACAAGAGAAGAACTGGCCTGTCCAAGGCCACGGCTCCGAGGGAAACCTAGGCTGGGGCGGACAAGGAGAGCTCAAGCTCTGCCCTCACCTGGCCCTCTTTTCTACTCCACTTACCTCTTCCACGTGGCACTCCTTGCCTCCTGTAGGCAGCTGTGGGGATACCTCCTTACCATTCTGTGGCATATCCTGCACCTTTTGATTCAGGGTAGATAAAATGAAGGAACGATGCTCCAGCAGCACTAGTGCATCTCCTGCAGACGCCTCTGCGGAAGTGGGATGAGGTGAATTTGCAGCCACAGGCAAAGACTACTGATCCTTACAGCTCCATTAAGGCTAGGAAGTGCCAGGCTGACAGCCCGGATGCTTAGCAGGGCTGCAGCAGGGCCCATGCCCTGAAGCAAAGAGGCAGCCCTTTCTCTTCTGTCTTCCCCCTCATCCTCTGCACTCCATCAGTCTGCTCTCTGCACTCACAGACTAAGACCTCCTGCTGTCCCAAAGCCTTTGGCATATCCATTGTAATGTCATCAATGCATGTGACACGGACACTGCCCATTTGTTGCTCATTGTGAAACACTGTGTCATGGTTACCACCCAGCTGCTGATCACTGTGACATGGCCACCACCCGTTGTCTGTGGTGACACGGCCACCACCCAGCTGCTGCTCACTATAACATGGTCACCACCCGTTACCTGTGGTGACACGGCCACCACCCAGCTGCTGCTCACTGTGACATGGCCACCATCCATTGCCTGTGGTGACACAGCCACCACCCAGCTGCTGCTCACTGTGACATGGCCACCATCCATTGCCTGTGGTGACACAGCCACCACCCAGCTGCTGCTCACTGTGACATGGCCATCACCCATTGCCTGTGGTGACACAGCCACCACCCAGCTGCTGCTCACTGTGACATGGCCATCACCCATTGCCTGTGGTGACACGGTCACCACCCAGCTGCTCCTCACTGTGACATGGCCACCACCAGTTGCCTGTGGTGACACGGCCACCACCCAGCTGCTCCTCACTGTGACATGGCCATGACTCATTGCCTGTGGTGACACGGCCACCACTCAGCTGCTGCTCACTGTGACACGGCCACAACTCATTGCCTGTGGTGACACGGCCACCACCCAGCTGCTGCTCACTGTGACATGGCCACAACTCATTGCCTGTGGTGACACGGCCACCACCCAGCTGCTGCTCACTGTGACATGGCCACAACTCATTGCCTGTGGTGACACGGCCACCACTCAGCTGCTGCTCACTGTGACATGGCCACAACTCATTGCCTGTGGTGACACGGCCACTAACAAGCTGCTGCTCACTGTGACATGGCCACGACTCATTGCCTGTGGTGACACGGCCACCAACAAGCTGCTGCTCATTGTAACATGGCCACGACTCATTGCCTGTGGTGACACGGCCACCACTCAGCTGCTGCTCACTGTGACATGGCCACAACTCATTGCCTGTGGTGACACGGCCACCACCCAGCTGCTCCTCATTGTGACATGGCCACAACTCATTGCCTGTGGTGACACGGCCACCACCCAGCTACTGTTCACTATGACATGGCCACCACCCGTTGTCTGTGGTGACATGGCCACCATCTCCTACAATTGCCTGCTGTGACATGAACACTATGCAACTGCTGCTCAGTGTGACATGGCCACCATTTTCCTTCCCACTGATCTTACTTGACCTTCAGTATCTGCACAGGGAATAAAATGTGCGCACTGTAAGATAAGCAGGAGCTGTGTGATCAGCACAGGGCCTTACCAAGCCAGCAATGGCTGCTCCTTGAGCAAGAAAAGTACATACTGGGAAAGGTGCTGTGGTGCTTTGAGGCTTTCACCTACACAGCATTAAGTTGGTATTTGGGCAATGCGATTTGTATAGTCCAGCAGCAAATTGCTGCCTCTCTGGAGCAAAGGAGAGATAGGCTGAAGACATGGCAAGGCATTTGTTAATTGCTTTCCCATATTTAGATCTCTAAATGTAGTTGTATGTAATCTGGTACTGAAAGACACTATGAGGGATTCATGTGCTCTGTGCTCTGGTGGTCAAGATTCATCTGAACTATTCATCTGAGCTCTATGTCAGGATGGGACGAATCCTGGCCTAGAAATGCTGACTTTCTGTTGTACTTTAGGACTAGAGATAAGTCTTTATTTTGACAAATAGAGCATTTCATTTTTCAACTTAAAATTATATGAATGAATGTTGAATAGCTTATTGCATTATACATATCCTGTAGAAATTCCTGAAGACATAACAACTGCCAAATTGCAGTCACTTTCAGACACTTGTCATTGATAAGAATGACAGAATGACAGAAAGAAATCTGTCTGATATTTTTGGTGTAAATGTATCAAAATTGGAAAAAAAACCCCCAAACCAACCCATCTTTTTCTTCAGTGTGTTTTTCAGGTGAGAAATTCATCAAAACCAGTTCTATTGGGTAAGTCTTTTCCCCCCTCCCCACCTTTAACTTATCGGCATCCTGTCCCTTCATTTTCCCTCTCTTGCAGTCATTAAACACTTCCTGAGGAGCTGCAAGGGACTATGAAAGAGAATAGCAGAGTCTGCTTGTTGTTTAAATTAATACCTTAGAATAGTAAAAGCTCCACTTGGAACAAAAGATTGAGATTCCAGTTGCAAAAGAACACATTTATTGCCACGTGGAAGGGCAAGCTGAAGTCTTACCAGTACATCCTAGACAGCTTTAGCTAGAGTAATGACATAACTGCCTATTATTAAGTGGAAAAAAACCCATAAATTAATGCAGAGAAATATAAGTAACTGGTCTGATATTTGCAAATGGGGAAGAACGTAGAACTGATGATTCCAATTATTTTTTGGCTGACAAAATAACTTTAAATCTTAAAAATATTTTGTAAAATAGTATAAATAGTACAGACATACATTGAGCAAGTTAGAAGCAATACTGAAATAACAAATTTGGAGCAAAGAAAATCAGGCTGAAGAATTTATTTTGATGCAATACTCAGACTACAATGGCACTATTGTAAAAGTGAGTTTCCACATTTCCAGTTCATGACTATGACAGGGCACAGTATTGAAAATTAAGAGGAGATTGTGGTCACAACGTTTGGAATTCTTCCAGAGTAACCTTTGCAGTTTTTGAAATGTGCACAATCATTTTTCTAAGTGCTTATTCATTTTTCATGTGCCTAGTCTGTCTTCCATTCTGCGTTTAAATGTATTGCCCTTGCACTTTTAATGCATGTCTAAGATTTTAATGGAATTTCAGTGAACTGCACTTTGTATTTCCCCCCAAAAGGAATGATTCATTAGGGGCTGAAGCCAGTCTCCTTTTTTTATTCTAGCTAGTGAGAAGACAGCCTGGAGGTATATTATATTAATTTCTAATATAAATGAAGCTAGATGGCTGTGGAGTGAAATGATTATTTATGGTGAATAAGAAAACAGGCATAGTACAGAAAATGTGAAATGGGACAGAAACAAAAATATGTTTCTGCAAATTAGGGAATGAGATAGGAGGGAAGAAAGATGTAGAAAGATTACATAAGGAAATGTAATCAAACTATATGTACTATTTTCTTTCATAATCATAGAATCATAGAATGGTAGGGGTTGGAACGGACCTTTAGAGATCATCCAGTCCAACTCTCCTGCAGAAGCAGGGTCACCTAGATCAGGTCACATAGGAACATGTCTAGGCGGGTCTTGAAGACCTCCAAGGAAGGAGACTCCACAACCCCTCAGGGCAGCTTGTGCCAGGGCTCCCTCACTGAAACAGGGAAACAGTTTTTTCTTACATTTAAGTGGAACTTTTTGTGTTCCAGCTTCATCTCATTACCCCTTGTCCTGTTGCTAGCTACTATAGAAAAAAGGGATGTCCCAACCTCCTGACACCCACCTTTTAGATCTTTGTAAATGTTAATAAGATCCCTCCTCAGTCTCCTCTTCTTTAGACTAAATAGGATTTCTGGTTACCTCATTAATCAGAGCTTATAATGCAACAGGGAAAAAAAAGCATAAAGCTGAATGACCACTTTAGTTTCGTGACTCCAGTCACAGTCATTGTATGAGCTGTCTTCGTGCTGATATCCCTACTTGCAATAAATATACCTGATTTAAAAATAAATTAACAAAAAGCTGCAGAGTGTATTTCACCAGCTTTTTGGTAGAGCAGACTTAACAGAGATGTGTGCATGCCAAGGTAGATCAGTGTGCAGAACTTTAATTATTGCTATGTCAATTTTAGGCCCTCAAATCTTGTTAAAAAAACCTTTATATTAGAAAAGCTTGATTGCATCAATTGTGTAGCTATTCCTTTACATTTTGGAATGCATTTGTTGGAAGTAGCACCATTTATCTCCATTTTCTAGTTCATCAACACGTTCCAGAATTTTTTACTAAATCTCCAATGTGTAGCATCAGATCTTAAGAGTCTAATTAAACAGGTGTTTTGTAAAAGCAAAGAAAGTAAAAAGCAGAAGGTTTCATATTTAGTCATCAGGAAAGTGGGTTAAAATTTACATTAAATGCTTGCACAGGTTTAGACTTCTAATGCACAAAACTCTTCTTGTGTCAACCTCCTTTCATGTCATAAACACTTATAATCCAAAGATTTCTATTTTAAAGGCTGTAACGTTTTGAAAGGCAAAGTTAGACTCCATTTTAGTAGCAGCCTATTTCAAAACATCTCTAAAGGAAACGTCCCTTGGTGATAGAACTCTTAAAAGGTGACGTACCCAGGGATGTAAATAAACTTTGTCATTACTGAACATGTGTTTCGCTGATACAAGTCCAGATTAGTGAGCCAGCAGGCATTTGTCTGTGTAAAGGATAGAGAAATAGAAATGGTCCATTTAGCTCAGTAATAGTATTTTCCTAAGCTATTTTACAACATCAGTCATCACACTAAAACTAGGGCTTCTAGTACAAGAATTGATTACATTTCAAGGTGACTATATGATAACAGAGAAAAAGGAGATAGCAGAAGCTGGACTTATTGAACAGCTGATGTAATCTTCTAAGCTGAAAACATCTCCATTTTCACTTTTCTTACAATGTAAGATATA
The DNA here is from genome assembly GCF_028858725.1 of Colius striatus. Classification (NCBI taxonomy): domain Eukaryota; kingdom Metazoa; phylum Chordata; class Aves; order Coliiformes; family Coliidae; genus Colius; species Colius striatus. The sequence continues at coordinate 6,730,690 of NC_084767.1, forward strand.
AAGGCAGGAAAGTTTAGATCTTTTTCTTGCCCATGACTCAGCTACATCAACAAAAACAGGCACATACTGATTTTCCAAAGTCTAACTCAGTGATACACATTGACTATCTTGCCTAGGAACATCAGGAAATGCAGTCATTTCATTTCCACGCCTAATTAGAAGCTGCTGTTCAACATAAGTGAGATTAACCTGAGGTATGCAGCCTAGTCCTACAGGTAAACTGGGCAACACGTGGGTCACTCAGATCACTTGTCCAATATACAGAATTTATAAAACATTCTCCATATGCCTCAATGTATCCTTTAAGCTGTGCATTTCCTTTCCACCCACAACATGCAACGTCTACGACATCCCTTAGGAATTATGTGCTGTGGAGAGTACCCATAGCTGCTGTAAGGATACGATGCTGCATTGCACTTGACTCAATAGCTCCTGAATACCCTATCAACCCTTAAGAAAACACTGCTCAGCTATTGTGAGCCAGATAAAATGCCCAAGCTGCAAGATATCTAATGCCACTTGCCCCTAAGTTAAATGGTATAGATGACTAGATCAACCCTAGACAGCCTAAAAGGAATAAAAAGGATGCAGTGTCCTGCTCCGTATGTCTGAAATATTGGAGCTGTTTTGGTATTTCACTGTCATGTTACATTTTGTTCATTGGCAATTCTTTGTATTCTCTTTAGAGTATTCATTCTACTTCTTCTCCACACTAAACAACTACTCCTTCTGCAGAAACACTTAGCTTAGAGATGTATATTATTGTGTTTAATTCATCTCATTCAGAGACTTCTCAATGCCTTCTCTAGGGGTTGGACCAAGCTGTACTAATAGATTTGAGAGCAGTTCTTTGACAGAAGGTATTTTTACTTCTCAAGGGTTCCTTCTCATTCACAAAATTCAACAATTCAGTCTTGGAAATACGTCCTTTCCAGACAAACTATTGAATATGTATTCAAAATAGTTCTGAGAAAGTACATGGTTTATACAATGCCCATGATAATTCAATGCTATGCAACTGGTAACTGTGTTTGAAGAAACATGAGTTGAAGACTTTCCTCTTTTGTAGTGAAAGGTTTTGAAGGCTGCTGAATTTCACAACATGACTGTGAAAATTCTGTCACCCACATACTTGTAAAGAAGAGTGGCTCACTGAGGAAATAATTCATTTGCACTAATCAAGTATAGATATGTTTTATAGGTATTAAAACATTTTCTATCAGACATTCTTGTTTTGACATGTCACAATACTCCCAAGCAAATGTTTGACCTTTTATTCAGTATCAACCCTGCTCTTTAGCAGTCTGGGATAAGTACCTTTTTGAAACGCATTTGTAGTCACAGAGAATTAGAAAATAATTGAAATCACCAGATAAAATATAAACAAACCATTAAAAAATACAAATAATTACTAAAACAACGTCTAAAAAGAGAGTATTCAAAATGCTATATAGCCTGCCATTGACAAGTAGCTGCACAACAACCTCAGAAGCCATTGTCACAGTTTATGATGCTTAGTGCTCAAAAGTTTGTAGGGTAAAAACCAGTTGAATTACAAAACCCTGCTCTCAAATGGATAACAAGAAAGAAAAATATTTTTTACAAATATTAATATCATTTTGGCTTTATCTCTAGCAAGCAGAAAGAAAAAAGGAAAGCATGTTCATTTTCAATGTGTCTGAAAACTGAAAACCTGAATTATTCTTCAAACTTGAGAACATAATATAAACGAAGTGCCATACCTGACCAGTCCCAAGACACATCTTCCTGAATAGCTCACCCCTGACAAAAGCCAACTGCAGGTATTATCACAGAATCATAGAATGGTAGGGGTTGGAAGGGACCTTTAGAGATCATCTAGTCCAACCCCCCTGCAGAAGCAGGTTAAAGGAAAAATTATTGAAGCTTTCTGCCAGAAATATTACAACTTCTGCCAATTACACTACTCATAAACTCAGGGATACTGTAGAAATTAAGATTAATTAACAAAGGCACATTTGTGACTCCTGAGTTGGGGAGAAGGAGGAAACTGGAAGAGTGCATCACCACATGATAGCGTGCTGAAAGCATGCATTTGAGAGAACTCAGCTGTGTACTAATAAAATATTAGCACTGCTGTTCAAAAGTTTAATCCACAAAGGAAAAGCTGGTCAATAGTTATTTCAACTAATCAGTTTTGAGTTAATGCTTTGACTCCTCTGTTTTGGAGGACTCCTTACCCAGGGAAAAACAAACATATTAATAAAATCTCTTAATTCCACCAGAGCTTCTGCAAATTTAATATGGACTCTAGCAATACTTGTTCCTTGACTCAGAATCAACAGAGAAAAATTGTAAAGACATCTGAGTTAGTTACAGATGTCAAGTAGAGAAAGTAATTTTTCTCATCTCTATTAAGTTGGAAAGGGGAACACGGTATTGGGGTAAAAAGAAGATGCTATCCTGCCAAATTACTCCATATGCCTAGTACATTAACAATGTGGGGGGGAAAGAAGCTACTGAAAAGAAAAAAAGAAAACTTGCTTTCTGAAATCATTTGGAACTCTACAAAGAAAAAGGAAGTACACATGGCAAGGGGAAGAGGTTTCTACACAGATGCTTCAAGCCTTTTAACCAGTTTTGGGTGGAAAATTGCACATGGAAAAGGAAAGACATCTGAGACACTGTGCATTGACAGAAAGAGCAATCAATTCTTGGATTTCCCAAGTAATTTGGAAGGAAAGAAGGTGAGAAGAAACAAAGAAGTGTCTATTTATTTCTTTTTCAATGATGTGCCATAAAAATATTAACTGGAAATAAATACTACATGCCTTAACACACAAAGATTTGAGTGCAAAAAATCCTCAACTCCATTAACTGCTGTTTCCTATGCTGAAAATGAAGAAAGTTAAAGGGTGAAAGGATGCTTCTTTACATACAGCCCCCTTGTTCCAAACATCACTTAACTTTTCACTGTTAGTAGTGGGGTTTCCATTTATTCCCCCATGCATTCTCTGAAAGTTTTGCTCTTGTCCTCTGCAATAGGTGTTTATCTATTTGAATGAACATATATGTCTCACATCAGAAGTCATCAGAAGCCATAGTTGGTTCTCAGGAATTGTAGTGCCTACTGCTTTACTGAAGACTTCTTGATACATTTATTCCTGGTAGTGGGTAAAAGAAGTGGCTGATGGACACCTGCTGAAAAGTTGTCACTGCTGCCTTTTTAAGCCATCAGTACTACAGAACAACTGAGGGAGTGGGCTGAAGACACTGGTCTTTATAGCTATCCATCCATCACCCCATCACCCACTGCTGCTGTTATATTACTCTCTTCTCTCTCAGCCTTAAGACAAAGATACCTTTACAAAAATTCTGAAGTTTATGTAAGAAGTATGGAGAACTTCCCAACCTACCCTCCTAAGCATCAGGAAGCATCATTTAAGACAGTGTTGTTGCCTAGTGATATGTTGCCTTGATTTTTGCCACCACTATGTCTTTCAAACCCTTTTCAACCAGGTTAATTTGTGGTTAACTGTTCTCATTATGCACTGCCTCTCTAACAGTGGTTACACAAATCTGCTACCCATTGACACTCCAAAGACCTAAGGCTTTAGCCAATAATCTGCACATTGTCCAAGATGATATTTTGTCTGTGTGGTTTTTTTCAGGATCTATAAATACAAACTCTAGTGTAACTCACTGGGCATAATGATAACAGTGGTTTTGGCCACATCTGAGCCAATGGCTTGGAAGAGATATGTACATGGATGCTTTGTTGCCAGCCCATCCCTCAGTGTTCACACAAGAAATCACAAACAGAAAGAATATATAGCAGGAGCTGCAGTGAATGAAATAAAGCATGAATACTTTGGAATCAGTGATAAAGAAACTTCTTCCACCTGAGAAACATCAATAACAAACACAATCTTTCAGATCTGGAGTCAGAGCACAGAGTGTCAGCATTATTTCAGAGGCAGCCAGTGGTCCAGTGATCTGATGGTTCAAGAGCCAGCCCATTATACTTATGCACAAATAGGAAATATTCACATTGCCCACAGAATTAATTCATTTATACCTGGAATTAGCTATCATACCACAGAAAAATAGTTCTCCCTGGGGAGCCATCTGCATGGGGCATAATAATACCTGCCTGTTTGCCTGTATTTGCTTCCCAGATCTCATGCTGCAAAAGTCTGCCTTGGTGTTCCTTCTCCACAATTCTCCCTGACAGCTTTTATTTTTTGGTACACAGACTCATCAAAGAATGTCCTTGAGGGGATGGATGCAAAAAAAGAATAATCCCCTAAACAGACAAATAGGGAGAAAATAGGCCTTTCCTGATAAAGTTTTATTGCTCTTTCAGTTATTTGACATTCATGGATGAACAATATAAACAACTGGAAATTGTTCCAGGTGATAGACTCATTTGCTGAGAAAGTGATACTGCATGAAGGCATAGATTTACCTATGAAACCAGAAGAACTTAAAAGACCTCTACTATGCCTAGAACCTTTCATCCTTAGCATCCTCAGTTAATTGTCTGTCTTTCGATTTGTTCCAAAATATACACATAAGGCTATATCAAATATAACACAAGGAGATATTATTACAAAAAGAATGCCATCATGAAAAGAAGGTGACTTGGGGTCTTGAATTCTCTTTGAATTTGTCTTGTCATTTACTTCCACAAATTGAGTCATTGTGAATTTGTTAATTTTTTCAGGCACCTATGCCAATTCTGAGGAATTAATCCTAACATACCTCCCATCCCAAAGTATCAATCACATACTACAGCTCTACAATATGTTATCTTGTACTTCATTTATATCAATTAGATTTTTGAGTGATCTATTCCACAATATAGTGTCTTAAGGAAAAATCTCTTAATTGTCTCAGGTTTGTGGGTTTTGTTTCTCTGCTTTTTCTTTAGATATTGCTTTAGCCAGAAATTACTCCTTACACATCACCACCTAATATATTTAGTGCAGTATATCTTTCCATTTCTAGATGCCTCATAGATAGATCCCTGTTCTGTTCTTTTGTTTATGAGGCTATCTGTCTTTTGGAAAGATCTTGAATCATCTCATCTTTTTCTTTCAAGCCACAGTAGCTACCTAATGTTAGGTAAAAATTGTTGCATTTAAAGAAAACTAATTATTCTCACTAATTCACTTTTCACTGTGTTTGAGGGGCTGCTCCCAATCCACAGCTGCAGAAAATACAAAGACCAGCATCACTGAGTCACTCTGGGGAGTGCAGTTGTGCTTTCATCCAGGCCAGATCCTGCACTGGCTGGGGAACCACTCTTTTTTCTCACATGAACTGTTCCCAGAAACACTTCTTTTGGTATGCAGCTCATATGGTCAGGAAAGCTGGCCATACCAGGCTGCAGTCTGTCTTTCATCTCATTAAGTCAATTTCATTCATTTTGATGTGTATTCTTTGTAAATGGGGTAGATATATTGCTGGTTTTACTGGCAAAGTCTAAAGCATGAACCAATTCTTTCGGTTATTCATTATCCTGCTGAGGCAAACGTTATGAAGAGCAAAAGGCAGAACTTAATAAATTAGCTGGCAATAATAATCTGTTGCGAGCTTTGAGCATTATTCAGGAAATATAAGCACTATGAAAAGATCTAGTGAAATCGGAAATACTGTCTGGTAATAGCAATGGAAGAAGGGACTTGTTCTCTAATTACCAGACATGAATTTGGGAAGTTTGCCTTCCAAGGCACCATGACTTTGCAGTTCATTACATTCTCAATGACTCATACTATGAATATGTCCTTTTAATCGCTCTTTGTTGTCTTAGGCCTTATAATAGGAGGATTGTTCATTCTTTCAAGATAGCGGTTACCCTTGTGTTCACAGAGTACTGCCTTAATCTAAGATTACCTGTTGCATCCAAATTGTAGCAGATCAGGAGAAATCAAGTGAAGAGCAAGAGTGAGAGAGTGAATCCAGAGAGAGAGAATCTTCTCAAAGTACAAAAGAGATCTGATAGAAAGAGCAAATTAAAGGAAGATTTATGTTTATCATCTTAGGGTTAGACACTTTGATTTCTCTGTTACATTGATATGACAGGTCTGGTATGATACTGTGGGTTCCTCATAAACATACACCTGAAATAAACTGTGCTTCCCATGGGGAAGTATTAGAAACTGTAAACTGGACACTTCCCACCACAGCTAAATACGATACACATGATACATCTTATAGAGGCACTAAGTGTTAGAAGAGCTTTCAGCATGTTTGGAACATGTGCTGTCTGAGACAATGTATTCAAAATATTAAGCACTACACATTCAGGTTATATATTCGATGTTCATGTTCCCTGATACTTCAAAAGTCCCACTCCAACTGATTTCCATACTCATATCAATACCAGCGTGAGCTCAATCAGTCCCATTCTCTGTTTAAAAGCTGCAACAAACCCCAGACTTACACAGGTACTTTGAATTCTCAGTATAATGGGAAATTATTTATGTATATATCAAACAGATCAAATTTTATGGACTTCAAACCCTTAACAGTCTGTATTGAAATTGACTTAACACAGTCCATCAAAAAAGCGTATAAAGACTAAGTTACAACAGTTTATTGCTTCAGTCTGGTTTCCTTTAACATTGACTAGTCTTAGAAATGGTTAAAAGGTTAAGAAGTACTGAAGACTAAAGAACTTTGAGAAAGCTTATCTTGTTAGTGAAAAAGATGTTAAAAGTTCAAAGCAAAAGAGAACACGAACTTATGGAAAAGCAGGCACCAGCAACCCTGAAAAGTCTGAGTTAATCATAACAGCAGAGAAAAGCATAACTTACCTTTTGGATTTCTTATGGACTCGCACACTTACAGATTTCTTATATATATTAAAACTTACCTAACTGACATTATCCAAGGGTAAGAAAATAAGACTGTCTTGACTTTTTGCTTAGCATCATTTTCCTTAAAAAGGAATCCTTTTCACACAGACCTGGGAGAAGTCACAGCATATGCATTTAGTTTTTAAGCCAAAAGGGAACAGTAGGCAGAAAACTTGGTAATATTTCATAACTTAGCTTCCCAGTTTTTAACTTATTAACACCAAAATAATAAGAGTCCAGTTGGGTTGTCTGAATACATATTTCTCTAGCACGTCTTTGTGCTAGACAGTTTTACATGTTCCACTGTCAAATCTATCCATTGTATAGAGGCCAAAATAGCAAATTATGAAATACATTGTCTTATATTATGAGAACTCAAGGGCTGTAAAAACAAACCCTGAGTACTGCACTTTAGAACTGAACTTTCTAATCTTTTCACAGGCATGACTATCTAAAGGTATCTATTATGTACCCTTATTGTAACTCCATGACACTGAAACAAACACAAAGATCACCGAGTGTTCAAGTAATTTGGTTTTATGCAAAACATGCTCAAATATAATTTTTACTTTCATGAATTAAAACTATGCAACCTTATTGTCAACACTGATTCATCAACACTGCAGTAAGAGGGCGTGCAAAGATTTATTTATGGCTTTCTAACATATTAGCCATCAGAGTGTTTTTTCCAAAATGCATCCTTCCAGGACTTGGCAAACAAACACAAGGGTAATTTTGCTTATGATTATATTGAATATTTTTTTCCCTGAATGTTAATGAATTTTAAATTGTCTCTGTAATTTTACTTTTTAATTACAGAACACTATGAACTTATTGGAGTTGATTAAAAATTGATTCATCCATTCTTTAGTGAAAGTTCTAGTCTCAAATCCCTAAATTAGAATGGGCTTATTTAAAGTGAAATTTAAACTTTAAAGAGAGAAAGTATAGAGAGTCATTTCAAATAGTTCTACATTTTTAAGTAGTTCTTCTTACTACTTTTCATATGATATACAAATACAGATAAAACACAATGTTCTCTCACTAAAATTCCTGATTGTAGATGTTTTCATTTTGGTGTATGTGGCTACATGTTTCATAAACAAAATAGCATAATGCAGCCAATACAATAGGTCTTCAAGTATCAATGATTTCAAGATAGACTTCCAGGAAAAAATAGAAATCATTGATATGGAGCTTATTCCTGGTTATAGATGTCAGCACTAAAACAGACTGGTCATGTGGCACACAGAGGAAATCCTTGTTACACTAAGTAGAGTACACTGATTCTGCAAGGTATAACTCTAGCAGGAGAAGCCAAAAACATAATCTAGCAATCATTGCTGTAAAAGTATTTTGAAAGATACATATATTTACTGATCTATTAACGTGGATTTAAAAAGCATGGAAGCAAGGAATAAGAACGATAGCTAATATCTGTAAGTAGTCCACACTGTGAGTAATATGTTAAAGACTATTACCATCATGCTACTTAAAAAAAATAAGCAAAAGAAAAAAGATCTTCCAATTTGGCCTCAAGAGAAACTTGTACTTCAGCCTCTGAACATAAGTAGTAATCAGCTACATACAAAAACTTTATCCTGATCAACAAAAATACCTCACAGTAGGAAACATTACATCCTTTTATTAGGTAACCAGTGCTAATTAAATAGAAGGAGCTGGGCAGAAAGTTTGCAGACAGTTTGAAGACAGCATGATAGACACCAAAACTCATGCTTGGGATAAGCTGTGAACTCACCCAGATTATGAAACCGGGGACACAGGTTCATATAATGTGGCTTATCCACAGCTGTTTCCTCAAAACCACTTAGAGACACTGGAGACTTCTGCAAAACTGAGTTTCAGAATATCTGCTAAGTACTGGGGTTCCATCTGAAAATAATGAGGCTAATATTTCTCCTTCAATATCAGGAAAAGCCAGAGGGGAAGACAAATTGAAGCATAAGATATAAATGAATCAAGAAGTCCTTAGTTCTCTGCTTTTCCTCATAGGTTTGCACCAGAGTGAGAACTGTGTAGGGGTTATTCCCTCTTCAAAGACAACCTCATTCTAACTCGTACTTTGTACACATTTCTTTGTATAATATAGTATTGTAACACTGTTGTCACAGCAATGTGCTTCTGCACACTTCTTCCCACGCTATTTTTTCTTCATTTCTGGTTAAATACTCAGCTTTGCAATTGCTACAGTGCATTGTGGTTTCGTACAGCTGAATGAAGAATCTCTCCTTGGGTGCCTACCATTTCAACAGGGCTGAGCTTTCCAAAGAAAATACTCTGGATATTTTTGAGGATACTCTCCCAAATGATATTAAGTTATATAATTTGTACTTTAAATACACAAAGATTTCATGTCACTGCTTCCCCTTCCATGCAGAAGTCAGCCTTCAGAACACCAGACATATGCTACCCCTCGGCAAAGAGTTGACACTGGCATCAAGACAAGACACCCATGCAAAAAAAACCCAGGGAAAACAGTATAACATGAGGTATTTGGACAGTAATGGTGTATATTACTACTCCTGCTCCCAAGGGCCAGATTCTGCTTACCTTCATTAAATAATTTTTACTATCCATGAAAGCAGAGGAAATATATATAGAGATAAGTATGTAGTGAGCTACAAGCAATTTTGTCAGTAGATGGTATCTTATGAGCTTAAATCTAATTTAGTAGATGTAAAATAAATTTTGAATTTACAAGCATTTTATTTCAATAACCATAATACTGAATGTTTAAGCATCTGCCATAAATCTCTGCATTTAAAGTTTTTGATAACAAGATACATTTTCTGTTTATAATTCAGAGTTCCTTTTGCTCTGAGTAGTCCATGTAACACAAAGCTAATTTGAGTCTTTTTCAAATCGTTTTCTTGGACACACATAACACACATGATATGTGTTTTGGAGAAATCAGGTCTATTCATAACCACTACTCTACATGTATTTTGCTTACTCTTTTATATATACACTCTCATAAGTGGGGTACACACACACGGATAGTCACTAGGATGCCTCCTGTTGTGCTGTATTGTTTCTGTATATGTTTGATGACATCTTTATATCAGGTCTAATCAGTGACCAACACTTTTACAATGATGAGCACTTATTTTTTTAACTTTTGGAGGATGTAGCTGTTCCAGATTTCCTACAGCTGTCCAAAACTACTTTTCAAAAACACATTGTATAATTCCTGTTGACTTCAGAGTGTCTGTAAGTAATTTCATCACTCTATTTGCATGTCTGATTAATTTTCCTGACTGCTATTTACAAATAGAACCTTCTACTAAGACCTCTGGAAGAAAAGCCTGTTTGGTGAGTATGGAGCAGTGAGGTGGGGGTTAACTATGTAGGCAGGGATGTGTGTGTGCTCATGCATATGCAAACACAGATTTACACACATACATATCCATGTATTTTTATATCCATATACATACAGATATCCAAGTATTTGTATATCAATGGCTGGCAGAGAGGAACTTGATAGCAGGGAGGAATTGCTGTGAATATGGATCTGTAGATCCACTATATGTTGTTTTATTGCTCTTCTCAGATTTTCAGAATCTGTTCAGCAACTTTTCAAAAACATATATGGAATTTCTGCATCCCTTGCTCTCAATGACATTCATTGGGGTTTAAAGGATTAACTCCATCGAGCTCCATGGAAAAAAACCCTCTGCTAGGATTCATACACGACTCTTCTTCTAAAGAAATCCCAATGGTAAGCTTAATAACATCTTGGCCAAGGGGCAAATCTCTTTGAAGCTCCACAACAGCTCTTGCATATCAATAGTCTAAAGCACAATCTAGCATCTGTTTTTCATTGATCACTAGAGAAAGTTCCAGAAATTTTAAAATATATTGGACTGAGCTCTTCATATGCCTTGATATATTTTTCTATATGGTTAGCTAATGGAAACAATCATAACAAAGACCTGCACATTTGTTAATTATACATTCCAGAGAAACAATTTATTTTAATACTTTGCCAATTTCAACCCGGTTAGGATTTGAAATCTTAAGAGAGATAATGATATACTGGAACAATCTTGATTACAGAGTTAATTAGAGAGCAAGTAGTTTATTTTTTATTAAAAATTAATAATTCATGCACCTTAATTGTTGGATAATGATGGTTTTGTCTGCTATATATAGTTTAAAATTATAAAACAGTGCTTGACAGCTACGACTTATATTCAGCGTCATAAAATACAAGTCAAAGAGTCGCTTTTTGAGCAGTTATTTAAAATTTAATGCAAATAAAAATACTGCTCATTTAAAATAAAAAATCTCAGTTCTAGTAAGTCTGAGTTGCCAAGGCTTCTATTTTTTGCTGTATAATGGAAAGCCACAAAGACTTCTCTTGAGTTAAGAGTGATAATAAACTAGGATCATAAGCAACTCAGAAATTCTAAGGGGCTGATCTTATTAAAGTTGAAAGCTCCAGATAGGGGATCATGAGTTTTTCTTCATATTTAATTCTAGATGTCCTTTTCTTCATGAGCATGTGAATAAATGGGGAAATTATTTTGGTTAGCTATATCTCCCATTTAAGCAGAAATGCAATCATCATGGTACCTAAATATTGTGTGTACATTCTGTAACTCAGTTTTTTCAGAATTATTTAGGTATACTCAGTGCTTGTACCTGACAGAATGACTTTCCATCCATGCCAATTAAACTTACCTGTAGTTTTGGTCTATCCAGTTGTCCTTGAACATTGTTTTGTTCCCTTCTGTGCTGTTCATTTGAATTAGTTTAAATTTCTTCCTAGAAATTGTTTGTAATCAAAAAACTATACCAATTTGTTTGCCTCTGTTTTTCCATTTTTAATTTCCCAAAAGATTTATATGAATTTTACAATGTGAGTAAATGACAGAAAGCACTTCCTTTCACAGCATCCTTTCTCTTTTCTCTCGTATTTTACTTATACCAGTCACAGCAGTTGTTGCCTGTAAAGACAATTTTTGATGAATAAGGTCATCTCTACATTCAGGTGGAACTCCATGTGACTCTAACAATAGCTGCTGAGTTTACAGTACTTATCAAGTCAGAAATTTGTTATGAAATTACCAGGGAATGTCATACTGTCTCCTGAGTGACAATTGCACAGGAATAAGGAAGATAAGGTGACAATCTATACCCAGCATCATCATAACTAGAATTACTTTTAACTGTAGTGTCATGTTGGACATATCCTTATGCTATCTAAATATGATCAGCATGAGAATCAATGCATTTTGCATTGTATATATCACATACATATATATACCAAGAAACACTTAGGGGATTTTCCCATAGGTTGATACACTATATGGGTGTATAGCTATTCAGAGGGACCTCTGAACCTCTCCTGACTAAAGACAAGAGAAATTGGCCAACAAGAACTTCAGGGAACTCAACAAAGGGAAGTGCCAAGTCCTGGCCCAGGGAGGAATAACCCCATACATCAGGAGAGGCTAGGGGCCAACCACCTGGAAAGCAGCTGTATGAAAAAAAGAAAACTTGGGAGTCCTGGTGGACAATGATTTAACATAAATCTTGAACAAATTAGAACAGCATCTTGGGCTGCATTACAGTTACTAGCAGGCTGAAGGAGGTGATCTTCTCTGCTCACCACTTGAGATATATCTAGAGTGCTGGGTCCAGTGCTAAGCTCCCTGGTACAAGGGAGACAAGAACAAGTCCAGCAAAGGATCACTAAGATTCTGAAAGGCTTGGAGCATCATACATCCAGAGAAAAGCTGAGAGAGCTGGGACCGTTCAGCCTGGGAAAGAGAAGTCTCAGGGGTATCTTATCAGGATGTGTAAACACCTAATGGGAGGGTGTAAAGAAGGCAGAGATAGGCTCTTCTCAGCAGTATCCACTGATAGGACAAGAGGAAATGGGTACAAATGGAAATACAAGCAATTCTGTTAAAACTTATAGAAGTGTTTTACTATAAGGTTAATCAAACACTGGAACATGTTCCCCAGAGTGGCTGTGCCTTCATTTTCCTTGGAGATATTCACAGTTCACTGGACACAATCATGGGCAACCTGATTAATTGATCCTGCTTTGTGTAGGGGTTGTCTACTAAATGATCTCCAGGAATCCCAGCCAAACTCTTTGATTCTGTTGTTCTAAGTGTTTTTTTGATCCAGCCTTTTGGCTCTCGTACCTCCTTGGAGTGTAACTACTTAGGGACATGATACAGTTAGTATTTATGCCATCCTTTTAAAGTTAGAGAATCAGCCCTGTTGTTCATACTATATCTATGTTTCCCAAGTCACTTAATGTCTTTCTTAAAGCCAAGCAATGTTGCATTTGTCACACTGTGATGCACTAAAGAGCTGTTTTAAATTAGTGATGTTCACTGAAGAAAGTGGTAAGATGAATACGTTTTCTGGACTGGAACAGTAGAGAAAAGCACATATTTGCAAGATGAAAAGCATGTTAATGGAGGTCTGTTTATGAAAACACATAATATAAACTGATGCTTGTACATATGGCAAATGAAAATTATACACAAAATCAAAATTCATGTATATATCTATAAAAATAAATTGAGCACTGTAATTCTAGAGATCTGTTTTCCCTCCTTTTTGGAAAATGTCTACTTCACTTTGAATGATAACATAATGTATGTACAAAGCAGCACCAAAAATAGTGCTGTTATGAAAGCCCAAGGAGGCAGGCACAAATTCAAAGCAGTAGTCTAAAAACTATGACTAAAAGCTCCCTCTTCTCTTTTACCACCACCAGTTAGTACAAGGTGTAATCTCACATCATGTAACACTGTTATGAATGAAGAGTCTTTCACTCTTCTATGTTCCAATAAAGATTGAATTTGCTTCTGAACTTCTGGACATTGTCCTTTATCAGTGAAGTCCAGAAGTCAAGACAGCAAACAGGAGATCCCTGACAATATTTTTTTATGTTGGGATCAAAAACTTACAGGGGTTTTAATCTTAAGGTTTTTTTCAAATTCATCTTTGATTACGATAGACCTGAATTGCAATAATAAAGAGAAAAAGGTGCATAAGCATAAATCCCAGCAGTCTGGACACATTATATGAAAGAAATTAGATACATGCTGGCTCAATCTGTCCAATGCTTTGGAAACCTGTATCAATGCAAAAACTGTAGGGAAGAAACAAGAGAACCTTAATAGGAATTCTTAATAACAGAAACTTAAAGACTAGCACTACAGCAGCTTAGTAAATTAAAGATTTTACTGCAATGGAAAAAGCCATCATATTCATATATGACACTTGTCTTGAGATCTAAATTTGGGAATTAATCTTTGCTCAAAGTCTATAAACTGGAACTTGGGTATTGAACATATTAGTGTCCACTGTAGCTGACTAAGCTGTGAAAATGCTGTGAAAAGAATTTTTGTAAAGACCACAATTATCCAAGGCACAATACAAGGTAATAATGAAGATTTACACTATGCAGACAATCTTTGAAAAGAATATGAGTGCAGTAGAACAGAGATTAATCTGGAAGTGATTATAAATATTAGAGAAGCACATACAAGGAGCAGAAAAAAAGCAATCAATGCAAAGACTAATGTATATTTAATCAATAGGGAGGAATTCATTGAGATCATGGTGAAATGCAACTCGGATGACAATGACCATGGTATGATAAGAGTTAATGAAACTTAGGAAAGGAAGGGGACTGGATAGCAAAAGAGAAGTAAACAGACGTTAAGAAAACAGAGTTCAATAGATTCAACAAATCCCTAGGGAAGAGCTCATATGAGTGGAAAAAATAATTATAAAGAGTGTCAATAGTACAAAAAAATATTAAAGGTGCAAGAACAAGCACAAACTATCCTAGTACAGAAGCTGAAAATAACTAATTCAAAAGCTCCTTGCCAGTATTAAGCAAAAGAAGGAAGGGCAGAGCAAGTGGAGATAGGTCAATTGTCCTGAAAGTATAGGAAGAGTGTGTTAAAGGAAAATTAGAAAGGTCAAAGCATTAGATGGAAAGAAACCAGCAAATAAATCAAAAATGAGAAATCATTGCAGATGTTAGCAGTAACAGAAGCTAAGTGTCAGTTGACTATTAATTAAAAAAGGAAAGCTATCAACATGCCAGGACTGCTCACATGCTGCATGATATTTTTGCTTTAAAATATTAACTGCAAGCAGGTGGTTAGAACTAACACTGTAGAAAAGAGTAAAATCTCAGCTTGGAATAAAGAAAAACAGGTTTAAATAATTCAGCTACTCACAATGACAGATTAATTTACTGAACTAACTGCAAGAATCCAGACATGTTAAAGCTCATCAGATAGCTGTGCCAACTGAAAACCCATAAAGGTAAATTGTAGTGTTATCATTAAAAGGGAATATTGGAAACATAAACCAGTCAGCTATGGAAGCATAACTGAACTAATTGAATTTCCTACCACCTCAAATCAATCACAAATAACTAGGCATCAGAAAAAAAATACAGTTATGCTAAGAGCTGACACAGATTGGTACAGGGCAAACTATGTCAAAGTAATTTCCTAATGTGCTTCTCTTACAGAGCAATAGATCTCATGGATAAGGAAGAAATCTTGGGTATTTCAATTTTAGAAGAGCTTTTGACACAGTATATTCTCATAGGTGAACAAGGGAAGGACAGTTGTCACGAAGGTAATAAAGAATTGGTACAAAAACATTTGGGTAACTGTGTTTATGAAATAGTTAATATTTACTATCAAATGGTAAAACATACTCACTGGAGATATTGAGGCCTACTGGTGGGTCTGGTTCTAGTCAATATTTTCATTGCTATATCATATATTTTAATGTTTTCATTATTATCCTAGATAATGGAACAGAAAATACATTTCCTAAATATGCGGCTCCAACCAAAACAAGACCCCATGCATGCCGTGGGAGAGCTCACAGTGATCTAGATAAACTGCAAAACAATCTGAAGCTAAATGAAGTATAAAAGCAGACAAACTTGTTCACAAGGGAAGCATGAGACAGCAGTGTCACACCATTACAAATATAATGAATATCATAAATTTTATGCCTTTTTAAAGAAATGTAAAGAAGAAAAACATACCTATGTAACATTTAAATGTACAAACCCCAGGGTGTAAGCATGCAGATATCCATACATGCAATAAATAACAGGAAAAATCCCTCTCATAGTGGTTCACCTCTAGCCACTGTCAGCAAGGCTTCAGCAAGACTACTCTTGCTTCAGTGAAGTAAATGAAGCTGTCACCTCTACTTTAGCAAAGACATGGACAAAGGGGGAAATAACTAGAGGTAGCAAACATAACAAGGAAAGATTGAAAGAACAGGGAAAGCTTCAACTTAATACAGTAGACAAGCAAAGGAGTAATGGGCTCAAACTACACTAACAAATCAGTTTAGAGATAAAGATTCTGGTAGTAACGAAGGAATAGTGAAATTAATTGCCTGAAGTAGTCACAGTAAAGCTATCGCTGGGGGATTTTATAAACAAGTTATACAAACAGTTGTCAGGAACTTCACTGAAATTAATTCTGCCTTGAGGGTCTCCTAGATTTCTTCTTCCAAAATGCCACTGAAGAGTAGTCGTTAACTTAACAGGTATAGTTGCACAAAATAAAGGGGTTCCAGAGTCAAGTCTCTGCTCTTACCTAGTCAAATATTTAACAAGCACTTAGGCCCCAGATTTGCATGACTGTCACCTGTACCTTATACAGATGCCCTAGCTCATGAATTACTCTCCCTGGGAATCTCAGTTGGTATGTACAGTCTGGCCAATTTTCATGGACTAACTAAACCTCCACACATAGGTGGGACAAATCCCAGAATTTCCAAACCACTTACCTACACTACTTTGCAAAATCGGGCAGCTCGTCACAGTCTGGCCTTAACGTTTTGAGCTTCCATTTCAGCTCTTATCCAACAGAGATGATAGCTTGACACCTTAAAGTTATTTTATGCATATTCAGATTGTATTAGCTATTTTTAGCTGTCTTTTTAAACTGAAGTGTGTGAGTAAGCATATTTTGCCAAACTGCAAAGTTCAGCAATGTGTTTAAAAGCAGCAGGTCCTTTGAGGTTTAATGCAGCCTTTTTCCAAGTAGTGTGACTTCAATTCAAACTCCAAATTGTTACTGTTTCACTTTGTGTTCAAAAGGCAGCAAAAAAGAAACAAAAAAAAATCAAAACTCAAACCTTCTCACTACTTCAAGTTTGACAAGCCTTCTTTATTATTAATGTGATGTTAAATTTTTCCCTGATCACACTATTCTGAGCATACTTTGTAATGACATTCAACCCTTTAGCTAGCAGTGAGTACATGGCTTGGAACGGAAGTAGCTTAGAGGCTTCCATTATGTCAAATTATCTGGGAACAATAGCATTGCAAGCTCTGTAACGTTTGCAGTATTCAGGCAAGGGTGGCATAGGCCATGTTGTCCTTCAGAAATGGTTTCCAAAGATCCTGAAGATGAATTTCTGAGTAAATGCTGTAATACACAAAATCAAATGCTTCTCTTCCCTGCTGCAAAGTGAATGTTGTGAACATGCTTGTTCAGGAAGGAGGCTGGTGGAGGAGAATGAGATTATACTGAAATGATGAGGAAAGGCAATATAAATTGACTGAAGCTAATGAAGGTAGTAAAATGTAATCGCTGCCCAGGGAGGTTTTAGTAAGGAACGACAGGAGGAATGGCTTGTGGCCCTGCTAGATCAGTGGTAACACAGGAACTACAAATGTTTCATCCACCAAAAAGCTGCCAAATCCTATACTGGGGAAGTTTTCTATAGTAATTCTACATGAGAAAATCATCAAGTACATACACAGAAAGCTTGACCAATTCTTTAAAATAGATTTTTTTTTAAGAAGAGCTTGGACAGATTCAAATATGAAAACAAAAATCAATAGGAGTGTTTCAAGAATGGTTCTGTTGTTCAGTCAGCCCTGGGATGATCTTTTAATTGTAACTGAGACATCGTAAGATCTTCCTTGACAATACTAAACAAAGTAGTCTTTTTTTCTTCTGTAGAACTCTAAACATTATTAAAATCCTGCAAGGTCATATTTTTGTATCTCATATTTTAACTAAAAATATCATCAAAAAATGAGGGGGTTTTAATTATATACTATTAATACTATTTTAATACCATCTTGTTTCTTAAGGTACTATTTCAAAGTAACTCCCTACTGATTTACCTTACAAATTACACACCTATATATGATGTAAATACTTACAGCTAGTAGTAATAATGCTATTTTACAATACAAGTGACTCAAAGTACCATCTTAACCAGTATGACATCTCTTTCCACCATCTGTATGATCAGAATTTTAAATGGTAAGTTTTGCATTTTTACCTAAAGTTGTGGTAATTGTAAATCATATGATATAGAAAATACAGAATTTATGCAGGCTCTACAACTGAAAGACGATCAGAAACACCCTAATTTGATTTTGCACAGCATAATTTTGCCTCCCTCGGCAATGATTACATTTTAGTGGCTTCATTAGCTTCAGTCATAAGAGTTCATTATGATTTTTTAGGTTAATATTTTACAAATAAATTCACCTCAAGCAGAAACACTTTTTGTTACACTTTCATATTTTTGGGGATTTTTAAACACTTTCTTTTTCCTTACTTTTACCCCCAAAATTATCTTCACTGACAACTCACTGTTTTGCTCAATCTGTGGTGTAATGATCTGACTTATAAACAAGGTGCAAAGTCAGTGAAAACAGCCACAAGTGACTTTGTAAGGGAGCCACAAGTAACTTTGTAAGGGACTCTACGTCTCATCATGTAGCTGACACTTGTCCATTTACTCCACAGAAATCAATTGCTGTATAAGGTGAAAATACCCTGAGTACTGCTACACTCTGGCTGTTCCTGGTGGTGGACACAGTAGCAATTATTATTGGGCTACAAGTAACACTGTAATAGCTCAATTTTTTTCCAGGCTCTGACCTTTTGTCTGTATACCTCTTGACCGTAGAAATACGCTAAAATATTGCAATTCCAGCTTGCCTCTGCTCAGTCACCTTCTGTGCCTGCACACAGAACCACCAGCGAGAAGGAAGGAAGCCAAGCAAAGTTTGCAGGACTGGGACAGTAGGTCTATGCCTTTTCCTACTGGCGTTCAAAGTGAGGTACCACTACAGACTGAAACGACTAATGATGGTTTCCCTCAACTCCAAATAGTACTGTGTTTCCAATAGAAATAATAGACCAATAGTATTTATTCTTATAATAAATGAATCTATCTTAAATCATTTACACAAAGATTTCATTTGCTGCAATGATACAACCACGATCAGCATTTTAAGGTCTCATGGCTGTGAATCCATGCAAGCAAAAGTACATCTTTTCAGGGAAACAAGGGCAGAAAACTTCATTTTATGTTACTGTGCAAAAATATTCCTTTTAAACACCCTTCATCTTCATGGATACTTCTTTATGACATTATTCTTTAATTATATCAGATGTAAATGTTAGAGGGAGACCTAATTAATTAGAAAATCCTTTGCTCCAGACACCTGACGTCTAGAAAAATTAATATTTGTTCTTCAGCGGATCTGGGATCTGATGAAAGGAGGTAATTTGAATTAGCTGCAGATAGTTCACATTAGTGGATAATTAATTTTCTTCATATTTTGTCCTAGATTTCATTAGACAACAGTTGTAGAGTAAACATTTCTGTGTTAGTGAAAGGATGTCAGCCTTCAGGTTACATTATGACTCCTCAGAAACAAAAAAGAGAATTAAATATGCAACAGCAAGCATAATGATAAGGGAAAATAAAAAAGAAGAAACTTACTGAGAACTCAAAACATTATTTTGCTGTGGTTTTACTATTTCTACTGAAAATTGAGTGAATATGACCCTCATCTCTAAAGGTATTCTAACATCTATGCGACTTCCAATAGCAGAGGTAATATTCTGATGTTTTAATATGGTAACTACAATAATGATATAACATGTGCAATATTCTTTAAACACAGGACAGCACATTATATTTTCTTTATTTATGTTTTTATACTTTTAATGTTTCATGTAATGATTTATAAAACTATATTTCTGCACTAAAAGATTTTTTAAGCTTGCTTATTTATGTGCAGATAATACATTTATGTCTAATAAAAATGACATGATATTACACAGAGTATCTGTAATAAACATTTTTCATTATTACCTTGAAGACAGGCATTATGAGAGATAAGTTTTGATTATGACAAAACATTCAAATGGGGTTGCCAAGACATACCTTGCGGGAAAAGTGTGATTTGCATGTGAGCATGTCCTGCTAAAGCATTAGTCAGTGGGAGCTTCAGTGAGTGATATTTGGGATGAAGTGACACTGCTAAATCAAATTTAATTTCAAGGCATCTAACTGATGACAACTCTATCAGCAGTGTCTGCCCTCATTGAGTTTCTATGCTCAGAAACAACTTCAACGCATAAATTGGACAGATGAAACTCACACAATGTAGGATTGTTTAATCATCTACTGTGGAGATAAGCATAAAGGAGGAAGAAGTAGTCATGTTGCTGCTTACACCAATGAGGAGGTGGAGCATGAAGTGATGAAGCATATACCCATCAATCACTGTATGAAACTGAGTACTGTGCAGTTTTCTTAGGATAAAAGCAAAGCATTTGATTCACGAGTATGGAGGAAGCAAAGTCACTGGTGTATACTTAAGCATTTATTCAAAGCTTTACTGGCTCAAGGCCTCCAGATCATTTTTATGGATGTCTTGGGCCTCCAAAGTCCTCAAGAAGTTCTTTTTAGAGATCACCTTTTTGCACAGTAGCCATACAAACAAACCTGATTACTGGTGTTTTTTAAGTGTCTGTTAATTTCAGAACAGTACTTACTAGATTCAGCTTCAGATCTGGAATTCTACTCCTTGCTGGTTTGAAAGCAAATGTGTTCAGGAGTTTCAGACATCTACTAGGTATGAAAATCTGAAAGGATTGCATTAGAAAAGGAGATTTTTTTCTGCCCAAAACTTAGAATGACTACTTATCCAAAGACAGACAAGGAAGAAGTAGATATATGTTGAAAAAAGATTGATCTTTTGACTGATGAACTTGATGGACAGAGCAACTGTTGCAGGTTCCTGCAAGTATATGAAAATAAAAGAACTGTAATGCATAACTGAAGGATAACTATGCAGACATCTGAACTGCCACTATATCTTTCTGTCCCTACACAACATCTGTCTCATGCACTGAAATAACCACATGAAATAACAACATAATGCATCTGCCTTCCGAAATAAAACATCAACCCAAACTATCTACGATATTCTCTCCTTTAGCTAATCAAATTCAAATAAAAATATGATTTCAACTTCATTGACCTGAATTTTACTGTGCTTTTGCCTTAGACTTTTATGAAATAAATCACTTACCAGCCTTTAGCAAAGACATTCCTGTTTTCTCAGCAGCCTATACACATACACACAGACACGAAAAAGGTAATTGCTGCAACTTACTGAGAACTCATTTGCTTTATTGAAAAGAAATAATTTTTTTCAATGCCAGCATAATTTACTATGGCAAGTGAGGCTTGGAATTAGTAACATGATACTGCTCCCAGTGAAACCTGGGGTACAACATCCACAGCCTTCACGAAGTCAGTTTTAGGCCATAGGAGAGAAACAGAAGGTGAGCAAAACCAGAAGGATAAATCAGAAATAAATGCAGCTCATGCCTGGTCTGCAAGGAGACATTGGGAAAATCTGAGCTGCAAAACCACATAATTGGTCTGAATCATTTTGTGCTGATGTGAGGGAGACTATAGCCCATTTGAACACTCTTGCTAAATCTCTCAGTGCTAAACTTTTTTGGCACATAATATTTTGGAACTTGCACGTATCTCCCCAAACATCAGGCAGTCATAGTCCTAATCAACAAAAAGGAGAAAATTCTTACATTCCACTGCTTGTTCTAATTATGTTTCTGTGATTCAAACCTGATAAAAATTTGCTTTCCCTTTTGTTGAGCAGAAACTTAAGAGGTTCTGTACAAATTAATTTAAGTTCTTTAGAATTATGTAAGCTTGCTTTTTAAAACACCTTGCAAATATTTACAGAAGGTACACTCGCTGTCTTTTTGGGGGAGAGGATGGAAAGTGGTGTGTTTTTAACTCTGCAGTTCATATTTCAATCTTTTCTGCAGACTTTAATTTCTGAATAACTATATTCAGAAAACTGACAAGAGTTCTACTAGATTTAAAGGGATCTATCAGATGTAGAAAGATAGACAGATCTATCTAGATCTATCAGATGTGGACCCATAACTACCATACATATATATAAAACAGATGGATAATTCTATCTCTAGATAAAACTTTTAAAGTGATTTTTAAAACAAATTGTATATTTGCCTGAGAAAAACAACATATTCAAGTTGTGAATGTTCTTGGTCACATACTTCAGAATAAGTAAAACTTTCGTAGAAAAATAAATATCCTTGGATTTAATACATTTTGCACATTTTCCTTTAATTCTTAATCAATTGTGCATTTGTCACAGCTGACTTGGCTAAGTTACCCTTTTTTTAATCATACTTTCTCCATTTGACATGTTTGTCATTATTACTTGGGACATTTTACAGCATCCAGATTATTTTGTTCACACCATTCCATGCATCACCAGTGATTTTTATGGTTTTGTCTTCTGAGCCAGTACAGCTTTCTAACACATACTAACTCTCATTGATATCATAATCTATTTTTCACTAGTGGGTGAAGATTTGTCATCACTCTTCTAACTCTACATCTATCACTCTTTAGTAGGCCATAAACATTTTATCTTCTTTGTGATGCCTATTTCATTAATTCCAGTGATTCATTTATATTTGAATTTCAAACTTCATCATAAACAATGATTGAGAAAATGAACTGAATCTCAGCTGAGACTTCTAGATAAATTCAAAGGAATTAGGCACTCAAATCTTACTGAACGTTATAAGTAAATGTCTTTCTTGTCTTCACAATGCCTCATCATTCCTCTGTACTTTGAGCCCGACCAAGATCACATTCAGATCACTTTTTAAGAACTGCAGTAATTCAAATGAGCTTCCAACCAACCATCAGAGGCTTGAGACTGTTATGTCTAATATTGCAGCACTACACTTCTTATTTCCAGTGTTTTAACAGAGCTATTGGTGATTCTACTCATAGCTGCAGCTACCCGATAGGATTGGCTCTAACTCAGAGTGTTTGGTAGGCATAACAGGTAGCACGACTTCTAACTCTTAAACCTACCCAGGAATTCATCAGTCATGTAAAACTGACTGAAAATCATCAGTTTTCTTTGTGTATTTAATGAATTATTTTTACTGTTGTTTTTTAAGAAACTGATTAGAGAGGCAACCATTTATTGAACACCTTGTGCTTCAGATACACCAGACCTCCACAACACAGTTATTTGAGACTGCAATCCAGTTGCTATGACTACAGCAAGCTCCCATAGGATGGCTGTGTTTAGCTGGCACACCCCAGCCACCCAGAATACTAATGAAATGGAAAAGTCCATCTATATGGAGTGCAATTCAAAGATGTGTTTTACAAAACAAAAGTATTTTCAGTAAGGGGACTGCAAATATTATTGTCTTGTTTCTCAATTAAAAAAATACACTCCATTCACTTTGCAGGAACCCTTTATCTTTTCATGCTATGTAGATGTATTTCAGTTTTTACTTTGGTTTAGAAAAATCCCAGAGTCTAAATTATGTGACTTAGTAGAAATAAATACTTACTTTTCTAAAACACAGTTAAACAAATTGCGGTGATAAGGATTTACTATTTATATTAAATGATATTAAACATAAACATTAAATATAACATTGATTTTATTTGATTCTGGCTCTATACAGTAAAATCTATGAAAGAGATCCTGTTGTGTACTTGTTTACCACATGACATTAACAAAAGAATAACATTAACCAAATCAACTTATCTTGGTGATATAAAGAAATGTTGATAAAGAACAAATATGACGCTATTTCTACTTGCATATCAGTTCTGCTTGGTGCTGAGGGGTTGCTCTGGATATGTTTAAACCTCCGATGCAGTAAACTACTTTTACTTTATGCCAGGCAATATTTAAGATATATCTTGTACAGGAACATGCTGCAGAAACAATGGCTGTTGGTGGCTATTAACACCTCTGTCCCTGTCTCTTCTCTAATGAACTCAGGCACACTGAAAATTCCAGTTTGGATGTTTAGTAAGTGTTGATTTTATATATATAAATATATATATATGTGAGTTCTGACTTTCATTTCAGACCTGCTTTGTTCCAAATGAAGAAGCTCAAAAAAGAAACTTGAATTCCAGCATGAAGGAAAAATCAAAGGAAAATACACACTTAAACATCATTTTTTCTTTTAAAGGAAAAAAACCCAAACTGGTTTTGGTGACACTATTTAATACTAGATTCTCAGAGTAAACTCATTTAAATCTATTGATCTCACTAGAACAATGAGGTTTTGATGAAGATGAGAATGTGATATAGGTCATTGGAAGTATCTTCTGTTTTTCTCTGTTCTTATGCATAGAAGGCAGAGAAGGGGAAAACAAAGCATTTATCAGGTAAATATTTGTATTATACGATTCTGCACATGTTATAATTACAATTTGAAAGGAAAATAAATGAACACTTTGCATTATTCCTAAGTAGTACATGTATTCGACTTAATTAAACACAGAAAAATTATCCTTTCAGTTAATAACCACAAGAACATTTTGTATGAAGGATTTTCTCGAGCAACTCTTCTAGTATTAATTGATATATTGTGGCTTGCTGCTGTAATTGCCAGTTTCAAGAATTACTTATGTGACTCCAGAGAGTGGTCCATTGGAGGTCATCCAAAACACTCCCATAGCACTGGAAAAAATGGACTTCTCTGAGTACCTGCATTAGATATTTCACCATCGTTCACACAGAGGAGGGAAAAACCCACTGACATTGTCAAGAACTTGTCCAAAGTATTGTTCTGAACTCGGCAAAGGAATAAACAATTCTGTTGTTTGACTGTTCCTGCACCTCCACTCCCATTCCTGTTGTTCAATTTCAAAATAATCACATAAAACAGAGTTCAGTGGTTCAGCTGCCATCAGTTTGAGTCGCTGGTTTAAAAGTATAATGCTGAAGGCTAACAAAAGAGAGCTGGAGGAAAGTTTTCTCGGTGTGCTTTGTTGCAGACAGCATTTAATTGTTCTAACCTTGAGCAAAATAAAGTACTTGGTAGAAAGATTATTCTCTAGCTTTATACTTTTAACAGCAATTTCACTTGCTTGAAGGATGGCTACACTGCAGAAACAAGGGAAAATGTAAGCAAAGTGCCTCGTGCTGAATACAAGGCAGAAGTCTGCCAGGGTGTCGACAGATCCAGTGATATCAAAGATTGCATTAGGACAAGAACGAGTTAATTTCACTTGAGAAAAAAACAATTCGGAGAGGTGTGCTGGCTTTAACAAAGATTTTGTTCTTGATTTTTCTGGTTAAAGAGAAATGTTAGTTACCTACATGATCTGTGTATCAGGACACTGAGAACAGAAGATATTCAAGTCTAAAAGGGAGATCTACTCAGCTTGATTTGGGCCAAGCTTAAGAATATCTGCTTAAAGCCAGACAAAAAACATAACTTGAAGCTTAAGAAGACAGACACTGATAAATCTTAAGTGATATCACAGAAGAAAAAGAATTTTTCTAAGAGATCAATTACTATTCTCTGAGAAAGAATTTGTTCCTATCTTCGTATCTACCAATGAGTACCAGCTATCAGCACTTAATAAACTTTCAACCCCCTAAAAATCACCTGTTATAACTTTCTCCAATCCTGGTATTAATAGTGTTTTAATAGTTTCCAAAGCATCATATATTTAAAATGAAAATTTCTATTACCAGACACTTGTAGATGTACTTATACAGCAATAAATGGATGCTCTAGGAAACTAGTGAAAGATGTAAAGTATTCCTTCCAGCTCCATGTCAGAAGTTTGAATCCAGTTCCAACTGGGAGAGTGAAACCACCTGATAGTAAAATCTATACTGTGATGTGAGGAAGAGAAATTGGCACTAACTGTTGGAATCCTGGAGAATTCAGCAAGTGGGTTTATATCAAGGAATACCACTTAGGAAAATTATGACAGTAAATACTGAAAAAAAATATTAAGAAATCAATTTTCATTTTTATTACACTTTCAAGGTTTATCCAAAATGGATCCTGTAGGAGACTTAATTGGATAGAAGGAACTAGTGATGAGAAAAAGAACTTTCACATAGAAACTCAGATTCTAGAGCTCTTGTCTGTTGTAATATGCAGTTGAATAATGTGAGCTCTACTAATGCAGAGTGCTTTGATTCCCAAAACATATTTTCAGTTGAAAAAAATAACTTTTCTGGACTTCCATATGCAGGTACAATTCTTGTTGCTTTGATTATAAAGGTTCCTTCATTTCTCCAGACAACAGTGAAATTACAAATAGTGAAGGGGAATAAAAAGTTTAAAAAAAGAAAAAGGAGAGGAAAAATGAGGAAAAATTAAAAAAAAAAAGAGATTGTCTGAAGTGATTCTTATTCCAAAATTGTGCAATGTGTGTGAGGAATGTCTCTGTGAGGTCTGACAACACAGAACTAAAACTAGGGACAATCATCTGTCTCTCAAACTTATGAACTGAAATTTAAAATTAGCTGTAAAAACAATAGAATAAACAGTTATGAGGGCAATTAATGATAATGTGAAGAAGTGATAGTTGACCAAAGACAAAGAATACAGTCATAACTTTATGGTAGATAAGCTTTTCTTGAGATCTTTAACCAGTCAAACTTTAACAGCATTTTAATGTTGTTTGAATTCCTTAGTCACAAACCTTTTGCCTACTCTTCATATTCTTAAGAGGAGTAGGCCGCTTGTTTATTTCTGTATAGACAAGAGGTGTCAATAAAATCAAAGATACCTAGTTTCATTGGGAAATTATGTATAATGTTTCAGACTTCCAGGAAAAGTATATGCACATTCTTTGAGACACTCCTTTGTATCTTAGTTTTAACAAAGTGATGAGCTTGAGAATTAGAATCAATCACCTTTCAAAATGTTTCCACTTCCCGTCATTTACATCATACATTACAATATCATTTTCAACAATCTTGTCATGTTCACTGTTTAAAATCACCTGCTTCCAACTTTCTACATCTTCCCTATAGAACTTAGAGTCTTCAGAGCCTTTGTCACTCTTTGAAAAAACAAATGTTTCTGACCTTGACTATTTTAACAAAAAACAAACCAACAAACACTTGAATCTTACTCTGGTTGTCAATTATTTTCTACCTTCCTCCTAGCTGTGCACTTAGTTGTTGAAATTACAACCAAAAGGTCTTTTAAATATACAGCACTGTACAAATGCCTGCTAAGCAGCAAGACATAATGTTCTGGGGAATTAAGGCAGGTACGAATAATAAGTTAAATGAACAGTATTCCATTATTGTTGTCCCTTGCGTGTGTAAGTTATAGGGCAGATACAGTCATTAGTGCAGCACTGCACAGGGAATTCTCAGCTAATAGTTCGCAAAGGCCTTAGGTGAAGTTTGTAGAAACATGACTGAATTTGCACTGATGCCTCATTTGAAGGTGATGTTGGTATGGTAAGCACCTGCTGATGCACCCCTGCATCCCTGAAAATCTGACTTAAATACAGAAGGATGCTCTCACAGATCTCACTCTTTCATTGCCTTTATCACTCTTGCTGCCCACAAGCCATCTTTTTTTCTTCTCCAGTGGCTATGTCTCCCACTTATCAAGAAAAGTATGGGTCAGACTCCTTAATACCCATCAGTTCAGTTTTTCTTCCATTTTACATAAGTTCAAAGGGTACTGTAACAAACAACTGTGGGCTGTACCCAGAGGCTAGTATCTCTATTTATCTTGATATGTTTCATTGGAAGATAGACATAAAATATTTTGTCTTCAATCACAAATTTCATACACTGAGGTAATTAAAACTCTGACATTTCATTGAAGCTTAGAGCACCTCTAACTTTCTTAAGAGCTGTGCACTTCCTGAAAATTATCATGGATATGAGAGAGTGATTTCCTCCTCTGTGATTCTCTTTAACTATGATGCAGCTCTGGAGGTTCTGAGTTCTCGGTTTACTCCTTCACAATGCCATTTTTTAACTTCACCTCTAGCTAAGAAAGCAGACAACTATACACCCTTTCCTTCCCCTAGACTTACAAGCAAAGCAGCTGAGAAGTTCTACAAAGTTGCTACAAGTAAAATTAGGAACATTATCTAGGTCACTAATATGACACAGGCATCACTTAGACATTCAGCTCTCGATACCTTTCAGCTCACTAGAGGACTAATAAGAGGGAATTTTGCTAGAAGCTATGAGCTTATCAATTGTAGATGTCACAGAGAACAGAAAGCTGGGCATATTAGTCACCAGTCACAGGATGAGCCACCAGTGTGATGCGAGTGCAAAAAAAGTAAATGAAAATCTAGACAGAATCAAGTCAGACATTTCTAGGAGGGACTGGGAAACATTCATCTTTGTCAAAATATCTGGAGTGCTCAGTGGAGTTCTGGCTATTCATGTTTTTAAAAGTGAAGGGAGACTGAAACATGCATAGAAAAAAGTTACTGTCAGAGGAACGAAGAGACTATGATATGAGAAGAAACTTAAAAAGGCTCATCAGAGGATACGGTTGTTCTTTATAAGTGTACTTCAGAGTAAACACCAGGGATTTAAAAGAATAGTTTAACCTAAAGGTTAAAGTAGGTAGATGAAGAAATGCATATAAACTGAATTCTCAGAGACTGTAAATTAGAAGGTCTTTAGCCATCACAACAATGACATTTCTGAATAGTTTTACAAGTAAAGCAGTCAAGACAAAAATCTTAACTATTGCAAAACTTGATCTGAAGTTTATGAAACAGCAATGACAACTTGACTTATTGATCCATGAGGCTTTTTCCAGTCCTTGATTCCTGACATTCTTCCAGAGTCACAGTTAGAGAGCTAAGAGTCTTAATATCTAACATGCATCTGCATGCATCTGGAAAACCATCCCCTAGAGAAGATGGCAAGCCGTTTCACTCAAAAAACAGTGCTGTCAATACCAGCAAAACATTCCTGCAGCTCCTGGATCCAGATCTTTGTCACCTAATCAAACAAGGAAAAAAAACCAGACAAGAGTGATAGTCTAGTTTTCCCCAAAGTATTCTGATTATGACTGATATTTTAATAAATCTTTTATTGAGTTCAGACTGTCCGAAGTGGCCCTTTAAGACTGGGTCATAACTAGACTGTAGTGGATATTTGCAGCAAGTTTATGTACAGAATTATTTTCTCAACACAGAGAATAAGATGCTGTTTCTGCAGACTCAAAAAATGGTCTTCAGATATAGCTAAAAGACTAGTCAAACTTTGATTAAATTCTTCATCTTTATGCAAATCCAGTGTTATCATATTTGTATGTGGCTAAATCATCAGAGATGCCCCTTACTACCAAGCTTTGTGCTTCTAACTATCCAGATGCCTCAGGATGAGGTGTAGGTGTGTGTGAGAAGCTTACCAGACCACAGGGCTATGTACAAAAAAATCAAATCCATTCACACAAACACTTTGTATAATTTAAACTCTTTCAAAATGTATGAAGTGCATTCATATTCTGACTTCTCCTCCTCTGCTCTGCCCTGGTGAGGCCTCATCTGGAGTCCTGTGTCCAGTTCTGGGCTCCTCAGCTCAAGAGGGACAGAGAACTGCTGGAGAGAGGCCAGCGCAGGGCCACCAAGATGATCAGGGGAATGGAACATCTTCCTTATGAGGAAAGGCTGTGGGAACTGTGGCTGTTTAATCTAGAAAAGAGGAGACTGAGGGGAGATCTTATTAACATTTATAAATATCTTAACGGGTGAGTGTCAGGAGGTTGGGACATCCCTTTTTTCTATAGTAGCTAGCAACAGGTAATGGGCTGAAGCTGGAACACAAAAAGTTCCACTTAAATATAAAAAAAAAAACTATTTCACTGTTTCAGTGATGGAGCAGTGGCACAGGCTGCCCAGAGGGGTCGTGGAGTCTCCTTCCTTGGAGGTCTTCAAGACTCCCCTGGACACGTTCCTATGCGACCTGATCTTGGTGAACCTGCTTCTGCAGGGGAGTTGGACTGGATGATCTCTAAAGGTCCCTTCCAACCTCTACCATTCTATGATTGTATGACTTCCTGCATCTGGAAGATCATAGCATAGGTCCATAGAGTATCATGGTATTCTTTGCACTAATATTCGCCTAGAGCAAAAAACTTAGGGTAGAATTTAATCCTGAGTCACTTTATCAGGTCTTTTGCTTTGTACAAGTATTTCTTTACTGTCTTGCACCTATGCACATCTTAGGAAGCACAGCCTAGTACAGAAGCCCAAATGTAACTACAAATTCACACATTTAATGGCATTAAACCACCTTAGCACTATGCAGCAAGAAAAAAGGCTTGAAGGCTTTTTCCAATAAACTTTGAAGGCTGACAGATTGTCTTGCTCAGCCAATAGAAAACACCTTGAAAATGTGAGAATTCTAATACAGATAAGGGAGATTATTATCCTTTCCTGACATATCTCTCATTATTTTTGTCTAATCACCATGGACTTATTCTGCTCTTACATTTTATCTTGCAACTCAGCAACGAGGTAGTCTAAATTCCAGGAAGGTAGCAATGTTTTCCTCAAGCTTTTTTTCCTCACTCTAAATATTCTTTTACTGACAGGGTGAGCACTTGCAAACTTCAGTACACAGGGATAACGACCATCTACACAAGAGAATGACTATGCACAAAGACAGAGGAATTCAAGTTCACACATGCTTGCATAAAAAATCTTATGTTCTTGTGTTTTGTAAGCCAAGGGGTGAACAGTCACTGATGTACATTTCTATATACAGCACTCTGGAGTGTTGTATCCTATTTTCCAGGTAAGTAGCTAATATTTGTCTATAGTCTTCCATACAAGACCCTATTCTTGACTTATTGGTCAGTTTTCTACTCAGGTGAATCAGCTTATGGCAATTTGCAAGTCAGATGCAACCAGTGTCAATCTTGCCTTCTTTTCTCACAGAAAAAAACCTCCAAGCAGATCTGTAAAGGAGGTGATTGTGAGCTAATCACATCCCCAGGGAATTACAATTCTTGAATGCACTTCACACTTCCTGAGCTTCAACTTAAACAGCTGTAATTATTTTGCAATAATTAGACCTTGGCAGGGCTTATTTCTTAAATGTCTGCTGTATCTATATGTGCCAAAACCTTTAACATGTTTAGCATTCTAGTCACAGGATATTAATATTTGCCCCAATACTGTTTACCTCTTCTGCACTAAAAGCATTGGGGTTTGATATTGTAACAGCTCAGAGAGCTGAAAGCCCCAATAATTGTTTCTATAACCATGATGTGAAATAGAAGAAGCCTTCGTTCTCACATGCCCCTTGAAGCTAATAATTTGAAAGGTTTGAAGGATCTTTTTCTTTCTTTTTAACTTCTGTACTAAAGAAGTTTTAATTGATACACACAGTAAATTCTACCTACATGATGAAAAGTAAGTTTCCCACTACCTTTCCTTTCCTCACTACACTTCACTGCAGCTAGTGCTCATTAGCACATCACCGTTGTCAGAAGGCAGAAGCTGTAACAGTATTCAGCAAAACACACATTTATTTAAATAGCTATTCCTAAAGACTCAGTGACTGAACATCAACAAGAGAATGTTCTTTAATTATTCCTAGTTTGAGCTGGTGTCCTGTGTCTGAGATAAACATCTCTCTCAAGATCATGGTAAATAAGCATCCTTTCCCAAAATATAAACCTTAAACCCAGACTGGGAAAATCAAGATGCATTTGCCACTGTTTATCTCCAGATTTTTTCTCCTAGCAAGAGCTTTCATTCAAAAACCACTTCAGACATACATGTTCAGTGTTCAGGCCTTCAAAAAAACGATACAACCACAAATGAGTAATCAATTAAGGTCATCTACAATGGAGGAAAAAGGAGAGAAGTTTTCATTCAGCTGCTAGGAGTAGGACAGAACATTAATAATGTGCAAAGTGTCCATTATCAAAAACTCTGTTTGCTCACTGAGTGCTTCAATAGCTAGACTCGACTTTCCAGCAAAAGGCTTACATGTTCCTAGATATAGACTGGCAAGCAAATGGAAGCATGTCAGAGAGATTTTTCTGATTAAATCCCTAAGGAATAAAGTAAATTACATTCCAGCGCTGTGTTCAATGACTCTATGAGATCTTTTCGTTCCTCTCACAGAAGGTTCTTGTTGGGGCCTGGGCTATAATGAACGTTATGGAGTTAGACAAAGACGGAGAAAGTCAGCAGTTCATCTTTGAATCGCCTTCGGCAGCAGAAAAAGAAAAGAAAAGAATGCCTATGTGACAGCAAGCTTGAGCAGGGAGAAAACTGAAACTACAGATTGTAACAGAGGCAAGGTCAAAACAAGAAGACAGGATAGAGAATTCAATTAAGCATTGTGTGATCGCATGTACATGTCTAATAAACTGCAATACATGTAACTAACAATAGTATAAAGTTAAGTAAAATGTAAGGTAAGCATAACCATAGTCTAGTGTGAGAGAAAACTAACTGAAGGCCAAATAGATGGGGTGATATTTTAAGCACAATAAGGTTGATGTTTTAAGTACAATAAGGACGGTATTTTAACACAATGACGGTGGTGTCTAAGTTATTACAAAAATGAAACTTTGAAGCCTTATGCATAGCGCGTGATCCTTAGTGTTAACCAACTGTCATGAAGTGTAGCACAGCATTTGGCAAAAGTATACAAGTGATGATTATGTGACAATAAATTTGGAGTTGATGCACATCATACTGGTGTCTGGTCGCTCCCATCTCTCATAATGAAGAAGAATCCCTGCAGGTTCTCCTTCCATTTATTACAAAACCAAATTACTGGCTACAGGAATTTCATAGAATCACAGAATGGCAGGGGTTGGAAGGGATCTTTAGACATCATCTATTCCAACCCCCTTGCAGAAGCAGAGTCACCTAGATCAGGTCACATAGGAACGTGTCCAGGTGGGTCTTGAAGACCTCCAAGGAAGGAGCCTCCACAACCCCTCTGGGCAGCCTGTGGCAGGGCTCCCTCACTGAAACAGTGAAATAGTTTTTTCTTATATTTAAATGGAACTGTTTGTGTTCCAGTTTCATCCCACTACCCCTTGTCCTGTTGCTAGCTACTATATAAAAAAGAGATGCCCCAACCTCCTGACACCCATCTTATCTGACGGACTGACAAAAAACTCTGTGACAAGCCGTGTTGCAGAGAGAGGACATATCATCTTGGTTGTTTGTAATATAGGTTTTAGACTAAGTAGAGAGTGGTAATCACAGGTGCTAATGGCTAGTACAGTTGCTAGTGACAAAATAAGCATATGAAAGTAACAAGATGTCTTCAAAATTCTCATTGGAAAACGTGAATTATTTTGTCTCGTTGTAGCAGATCTAAAGTTTCTTTTGTCCTTGTAAATCTGTTTGCATTATTGCTGTTTTCTTCTGAAAACAGTGCATTAACAATGGAAGATAGTCATTATTTCATTTCTTTTGAAAGAGATGTCCATGAAGACATGTCCACACATAGCTAATTTACATATTCTTAAATAAGGCTGAAAGATTTCATTATTCATGGACCTTTCCATATGACATCATCTTGTTGTGTCTAACACCTTTCTTAACTACTCAAATTCATGTTTACTTATGCACTTTTCATTCACCTATGTGAATTTTAAACTGTTGGTCTATAGAGACATCATGACAGCTTGGTAGAAAAGTGAGATAAGTGAGATACAGCTGATCAATTTGCAAACTATCACAGAGAACATAGCTTCAAAAAAGCCCAGCAGATGATCAAGATCTCTTAAAATCAGCCACTTTTTAAGCTGCTGGGTAACAGGTCAAAAATCTTCGTTCTCGGTTTTCCAGTTAAGAGATCTGAACTTTAAGATATCATAAAATGGATATGATGAAGGCTTCAGTTCCTGAACATATACTTTTGTCCAGCTTTGCAAAGACATTTGTAACATACCTGTTGCAGATGTGGGAATACTCTGTATATTATTCTTTATTTGCTATGATTTATGCATCATCATCTAGACAGATTTTGTGGTACTCTCATTGCAAGATCCTGATGGGTGTTCTAATTCTGTATAGTATTGTAAAGGTTGCCATCTAAGAAACATTCCCAAATACCCAGTCTTATCTTTTTCTCTATGAACTGAATTCTATAGGCAGGAAATACCACGAAGTTGCAATGAATGGATAGATTTCTATCCTAAAATAAAATTCCCTGCCTGAAAATCTTAGTTTCTTCATTTTTAAGAGAATGTAAACAGTAAAAATTATACACATAATTGCAAACAAACTACAACTGTAGTTAAAACAAGCTAAACTATAACAAAACTGTCCAATCAGGTCCTTCGAGAAAGACAGAAGAAAAAATGATTAAACATCCTGGTAAACTCTTCCTTAGGAAGCTGAATTTGACCTCCTTAACAAAACCACACTTTCTTGGCCTCTGGAATAACAGCCCTTGTTACAGTTATTAAGGATGAGACAAGGGAATTGTAATGGATTTTTGGATGAAATCTCAATGAAAATTCATCATGAGAACAATACGGAAAGACATCTTTTCATTGTATATTCGGTGCTCTGTTAGTTGTAGCCAAAGAGGGGCAAGTAGCCTTTGAATTAAATATGCTTGCTGATGTATTGCATGGTTTCTCACGCTGCTTTGCTTTTAAGAATAAAAACAAGCTCTAGATGAGAAGAAAGAACCACTGGGGATTTTAAATTCATTCACACTTCTGAGAGCAGAAAACAATGAAAGAAGCTCTAATCTGATTCTAATTGATAATCAACAGTTATAGATGGAAATCACTCTGTAAAAATAACTACAGATTTCATCCAGTCAACAGGCTCTAACCCTTAAGCAGAAACTGGAATTACTCCGTATTTCCACATTGTAGAACAAGATGAAGTTGAAAGGTACAAGTGCCTCCAGATACGTGAATACAAGTAATTTCTGTTTCACTTACATTTGATATTGTCTCTGATGAGAAACTTTTAATATTGTGCTTGTTTGTGTTCAATACACCAAAATGTTTTTGTTTTTCATGGCTTTCAAAAATGTGGAATATGCTGAAGGCATTCACAGTCAGTCACATATCTTCTCTTCAAATCTTTCAGAGGTGACCTGCTTGATCACCCCACTCCCTGCAGCGATGGCAAGTCTGCCTGAGCAGCCACAGATGCTTAGTCATTACCTGCTCTGTTCAAAAACTCCTTTTCAATCCTATTACCAATTCTTTCACTTTCCTACTTGCATCACATCCCCCATCCTCTTGCATTTTGTGGCTAAAGCATTAGACCTCAGTCATTACATGTTTGGAACACAAAATATAAACTTCCTTTGTGCCCTCCTGCTTCTGGCAGGCTTTGTAGCTGTTGGAGCACTGTAAACAGCCTTGGACTGCTACAGTTAGGCTGCCTCTAGATGACAGGAAACATGTGGAGCATATGTAGTACAGTATCAAGGACCTGATCCCTTCTGCCCTTAGCCTGATTCCTGACTGTAGATAAGTAACTCATACGCAGCTTCCAGATGTTTTTTTACATGCTAGTTCAGAGTTTAACACAGTCAATATTCACTTGCACCAGACTACCTTGGATAGAATGCTCCTCTTCTCATCCCAAGAAGAAATAGCTCCATATTTATGCAAAGTATTCTATTTCTGCTGTATTTTTAGGCATGTGTGAACATGTCTACCAAATCCCCTTGCTCAGGATTTTTTTCCTTCCATAAAATACTTTCAATTTTGCATTGCAAGCTGATAAGCAAATTAGCTGTTTTAGGCTAAATTTCCTGTCACTCCAACTGCTGAACATTAGGCTCTTCCTCAGACAATGTAAAGTAGGGAGAGTCTCATGGGACTGTCTATCTCCCTGCACGGTATCTTGCCTGCAGAGCTAAGCTTGCAGCTTAAACTACCGTAATGCAGTGTAAGATAAATTAATACATGTGGTGAATACTATAGTTGTTTTGTAACCTTTACATCAGAAAACAGCATCACTAGGAACCACAGATCTTTTGGACAGATGTTGCTCTGCGCTGTTACACAACACAAGGGTTTAGGACAAGAGATGAAGATGAGCACTGAAGCTTGCTGAAATTTTAGAAGGAATTCAAGAAGCAGAAAGTAATAATTTGAAATGGAACTTAGGCAAGACACTAGCACTAATGCCTATAATCTTTACCAAAAATATAAAGGAAGGAAGGGAAGGAATAGAGGTAGGTCACTGTGTGCACAGGGAAAAGTTGTGACTAATTTATCTGACTTGTTTCTACAACAAAAAGATTAAGTGCTCTATTGTCTTGTGCCACGTACAGGTATCTTTTCCAATACCAAAAGGATGTAAAATGCTGGTGAATGGGAGCAACTTTACCCATGCTTTGCCAAGGAGTACTGCACAATATAAAATACAAGAGGAAAAGCAAGGGTTTGGAAAACAATTTTAAATGATCTCAACAGTTTGAATAGCCACTCTTAACAACACCATGGGCTATTCAAAGAACATATTGCACTTTGCAATAGTCTTCCTCTCTCTTTCATCACTGAACTCTTACAAAACACTCCAATCACTTATGGTGATTGCTGCTATTGTATTCTGTATAGCTGCATATAACCTAATTACATGAATATTTATTATCTCAAGTGTGACCTTTCTGTGTCTTATTCTAAACAGAGTCATTTTCAACAGCTACTAGTCCTTTACAGGTATTTTATTATATACAGAATTTTCTTATATCCACAACTAACCTGTGACTAAGACTAGAAGACTGTTAATTTGCTAATTTTAATTGCCTTCCTCCCCCCCTCCCCCTTTTTTTTTTTTCCTGAGCATGTAAATGGTGTCACTTCATAAAAGAGGCAAAGCAAAATCTATTTATTACAATTGGCATTTGAGGTATAAATCCTGCACATTGTAATTAACAAATTACCAGTCAGTTTTAAAATGATTTAAAAAACCAACCAAACCAAACAAAAAACAGGGCTTCAAATGTCTATTCTTAATATTTTCCCAATACATGAAGTATAACTAGTTTAGGATTACTCCACAATAATTTATTTCACAATACTTAAACTCTAAAGTAACGGGAAGTTATTTACTCTCTAAATCATCTACTGTTTGCCTCTTGAAATTGTAAGTCTAGTGCATCATAAAAAGCTAAAAAACAACACAGAAAAAACATCTAAAATTTCCTTGACTGATAAGAAATAATAATAAAGGTAATATTAAAACACTGAAATGTGATTAAATCTCTTTTTTGGTTATATGCACTTGGTAGAGAGTTCAATCCAGGTGACTCCAGTGTGACAAATGACCATTTGTTCCAAATATATCATTCTGAATGGAAACCCAAAACAAATAAACAGAATCAATGGTAGCTACCACACAGTGCCTGATTTTCACTGAGTAAACTGCAGAGGAATCTGTCCCTCATAGCAATCTGCTGTGTCAGATTAGGGATCCAGGCCTACTTATGGGAAGAAGAAATTTTCATGTGAAGAAATACAACGTATCACATCTATGATGAACTGAAAAAAAACCCACTTTAGAAAGAACAAGATCTTCATCTGATGCAATATTTCTGATGATCTCATTAATTTTTCAATAACAGAAGCCTAATCATATCAATTGTATTAAAAAAAAAAAAAGAAGGAAGTGGAAAGAAGAAGGGGGAGGTGAATGGAAAGCTGACTCTGATTCTGTAACATACATAAAACAATGAAATTCTCATGTCAAGGCATTTCATATAAAGATTACAAAATCTACACTACAGCCAAAAAGAGAGGAAAGGAGATAAATAAAGGTTAATTCTCCATGCTTGCAGAAAGCATCAGCTTTGGGGGAGTAGGACATACAGACCACATCTTTAACTTTAAGATATCTATTCATCATGCATATGGATCTATGCATTGCAGTAACTTTAAGATATCTGTGCATCACAGTGCACAGCAAGAGAGTCATCTGTTTGTAAAAGCTGTATCCACAGGCATATGTTTCCTGTATAAATATGCAGAAAGATAAAGCAAAGACAGAATTAAAAGAATAATCATAATTTCCAAGTTGCAAATAGTCTATATGAACCAATTAATGCAGTGAGAGCCCTGGACATAGAGGAAAGATGGATCATTTTCACAGCAGAAATGGAGGCGCTAGCTCAATTTTTCCCTTTAGCAGAATCATGAGACACAATTATTGAAGTACATAGTGGGATGCATTAATAGGTTGTTTTCATCCAGAAATATTATATACTTTGCCTTGTGTACAGAAGAGAAGAGACTGGGCATATCTAAAAACATGTGAAGTTCACTTCAGGGTAAGTTACAATGAAAACTCAAAGACAGAAAGGGGTAAGAGGAGGAGCAGCAGCCCCTCTAACCAGCCTCTTTCTATCCCTGCAGCTCCTCTTTAGAAGTAAAGGAAACCCTTGTGCAGCAGATTCTGCAGGAAAACAGCTTTCTGAGGAAGTCTACTGCAGGTCGTTTCTTCTTCCCTTTTAAGTGTTTCAAACTGAGCTAGTGGGTATGTGGAGCAGACACATCTTTAACACTGATGTCCTGATGGTGCTTACAGGAGCGCAGGAATGCAGGGGTGCAGAGTGAAGATGGTGGGGCCTGCTGTGCTGCCAGCTTCACCGTTTTGTCAAAAAGCAGCTGAACAGTCATCCTCTCTCTAAGCACCTAGCTCTGATACTTTTCACCAAAGACTACCTGGATACTCTCACAGTCAGACAGTGCCAGTGTCTGAACACATTGCATCCCGGCTTTTTCATAGGGTTAAGTAAGAGATTAAAGCAAAAATACTCGTGTACCTTCCCTTCCTTTCCCCCTGCGTCTGCACATAAACTCGATGTTGCATGACATGATTCATGTGGGTGAAAAGAGGTGGAATTAGAAAGTTATTAGAGGCTCTCCTTCTTTGCTTTGCACCTTGCAGACCTTTTCTTGCTCTTTTTGACCTTTTCCTCTTTCAGCCTTTTTTAAAATCCACGTATCATACTGCAGTGGATGAGTAGAAACACTCTGTACTAAAGATTTTGCCAGTCAGAAATCACATCCGAGGATGAATTTTGAAGAATGTTTTTTGTCACAGACAGAAAAGATCCCTATTAGCATCATCCTGAGAAGACGAGATCTTTACTTTTTCCTTTGTCACGACACAGATATGATGTAGATTTCTATTCTCTTTTGGTATTCTCTCTCTGCCAGGCACATTCAGACTGTCTGGGAAATGACCCTTTAGTGAGTCACAGCTTAAAAGATAAAATGCAATTCCATTATTTTTGGGGTCATGAGTAAAAATGCACAGAATTCAGCAAAAAGCATACAGATGCGTTCTGCAAAACAACGGAAGCTTTGCCCCCTGTCTAACCACCTGTGCTTAATCATCTTTGGGCCTTTAGACCCTTTGCCACAACTCTGATTTCCTGAGCCTTTTTCTTATTTCCTTGTAGGCTGTGAGTTATTCTTTTCAATGTTCTTCCTTGTAGATGTACAAGATAGACTTAAACTGACTAGAAGTTGATTCTTTCTATTCAGATCGTCTTTATTTTCATCAGCTTATTTTAACTTCCCCATCACACTTAGCTCCTTTATTTGTTTGTTCCTCTTTAGACAGGCAGAAGTGAGTGGTGTTTACTTTACTTGCTTATATAACCGATTTTTCAGTTATGCAAACAGTACTGATTGTAATATTCTTCACTAGGCAGACATTTTGCTAGTCAGTACCTCCAAAAACATTGTCAGTCATTCTTTTCCTTGGTTTTGTATCTCTTGCTGACCAGGGATTTGTTACTCTTTTTCCTTCTGTGATTACAGCAGCACTTTACTGTTATTTTTGCCACTAATATAATTATCATGTTAATAAGGCACACAGTCGCATGAACACTTGTGGTTTACTGCCTGCTGTATCCCTATTCCTATTAGCTTCCTGATTTGCTTGAGATGGTAGGTCACAGTGGTCAAAAATTATGTAAGACCACAACTCCAAGGTCCAGAGGAAACGCAACTCCGCTATGTCAAATGCTCTCCAGTAACGGTGAGGTACTGGTGTGATAGTAGTGTAGTATTAATGTATGTGGGAAGCTAGCATGGGTTGTCATAGAGCCCCAAGTGCAATAGGAACAGCCAGATCCAGATCAGTAGTTTCTAACTCTTACTCTCTGCATATGATACCCAGGGTATTGGATTCCTTCTGAGCACCAGAAGATTAATTCATGCCACCACCCTCACCTGATTACACTTCAATGAAGTCCAAAAGAAACACTACAACAGCATTTGTAAGATCCAAGTCATTTAGCCCAACATTTTGGGTTCAAATGTAATGTATACTGTAAGCCCTTTGAGAAGAGGTTTTAAATCATATGATGTCAAGATCTTCTAGTTCCTGTGTTCTTCCATTCCCATTTAAAACCTTACTTTAGTAAAGCCCATTAAGATTCTCCCATCTCAAAATTCACCTATTAGACCTGTCTTCAATCTGTTCACATGCTTGTTATTGATTCTGCAGAAAATCAGCTGTTCTTGCTCTGACACAACAAGGGCTTGGCCTTACTGCTCCTCTAGGGCCATGGGCTGCAAGTTCTGTGCTGAGAAGCGTAGTTAATGCGCTTTGGAGAGCATCTGCCTCAGCTCAGTGGCTAACAAAACACATGGGGTCCCTATGTGACACAACAGGACCAAGTGAAACAACGGCTGCCAAAGAGCAAAACTAACAGTTCAATCTTTTTAGAACTGTCAGCTTCATAGTCCTGGCAGCTGAGCTACTCCAGACTGAACGGCTTGTCTGGTTTCCTCCTACTTTCACTAGAGCATGCTGTTGTGAGCATTAAAAAGGTAGTGTGAGTCAATCTCCTCATAGTCTCAGTGTTTTGCCCTTCTGCCCACTCTATCCTCAAGACAGTCGCTGTGTATTTGTGGACAGAAACAAAATGACTAATGTGAAACTGTTTAGCATAGCAAGGCTGAAAAATTCTTACTGTAGATTAAATTCATAGTATTCACTACATTTGCCAACAGGGTTCTGTGTTTGGATTCTAGTTAACAATATGGTAATTCAGAAAACAAATATCACATCTCTCTTTCCATGTGGTGTCAGACTGTTCTCTTGTATAACTCTGGACAGCAGTCCATGTGTCTCCCTAGTTACAACCCCCATACGTGTATGTGGCCTTGACATCTTCAGAAATGATGGGAAAAGAACTACAGGAACAGCATCAAGCAAACCTGCTCACAAAGACAAAGGAAATTGTAAAGAAAAAAAGGAAAGAAAGGAAAATTATGATGGTGCAAAGCTTACAAATCCCCTGAACAAACAAACAAATCAATAAAGTAGTATTAATGGACAAGTGACTGAAAGACAATGGCTTATCAGCCTCACTTGCAATAAAAAAGTTCTAATTTCACACTCTGACACTTTACATTACTGAAAAGAAAGATATAAACTTGTGCATTAATCAGAAGAAAGTGAAACGTAATTTTTCCCTCCCTACTCACCTGCAATTTGTGCTTTGCAAAAATATCATGAGAACAGAAGAAACGGGCATTAAAATAGAGATAGAATGACATCTACTGGCTGTCAGGAACAGGCTTGTTTCCCTGCTGAACATGTCTTGGGGTTTTTCTCCCTTTCATCCAAATATTTAATATGCAACTCCTATTATTAATCACAGGGTTTAGCTATTGGACAAGGAATGAGAAATGGATCAATAAGTTCCCCAAATATAAACTTTCCCTGGTCAAGTTTTAATCAACTAATTACCTAATTAGAGAAGCTTAACGTGTTTCAGTCCTTTCATTTTAATGCCAATGAGCTAAATAGATGCCTTGCTAAGAGCTACCAGGAATTGGGAAATAAACAGTGCCAACTTGCACTGGATGAGGATTTCCATAGTGCATTTTACTAGAACAAATAATACTGATAAACAGAACTATGTTATTGAAAAGAAATACTTAAGCAGCTGAATTTTCACAGTGTTGCATCACTTTGCAAAGGGATAATCCTTCATTTTCTTTCCCAATTCCTCCATACACTTTCACGTGAACAAGATGTAAAGATTCCCAGGGTTTCTTTGCTCCTAATGCTGTCTTTTAACCAACCTACAATCATCATTAGTGATATAAAAATCTCAGAAGGTCGTAGAAACATCTTAGTTTTAAGCAAACATTCTTCTCTCTGCTATACACGCGTTTCCACTTACGGATTTGTTCAGCATGAGGGGGGCCCCTTGTCCTTGTTAGCAGTGCTACTCTATCAGTGATAGTGCCAGTACAAACAAATTGATCTTGCTTACTTTCTATCTGCCACAAGATATATTTTCTCCTCCTGCAGTTTTTCCATGGTGGTTAACTATACTTCTCTCAATTCTCATGTCTGCTCACCAGGAAGCATATCTCTAGCTCTCATGCCTCTGCCAATAATCAGAAATGAGTGTGACACAGATGTGAGCATTTGGTTGTTCTTTTCTAATATACTCAGCTCAGAAGTAGAAAAATTCTAAGGAGATCACAGTGTTGCCCTGATTAGGAAAAGCAAAAAGAGAAACATAATTAAGTCGGTGTATATATTGATCTATAGTATATATTTACATGACATATTGCTGAGGAGCAAAAATAATGAATTCTGGCCTCGAGCCATGGCCAAAATCAACAAATATATATAATGAGACGGCACATGAAGAAAGGTAGGGAACAAAGTTGAGGATGAACAAAAATAAGAGGTGATATTTGCCGTAGGAGACTAGGGCAAGTAACTATGTTTGTTATAAAATTTCAATGCCCTCTCCACTTCAGGAATTAATACAGACTTAACAGGAATAGGCCAGCAGTGTAGCTGCTTGGAGAAGTGCTTCCCTTCCCCCAACCCAATGGGTCTGGAATCAGAGGAGGAAGCTGTGCCAAGCTGCAGCTGTGAAAAGACACACAGGCCTCCCCTGATGCTCTTTGCTGGATCAGCTTTGCATTGGTCTATGTATCTGGCACACAGAGCCATGACCCTGGAGGGAACACTGCACCCGTGTGCACGAGTTACCAGTGTCACAGCAGGACAAAACAAAGTGGATGAACCTTCAGCACTCATATGTCTTTTTATTACATTTGATGTAATGTATTTAGATCACAAAACGTTCCCAGGTATTTGTTTAGGGATAGCATGGCTATATCCATACTGCTCTTCTTTTTCCTAATCTATTATCTTAAAAAGTAGCTAGCAATGCACTAAACTAAAGTTGAAACATGGTTTTTGAGAACTTTTTACTGCATAAGCTATCAGTGAAAAAACAAAGTTCACTGATGTCAACGAAAATCATCCAGAAGTTGGCAGGAATCATAAAGTAGATTAATTTAGATTTGGACATCAGTAGACTGGGTATATATTGAAGTCATATCAGCAATAGCCAAAACATCTCTGTGTTATCAATGCTGTTTTCAGCACAAATCCAAAACTCAGCCCTATAGGAACTACTTTGAAAAAAATTATCCCAGCTAAAACCTCCACGACTTCTGTATAACCAACAGTAAAGGGAAAAGGGAATACCACTTTGGTATTGTAATACCAGACATATGCTTTGGGCTTAAACTACAACATAATTTCTGTTCTTCTTACTCTTTTATCAGTTTCATCATCTCTTGGTGAAGAAGCAAAGTTTTAATGTGATGGCAAGTTACAGTATTTCATGTTCATAGATTCTAACCACAAAATTCTTAAATGTGGGTTATTCATAAAACCCATCATTACAGATTTAAATGGTTAGCCTGCTTTGAACATTCTAGTTCAAACATGAAGAGAGCAGTAGGTCGCTTAAACTGAGACTATTCATCCAAAAATTCTCACAGAAGATCACAGCTTGAAATACTTTTACTTTCTAGGGGGCAAAATCTATCATTTCACCCAGCTCAGAATGCTACAATAGAGTCACCTAATCTTTTCCCACCAAAAAACAATCAAAACCAAAGTAGGTCTGATGAATCACATCCTAGAAGTGCCTATTTCCCTTCAGTAAGTACCATAGGAACCTAGCTAAGATTCAGATATTTGTGTTGCATAAGTCTGAAGTTACATTAGATTGAATCTCAGCCTATAGATAATAAATAATATTCTCCTTGCATTCAATCTCCTGGCAGTCTTCAGGAATGATTTTTGGCCTATTCATAGAATCATAGAATTATAGGGGTGGGAAAGGACCTTTATAGGTCATCTAGTCCAAGCCCCCACTGAAGCAGGTTTGCCTAGATCAGGTCACACAGGAACATGTCCAGGCAGGTTTTGAAAATCTCCAAGGAAGGAGACTCCACACCCTCCCTGGGCAGCCTGTGCCAGGCTGGAGTGACATTGGCTCCTTATTTCACTGCTCTGAGAATCTGGAGCAGTTGAAGTGCATCCTGCCATACTCTGTCAAATCTGAGGTGTGCATACACTGACCATTTAACCCTTGTGCTTCTGCATGCA
Organism: Colius striatus; assembly: GCF_028858725.1. Classification (NCBI taxonomy): domain Eukaryota; kingdom Metazoa; phylum Chordata; class Aves; order Coliiformes; family Coliidae; genus Colius; species Colius striatus. The sequence goes on from NC_084767.1 coordinate 6,775,113, forward strand.
ACTGGGGCTTCAGGCCTACACTGCCTATACACGTCACGTAAAGCAAGTAGATTGTCAAGATCAGCAGAAGGAGCAGACATTCAGTTTATACCAGAAATATTTGCTACTAGAGAGTACAATTTGCTAAGGTTCTGTACTAGTGTCTTTCCTAAAGTCCATTTAAAAGGGGTTTTTTTTCTATTTCAAGGTATATCTTTTTCAAGGTCTTGGTGAGGGAGCTGGGGCTCTTTAGCTTGGAGGAGATTAAACGGTGACCTCATTAATGTTTACAAATATGCAAAGAGTAGGTGTCAGGAGGATGGAAACAGGCTGTTCTCAGTGATGTCAAACAATAGGACAAGGGGCAATGGGTACAAGCTGGAATATAAGAGGTTCCAAAGAATGACAAGGAAAAGCTTCTTCCACTGTTCAGGTGAGGGAGCACTGGAAGGGGCTGCCCACATGGGTTGTTCTCTGGAGACATTCAAAACCCATCTGGACAAGTTCTTGTGTGACCTACTCTAAGTGGTCCTGTTCTAGCAGGGGGGCTTATTTCACAATTAGTGTCTCAAATCACACAGTGTATCTCTCACAGTTCAGAGAACCACATTTTCTTAGGCACAGTGAATGACTGAGTCTCATCAGTTGGAAAAAATACACTATACTTTTGTCTTTCTACTCAAAATTTAAAAATGCTTTCAACATTTCCATTTTAGATTGAAATAGAAAATGCTTTCACAATAAATCCCTCTGTTTGGTAACTGCAGCTAACCAACCTTGTGGCAGCCAAAGGAAAATTTATCAGTAATGTTCATAAGCACTGATATAGACAGAATGAAATTATTATCATCATGGTCTTTATTGATTGTGATATCACACAATGTGACTTCAAGCATGACAAAAAACAGCTTGAAAAATATTTCACCTTCAAGTGTTTATGTCAATAGCTATGAGAAAAATTCCCTTTCTTGACCTTTTACCACAAGCAAATCTTTCACATATTACATATTGATTCTATGTATTTCAGAAAATGAGTGCTGTACCTAAAAGGATGAAAGCTCAAATGAGTTGTGATCCAAGATGCTTTCTTTCGATAAACAAGGCTTAGCTATAAAACTTTTGACCAAAAAAACAATCACCTAAAGGAAGGAAGCAATCTACAATCACATACACAATTCAAGTTACAGTGCATTATGAAGACATGGGCAAATTTATCAGATTCATATTGCAGATGTAGAACAATTCATTCTGCTGCTTCTGCTTCACTAATGTGGTAGCAAAAATCAGGGAGAAACAGGATGCAAAGGGCATATATACTTTAATGCTGGATGTACCATTTTTGTCTTACTGCATCTAACCTGTTTGTCTTACTGCTCAGACCTGTTTCAAATGGAAGTAGAATTTCAGTGACATAACCTGATTTTATGTAACTAGAGTGAATTTTAATTTGTCCTACCACTCTAGAAGTCTTTTGTAGCTATATTATTGAACTACTCATTTGTCCAGTTTGTATATGTCAAATAAATTGTTATTTTATATCACCAGAAATATGGCTTTATGAAAAGCCACATGAAAAATATCATGGAAATTAATTAAATCTTTAACAGAATAAAAATCAGGGATTTCCTGTAGGGCTTCTGTAAGAGAGGAACAACATTTTGTGACATGTTCTAGTTTCACCTAAGCTGGACAATCTTCCCTTAGCTTCCAAGTCTATTTTATTTCTTTTACCCATATTCCTAGAATCACAGAATGGTTTGTGTTGGAAGGGACTTTGTAGCTCATGTCATTCCAACTCCTCTGCCACGGGCAGGGACACTTTCTGCTAGACCTGGTTGCTCAAAGCCCCATCCAACCTGGACTTAAACAATTCCAGGGATGGGGCAGCCATAACCCCTCTGGGCAACTTGTCTGACTCACCACCCTAACAGGGAAGAATTGCTTCTTAATAGCTAACCTAAATCTACCCTCTTTCAGTTTAGAACTATCACCTCTTGTCCTATTGTTATATGCCCTTGTGAAAAAAAGGTGCTCTCCAGCTTTCTTGTAGACCCTCTTTATGTACTGGAAGGCTGCTATAAAGTCTACCCAGAGCCTTCTCTTCTCCAGGTTGAACAACCCCAACACTCTCAGTCTGTCTCCATAGGAGAGGTGCTCCAGCCCTCTGATCATTTTCACGGCATCCTCTGGACTTGCTTCTACAAGTCCGTGTCCTCATTATGCTGAGGACCCCAGAGCTGGATGCAATACTCCAGGTGGAGAGCAGAATAGGGAGTAGAATCCTTTTCTTCCCAACTCCTGTTAAAAAGTATTTCAATGCTGAGCTGTCCTCATTGCAAGCACAGTTTAGACAAAGATAAAATCAGAAGCAAGAACTGTCCATTTTGGAAAGCATAGAGCAGTGTCTAATCCAATACTCTCCTCTCAGCAAAGGCTTCGCTGGTCCTGTCTACATTATCTAGTGACACTAGAAAACGATGGACAGGACCCTCTTCTCTTGAATTGAGTAGGAACCTGACAAGCACAGCCCCAAAAGCAGATAGGATGAAAAACAAACGCCTACCACATTTCAGAGGAAAAAAATAAAAACTCTTGACAACTCCAGTATTCATCACTGTCATACAAAATCCTTCCATTTTCCATAGCAATGTAGAAAACATGTCAGACTTAGCAACAATAATGATTAACTGAACTGACTCCAGGAGAAAATAAAAATCAGGCAATGTATTTCAGAAACAGGCAATAATCAGTGTATATCATGTCACTATATTTTACTTTTAAATGGTTTTTTACCTTCTGAATGGCCTGAACTCAAATAGTTTTCTAGATTCATTTTAAAATGTTGGATATATTTTTATATAGTGTTGGTTATATTTTTTCCTGATTTTGGATAATAGCAAATTATTCACCACATCCTTAGGTATGTTGTTCTCATGGCTAAATTAACTGGTGGCACAGATATAAATGTGTTTATAATAATAAATGTATAAACGTTCCTGTTACACAGGTATACACGTGTTCCTGGGCTGCCCAGGGAGGGTGTGGAGTCTCCTTATCTGGAGGTCTTTAAAACCTACCTGGACGTGTTCCTGTGTGATCTGATCTAGGTGGACCTGTTTTGGCAGGGGAGTTGGACTAGGTGATCTCTAAAGGTCTCTTCACCTCCTACTATTCTATGATATCATTGTCACAGTATGATTGCCAGAACATTTTATGTCTGCTTTTTCTACTAGATTAAAAAGTCATCAACTGCTAGAATATTATTCCCCTTATGTGTTATCATTAACTAAAATTAATTTTTGCTTGCATATGCAAATAAATTCAGTTCATTAAATCTTTCACTCTACGTCAGTTACTCTGACTTCCAATTGCTTCTGAAGAATCCCTCCTAATCACTTTCTGAGATATTAGTGGGAAAGCAAAACTGTGAGCAGCATTACCCATTAAGGACAGAGACTGTGATTGCCTGAGATATGCATGTTGCATTTCTTCCACAGTTCATATCTTATGACTGTGATAATTCAGTTTATTCATAGCATACAATTTTGTCAGTTACTTTTGTCTAAACTCAGATGTGTATTATTAAGATAAATGTTGCAGCATACAGGTGCAATTACTATTACTGGCACAGTGTTATAATCATGACAAATGCTCCTAAATCCCTGATTTCTCCTAACCTGATCTCCTAACCTCTGAGACCCCTCTGATGGTCCGCTCACAGCACAGGGGTTCAGCAGTGTTTTACCCGGCATGTCTAAGTGGCCCACAGAATAATATTCACTCCACAGCAGTTTATTCTCAGGTGCTGTGATCATCAATGCTGCAGTAACTTTTGCAGGCTGCATTTTTTAGTCAATGGTCTCCTTTCCCCTGTCAAGGCTCCATAACCCCTGCTGTGCTCAGTTGTCTTCTTACAATGCCAAACCACTTTTAGGACTCTTACAGTTTGAAAGTTACCAATGTTTCTTCCACATGTCCTTACACCAATATTCCCTGGTAATATGTTCACTTGCCTCTCTCCGGTGTTGCACCTGGAGTTCAAGTCCACCTGCCTTTTATCACTAACAGTTCTTTGAAGAGAGCTAAAAATCATTCTCTATAGTCTTCTACCTTCCCAACTTTCATACTCCCAAACTGAAAAAATTGTATGTTCCTCAGGTAATTTGTCAAAGATTCTACATGCAGAGGATGTAAATCAAGTGCTTTTCTTCTTGGCTGAGTGAATATTAAAGTAAACATTCTTCAGTACTCTAATTATCATCACTTCAGTTTTACTGACAGTATTAATCTGTGCTCACTGCAGCAATTTAACCAATGGTACGTGCTTTGTTTTTTGCAGATATTTGACCTTTGAAAGTTCCATGGTCTGAAAGTGTAATGCCTTTGGCATTTGTGACCCAAATCCAAGAGAACTGGTCCTCTCAACTCCTCACACTGACGGCTCAAGCACGTACAACTGTCACACTACACTGGCTTTTCTGACCTACGACAGTCCATGGGCATATAAGAAAATTTCAGTTTGTAGAGCTTTCTATATTTTCCAATGGCACAAAAATCACTTAAACTGCTACAATGTTCTTTCCAGCTAATGCCAGTTCAGCTTTCACTCTTTCTTACAAGCAGTCCAAATTGCCTTCATCAGGATTTTTCCCAACGATTTCCAAGGATTATGATATTTTCAGATACCCTTATTTGATCATTTCAAGTGCTACTATCCCTTCTCCCAACATAGAGAACTTTTGCTTCTATAAACAAACTTTGATATAACAGAGAGTAGGTTTCATTAGATTTTAGACTTGTGGTATAGTTTTGATTTGACTGCACCATTGGAAGTCATCTGGTTCTAGCCTCTGCTCGAGTTTATGTATAGCTGAGGAAAGAATTCCTTGTAGCTGTATTTATGGTTTGAATACTTAGGATCTTGCATACTGCATGCCATATTTGGACTTTGACAGTTGGTAAACCGAGGCCCTTAAATAAAAATCAAGCAAAGATATTTGCATTGTATGCTCCTACTTACATAAATATGGGGGTGGGGTTTTTATCTGTAGGACACATTAAAACAACATGATTGCAAAAGAGGTTCCATAATATTTCCATTTTGCCTAGCTGCACTTCATGCAGGGAGAGTGCCTAGAAACTAAAGTCTGTGGAACAATTTAAGCACAGAAAAAAAGTGAACCCAATTCAATTCCACACGCTCTTGGTATAAACCCAGTGATTTCAGTGGAGTTCACCCTTCTTTATATCACAGAAATGTCAGAAACAACAGATCTACCAAATGTTTGTCCCAGAATTCATTATACTTACCTCATTATACTTACCTATTAGGGAATTTGTGGGAGGTTGTCATTTCAAGTTGTACCATACAACCACCAGGCCTATGCTATTTCTTCCAAGCATTAGTGATATGCAATTATAGGATTCATTTGTCACCAAAGCTAACATTCTTATTTTAAAAATGACTTTCATGTTAAGATCTCATAAATTAGGATTACTGAACACCTCTTTCATGTGCTAGAATCTGATAACATTTTCCAGTTGTCTGGAAATAATCTGTTGGTCAGATATGGTTTCTCTGAACTCTCAAGATCCCATCTTAGATACACTCTAAAAACCCAAATAATGTTCTGTACATTGTGTGTGCTTTTGCACGTTAGATAACATTCATGACTTGTATATCTCTAAGGTTTCCCAAGCAACTTCCACATAGCCTGAATATATTCACAGCAGGAGAGATCCAGACAGATTGTACTCCTAAACAACTATTGCTGTTTAAGGCACAGAAATACAGCAGTAAGATAAACCTTAAATTTTTGAGGTCTATGCTGCTCAAGAACATTGTTCTAAATTAAATGTCTGCTTTAACGAGTACTGAAAGTGGCACAGAAGAACAAATTAAGACTGTATAGTTACAGAGAAATAAGGATTTGAGTATTTCAAAGCAACATCCATTTTTAAGATAATTATTTCCATTATGGTTATACTACTTCAGAGATTATGTGACAGACTATAAAGTACTAGTGGTTTATTTCTGCTTTCTTGTGCTTTCCTCAAAATGCAAAATATATTTATCATACTCTCCGTTTGTCCATCATGGTTTCCCAGTCCTTCATTCTCCCAGCAATAGCTTTTCAATTCACTGGACCATTACAACCAAATCTGATGAGGTTAAGGTTTCACAAATTTAACTTTCAACTTTGTGAACTCTAATGACTAAATAGAGAACTGCAACCAATTAGTGCCCTGGCAGAAGAGAGCAGGGATAATTCAAATTTTAGCTGTTCTGCTCATTTCACTCATCAGCTAAAGGGCAGTAATCAGAAGGTCAGTCAACCATGAGTATCTCCAAAGCTGCCATGGCATGTGCTGCTCTTTGCCAGCCAAAAGCACAAAGAAAAGCAGTTAGGGGACAAGTGGGAGACTGAACAGCTTTTTGAGGGAAGTTGTGAGACATAAAGCTGTGAGCAAGCAGGCATTTAGACTTACAGAAGGATTCTTTTTTCTTATTTTAATTTCAGAGTGTTTTTTTTTTTAAATAAGATCTGAAATCTGTCTTTAGTATGGTCAAAACCAAATCCCACCAAAATATCTCATCCACGTTTAGATTTTCTTCATTTATTCCCCCTATCTCACAAGAAAAACTATGAGTCCAGTAGCTACTTTTAGGACAATTAAATGCAATGGTTTTCAACTGTTCTGAGCTCATTTGGCCAGGAATGCTAGTAAAGTTCATCAGGCAAAATAATGATCATATACTTTCACATGTAATTCTCAGTAGCAGTCAGCTCCCAACAAGATTGCTCTTTTTATATATTCTCATCAGGGTTTTCTTCTGTCTTGGCTTTTTTTCCCATTCCATCTTTCAACTTTGTGTGATATCCAATTGCTCCAACCACAGCAATATTAGTCTTCATCCCTTGCTACTGTCATAACGTTTGTGTGATCTTCTTAGCTTCCAGAAGATGCTTAAAGCTGTTCTGCATGTAATCTGCAACCAGCACTACAGGTACAATGATTGGAAACCAACAGAGAAATTTAAAGTCAATGAAAAGGATCCTTTAATGAGACATCCCTGGAAAGATTTTTCATTCTGATCCTACCTGCACAGTGTTATCTTTGGCAGTGTGATTAAATCATAGCAAGTAAGACTGAAGTCAGGTCAGTAGGTTTTAGATCACCAACTCAGCTTTAAAACATCTCAGTACCCTCAACAGGGCAAAGGAAGAAAGCATGAACAAGTGTGTGGTTCCAGACATGGAGATCACTTACCATCATTGGCAAATCAGACTCAATTTGGGGAAAAATGAATTTCTTGTCAATCAAGAGAGATGTAGATGGTCAGAAAAACAAAAATTAAAGCTCTTTATCCCAGCCATACTCCATTCCCAGCTCCTCCTGCACCCCAGCCCTAGCAGATGTGGTCAGTCCATAACAGCTCTGCTGCTCCTTCCTCCTCACATTTTCTCTGCTCCCGTGTGGGGCCTCTCTGCAGTTCCTTCAGGGCATAACCCACGCTCCAGCACAGACTCTCCACACTCTACTGGGGGAACATCTACCATGGTGCCTGGAGCACCGCCTCCCCCTCCTCCTTCTCTCACTTTGCTGCTCCCTGTGCTCTTTCTCACACTTTTTTCCACAAGCCTAAGCAGCATTTTACCTTTTCTTGGGTACATTTTCCCAGAGGTGCCACCAATGTTGCCGCCTGGCTCCACAGGGTATGGAACCAGATGAATCTGTCTGGAACTGGCCACATCCTGCACAGGGTGGCCCTGTCCTTGCCTCACAGAGGTGCCTGTGGCTCCCATTGCCAACAGATCCACAGGGACACACAATCCATCAAACTACCTACAAAATTCTATGTAAATAACTTATTGAGGATGTCAAATTACACAGGCAGTAAAAATGAGGAACTGTGCAAACAGCATAAGGGATTTATGTGAGTGTGCCTCAGCAACAAATGGGAAGATGACATCCACTAGAGAGAAATGTAAAATGATGCATGTGGGGAGAAAATAAAAATTCTAACTGCACACACACAATGATCCAAGCTGGCCATTCCCTTTCATGAAGAAGAGTTTTGAACACCATCTGATAAAAGCATTACCTGACTTCCCAGACAGACCAGCTGTTAGGAAATGTTTAGGAAAGGCTCACAAAAGAAAGACATCTTGTGCCATTATATAAGAATATGGTGCAAGATGGAGAAGAGTGAGGAGGACAGTCAGCTCAAAGAAAACAGAGAGATTTGCAAGCCATGATTACTATGAATAAGGATCATTCTAATATGGTACATGTGCTGTGCAATGAGGACAGAAGGTAGGCTGACAATAACAACTGGACCAGATAAACATAGGACTGAACCACACATGACCACATGTGTATTTTACGTAAGACTTTATAACAGTCAGGTTTAGGTTCTAATTCTTTAGACTTGGGTGATCTAGGACAAATCACTCTCCTTCAATGGGACTTACAGTACCTTGCTGGTTAGCTTCCTAGGTTTGCTCTACCAACAGGAGGGGAAAAAATTATATACTTCTTCAGTTCATAGCTGTAAACTTTGATAAGTTATCCTTTGTAGCTCTGCAAAGAAATGCAGAAAATACAGAGAAACAGAGTTTACTTGGCCACATTTAACATCTATACTGTACATACAGCAACATGCATTGCAAAGTGCAACTTGGCCCAGGAGAGTATTCACAGAATTAAATGTCTTTACTGTGGAAATACTGCGGAACTCTAAAGCAATTTCAAGCTACTATGCAAATGTCAATGTACAGCATCAGCTTCATATTGTACCTCAAAGAATAACACAGCTTTCAGAAAAGGTTTCAGTGTATTTTCCTTTGCAACTATTTTTTTTTCATTAGAAAGGTGCATTATTCCAAAGCATTTGAGTGCTGCATCGTAGGAAACAGATTTGACTCAATAAGAATACCTATTTAAATCTCCTATTGTATACAGGACATGCTACAGTTAAGGATACACTGCCTCTATTATTTCTCCTTTTTGCTTTGCTTTGTCTGTCTAATCTTACACACATAATCATGCCTGAATTTTCTTATTTCACAGAAAATTATCTCCTATCTTATTATCTCCTACAGAACTGATATAAACTAACATAGAAAGCAACATTTGAGCTCTTGTTATTGAATCTGCTCGCTATAGCTGTCATTTATTTCACTTTTTTTTCAAAGGACACATTTGTTCCTTATAGATTTTCATGAGCAATGAAAAAATTCTCATTTTCTATCCAGATGGTGATGACAGTAGCACAACTTAGCAGCATATCTTTCTCTTTAGGAGACTGTGTGATTTTATAAAACCATGCTTTGGAAGAAGCTTAACCAGAGGTAATTCTTAACTGAAACATATATAAAAATACATGTGACTCCAGCAAGTTCATAGAAGCACCTTACAGGTTTTTCTGTCATTTTTTAAGTTTACCAATAGTCTTACTAACAAGAATGTAATTTGGAAAGGAGCTGAAGTTTTATGCATAAAGAATAGCTGCAGAAATGTACTGGAAATGAAGAGGTAATAAACAGGCAAGCCTTCCATAAAAATAAATAACACAGAGAAATATGTCTAATTTCCTGGAAACACTATTTGTCTTAAAGGCAGTTCTGCTTATTGCTCTACACATATCTTTCACCCTGTATAAACATCCCTTAAAACCTACAACATAGTATTTATGTAATGATAGAGACTCAGACTGTGTATTTTGACTAACTCCTTTAGACATCTCATATGCACAGGACATTTCTGATGATTTCATCAGAGTTTTAACAGTGGCCAGGTGAATTGATTATGCCCATACTGATCTGAATTCATCCTCGGGGGAAAAAAGATGCTTTATAAACTGTGATCTTGTTAATCTCCTTTCAGCTTCTAATACATTAATACTATATCTAGCTTTAAAAGATCTAATTATTGTAAATATCTTTTAAATGAAAGATATATATTATCATCTTGAACAATTCACACAGTGTTGGTAAAGCACAATATCATGCAGCTCATTGTAGCAGGAGCAATGTCTGTTTCTAGGACGTATCCTCTTTTTTCTCATTGAGGTAACTGAACAGCTGAGGTTCCAACTTGGACTGAGAGCATGCTAATAAATATTTGATTCAGCCTTATGCACCTTGAGATATAATGACAGGAATTAACAGTGCAAATACTTTTTAAAAAATCATTTTCTTTTCCATTAAATCTTCTCTTTCATTAATACTAACAAACCCAAAGATGTCCAATTAGTAGCAAAAAAATGTGATAAATTAAACATTTCTATTTCCATCAGAATATTGAATAAGTAAGATCCACATTTACAATTACCTATTCAAGACTTCAAGACTATTCTGCACGGCTTCATTTTGTCACGAGGAGGCTTTTTTCCATGACAAAAGTATCACAAATTCAGCATCTCTCCTAGTTATCTGCCTGGCTATAAGGCATTGCTGACCTAAGCTAGGTACATTTAGAACATTTGAAAAAGCTAATCAACAAAAGCAAACTACAAAATAAAAGTGTAAGGAAAGAGGAGATCCTAACTCAAATAACAAAGTAGATTTCTTTACTTCAGAAGTCATTCTCCTTCATAATAGTCCAGCCATAAAACCAGGATTTAAAACACTACTACCAACACTATTAATGGATAAGGATAAAAATGTTATAACCAAAGCATTCCTTTTACTGTGATTCAGGTTTATGAAGAAATAAAAAGTCTAATAATATCTTCCATTAACTCTTTTTCTGTACTCTCTTTTTAAATACTGTTGAAAATGAAAACTGTAACTCTAGTGACCAAAGTCACATTGTGCTGCAGTTCAGCAGCTGAAAAAAAGACATTGTGCAAGATTTTGAGGACTGGTGAATACTATGGCAAAAAGAAAAATGAGCTTGCTATATGAGCAGCTTGGGGTAACTGCCTGAAAACATGAGATAAGTGGTTATCTGAGCATCAGGGCAGCGGGCATCAGTAATAAGGTACAAAATGTTATCCTAAAGAAGGTGATCAAAACGCCATCATTTGGGAATGGTGTGATTCCTTGTGACTTCTGCACTAAAATTACATTACCATGGTACAATACACTAGATTTCATTTAATATCTTCAAATGCATTTCTTATAAGAGAGGTTCAAAACATCTGAGACACAATTTTGTCTTATGCTGTCAAGGTCCCTTTCTTTTTTGTGGAACCATAGTAATTATGAGAATGTTTCCCTTCATTAAGTTCTGCCATATTTTCTTAGAAAAGCTAAGTGACAACAACAAAAATAGTGGCATATGGTAACAATTTTTTAATCTGTATATTCTTGTTTCCTACTCTTGGCCTCTTGCTTTCCCTTTTATTAACCACATGCTCTCAGGGAACAAAGTGATCCATCAGCTCTCTTAAACTGGTGAAATGACACTCACAGTTACCTAAAATTAAATCAGAACGGCTCTTCATCATTTGTTTTGTAACCTCCTTGCCTTGGCAGCAGTGCAGTTAGACAGACATAAAGATTTATACTGAAATAAAAATAAAAATCACTTTTCAAGATGGTAAATTATGGGATGGCAGCTGACAAGAGAAATCATTAGATGTTCGCTGTGCTGTATTATTCATCAGTTTCCAAATGTGTGTACCCAGTCAGAATTCACATACTTCTACAGTGAAACAATTTCTTCTTCCCCACAAATGCAGGTGACATTCATGGGACAAGACCACTGTCTCACTAGAACAGAATGGGAACACTGACTCCGTTCCTATGTTGCTGGCTTCTGTTTTGCTCTGCACTGTGACCTGCTGCCCAGTCTCCAGGAGCACAGGACCTTTGCCTATGCACTAAAAAAAGCTCTTAGCAATAACTCTCAGATTTAAGAATACTGCAAATACTGTTCACACTTAAGGCAGCTTTCCAGTTCAGCCATTGCACAGAACAAGTCTATTTTACCACCCTTCCTGCTGAGAGCACTAAAATATCTTCATCATGAGTTTGCTCTAACTTTATTTAAGCTTTAAGAAACACAAAGTTGTCCATAAACAGCCCTTTTAAATAGAGTCATGTCCCATTAAACACTGCTGCTTTTTTTCCGCTCCATTGCAACAAGAGATAAATCAGCTGATCATGAATCACAGAAGATAATTCCCATTTTGACACCTCCTAAGGATATTGTGCTAGCAGAATATATCAGAAAGCACAGTCAGTTAGCTGATGGAGACAATCTCAAGCAGTACACAGAAACTGCTAAAAAAATGCCAACTATTCCAACTAGTGAAAACCCAACAGTTGCTTTTGTGCTAAGCTTTAAGCACAAACTTCTGAGGTATACCTGGTATTGATTAGTCCCTGCACCTTATTGGTGCAGAAACAGCAACAATAGCCACAATTGGAACTGTTAAATAAGCAGCTTTATGTAGTCCTCCTATCAGTCTCTATAAGCTGTTAAGACTGAGCAGCAACTGTGCTTATAAAGCATGCATATGACATGATGTCTAGCACACAAAATGTACATAGGTGAAGAAAATTAATGATACCAAGTGTATGAAGAAAATGTAACCTCAGGTTCATAGATTTTCAACAAGCCTGTCTCGTAGTGTATTGCAGTTCCCCTCTCAGTAATTAGTGTCCTATAGGCATCTGTTTCACTGCAAAAAATTGCATAAACTATGAAAAGATTAAATGTGATTATCATTATTTCCATTTCTGGGGCAAGGCCTTTTCATAAATAATTATGTCACAGTGTAAAACTGGAGGCTATATACCATTGCCCTATCATTCATAATAATGGGTAGGATAAGCCACAAGCCAAACCTTCCCATGCTCATTAGACAGAAAAGGCTAATTAGAACTTTAACCAGAAACACCACTATGCATCATGCTTACTGAGGTAACTAAAGTACTGATGAAATTGGGGTATAAACTGTCTTCCAAATCTACAAATGGCACAATGATCACAAATTGGTTTTATAAAAAACCATATGGTCCTCAAATGAAGTTAGAGGAATTTACTTATATGTGTCAGGCCTTCACATTGAAGTCACTTCCATCTACACACTTTGTGTCAAGAAGCATTCTGATTCCCTTCTCATTCTGTTCTCAAATAGATTAGTGTTGTGCAATTCAAAGTAATACCTTCAATGTCAAACTACAGTAACCGAGACCTCTGCCGATATGACAGAGACATTTCTACATGAAGGTCTGAAAGACCTTTCCTCTCACCTGGGAAGAGGTTAATGAATTGGCTCACTGACAAGATGCTGACTCAGAGCAGCCAATGGCATCAATGCCCATCTCCTGCTCATGAAATTTTCAGAAGGAATAATTTCACATGGAATGGCCTTTTCCTGTACTTTATGCTTGAAGGAGCTGCCTGCAAATACCCAAAAGCCAATATTTTAATATCTCCTTTTGAAAAGCTACTTTTTGTTCTAGTATCTTCAAAAGATATATATAAACCATCTGACCAGGTGGTGTGTTGAGAAAACCTTTCCCCATTGTGACAAAATGATATCAATACCCCATTTCATCTTCCTTTTCCCACCTCCTGACTCCTAGCTTCTTCAAAATAAAGGCTATATAGAATGTCTCCTGTTTCTGTATAAAATGGAGGCCATGCCTGTACCTCATGGGTACTGCTCCTCTGCAAATAATGTGCAGTAATAATAGCCAAGTTGTGGCTGGGGTTAGATCTTTGTATAATTTAAGATTATTTTACTTCATTTGTGAAGATATTCATACCCATGTTGTAGTATCAAAAGAGAAATAAATTCTGTTCTTCCTTCTGCAACTGAACAAAGGTTTCCAAGAAAGAGGAAATTTTAAATCAAGTAGTTTCTTGGGTATACAAGTTCCACGTAGCTTGAAGCAAAATTTTTGGCAACTTCACCACATGTAGGTCCAGAATAAGTGCTGGAGCAAAGAAGGATCATAAGTAAACTTGAACTAATTCCAGAGGAAGAAGTAACCTCAGACAAAGATCAAAACAAGCTGATATCCTGTTAGTCACAACTATAGCTGATGAAGGACATTCTTTTCCTACGCTATTTCCTAGTTATTGGAGTGTGGCTGGGATTTCAAGCAGGGTTCTGAACAGATAAAAAAATCTGGAACAGATTATAAATCTCCGTTTTTCAAAGGCTGGGAATCCCTCTGTAGGATCCAGCTGAGATCCTCACCTTGGCTCATTTTGTTACTGACTGATTGCTTGTTAAGAGTACCTAATCTCCCAAACATTTCTATTAATCCCTAGCCCTTGTTTGAAGAAAATTGTCTAGATAGGTTCTCATTCCTCTTTATGTTGCCTAAAGTCATATTAGCTTTTAGCAGGACATAATTTCCTGCTTCAAGTGCTTTAACTGTGGGCATTCCAGACAGGCATAGGAAACCAATAAACCCAATTGTCAGGCAGGGAAGGTTAAGAAGACAATTAAAGATCAGGTTCTGTCTTGCAAATTTCTGTTCTTGTGACTTTCAGCCTACCTTCAGAGTAGTGCCTTAGAGCTCACTGGGAACAATTCTAGCTTTGTCACTGTGCTGAGAACGCAGCTGAAGTCAGCAGCAGCTCAACAATTCCTCTGATGAATGAGTGAAAGACAGTTTAAAAATTATGAAATCTGTAGTCACAATCACCACAAAGCAACAAATGTAAATCTCTGGGTTTTTACAGGTTTCTTAGATTAAATAATGTTTTCCACTAATGTTGCCTTATTCACTCTGCTATGCTTTATAATTTAGTAAACTAGCACCAATGTCGTATCTGAAGTGCATTTCACATGCCGTTAGGCATAATAATGCATATGGTATGCTTCATTTAAACAATCAGATACACTTATTACTAGTCATTTATTTTACCTTTTGTTATTGATTGCTTTTTATTTCACTGGCTGAGATAAATTAATCCAGCTGACAACTGTCTTGCAAGATCATCAATTAGAAATTTTTGGTCAAGCAGCACATATTAGAGACTTTTTATTGGAACAAGACTTTCAGTAAAAGGATTTGATTCACTAAAAGGATTTGACACTTAAAAAAAATTCCATCCAGTATCACAGATTCACAGATATGGGCTAAGCTGAGAGAAATTAGAGCTGAACATCACAGAGCAATAAGAGAACCAAGTGCTGCACAGATCACATTGAACTGAACTTTCTCCTCCTTCTCTTGTGTTTTCTTGATCACACTTTATATCCCAATATCCTTTGCCTTTGACTCATCCTACCCCTGCAATCTGTAGTTATTAGGTTAAAAGCTGTCTGTCAAGAAAACTAGAATCTTAATGACGTACAGAAAAAAGTGCCAAGCAAGTAAATCCTCGACTCACAACCTAGAGTCTCAAAGCAGAATAATAACATAAAGCCAGAGATTACATTTTGCTAAAGGTCATTCAGAGAGTTTTTAAAAAAAATATGTAGTCCTAGACTTATTTAATCTTGTTATTTTTACCAAAGCCTCATAAAATCAATTTCTCTAGTGGAAATTCCTCAAGAATTTCTCACACAAAGTTCCTATGTCTAGCTGAAGTAGAAACAATTCTTATGGAATGCAACAAACCATTTTAAGGAGCTCAGACTGAAGAATCTAAAAGATTTCACACCATCTCAACCTAATGTGGACTGAAGGTAGGTAACTGCACATGCCATTGTGCATAAGCATCTCCTGGTACAATTTCTACAAGCACTGAAGAATTCCCACATCAGTAAAACAATCTTCCCATAATGCATATTAAATCATATTTCTCTTCCTGTTCTAGTTCATTTTCCATGCTTCCTTCATTTGCTCTTGGCTTTTATCTCTTCCCTATTTTCTTGCCTTTCTTACTGCAGTCACCACTATGATATCAATTAAAAGAGCTGAATATCAAGACTCCTGGCTCTCAATTCTCCTCACCTTATGGCATTGGTTCCTTCTTAGGTTCAAGCTAGGTATTATCCTCACATTAAAAATTACCATCTACATTCAAATTCAGAGGTAAACAGAAAATAACCTGAAAAGAAATTACAGAATAAAACTAAGCAGAATGAGCAAGGGGAATCAGTTAAACTCTGAAAAGTTTTTCAGTTTGAAAGTGAGTCAAAACCATACATTTATAATAATCTTATCAATACGGTATTACATCAGGGAGAACAACAACATGAGGCAACATCGATTAGAATGTAAAAATGTTTCATATCCAAAGGATCTTGTTCAATTAGGGTAAAATCCTTAAAATGTTTTACAGCTGCAAAACAAAATTGTTCTTCCTCTACAGAAACAAAAGAAATGATGATGAAGCAAAAAACAATGGTGATGCACTAGTTTTTATTTTATATTTATTTATTAACCCCTGCCTCTAGTAAATATCATCTTTTAAAATCTCAGGTACACGAGTCTCTGTGTAAATATTCTTGGGGAACTGGGTGAATGAAACTGTGAATTGCTACATCAAAACTATTCTAGAGAATGTTTAGAGATGTTACTTTAAATATCTTGATTATATCCAAACCAAACATCATGCTGAACTGCTGCAGATAATAAAACTTCTATAGTATCTTTGCTTCCTAAAGATTTGGAGAAGCTGGGGCACAGAAAGGATATTGGGCCATGACGAGAGAATAGCTTCAGCAAACTGGAGAATAGATGTTTGTGATGACTGACAGCTCTCTACTTACTGAATCAGGATGTTCATAATTAAGAGAATTTTGAATCTTGATCTTCTCCCTGCAAATTGAAAGTCTTAAAAGATTTACTTGTGTTTGGTGGTTATTGGTAGCTTTTCCAAATGGATTAAAATCTTTCCATGATGAGCCCCTTCTTTGATCACGTCCAGTCTCTTCTATGTTTGATTGGTACCCTGAGTGTGAGTAACCTCATCTGGATTATTGCCTAAGCTTGAGAAGAGGGGATGGTAGCTCACACTATGTAACCTGTGGTATCTGAGGCGCCTGGACACAAAGCTTATTTCCCTACATACTTCATGAACATTCAAGCAGTAATTGGTGTTCTTAAAAGGCCTGGAATCTGCATACAGAAGCTAAAATTATTTTAAGAGTACTCCAAATGACTCTCTGGAGTAACATGAAAACCTCTGGCACAGCCAGCTGACTGAGAAGCCACTGCAAGCTGTGATAATCCCCTTTTAGAAGCCACTGTTATTGAAATACCTCAAAACCACTAAAACCTTATGTTTGATCTTATTTCAGCCTACAAAGCATCAAGGATAAAAAGGCAAGCGCCTTTGTTATCTGAAAGCTTCCAATTATCCCTTTAATCTCTATCAGGAATATTTCAGTTGGTTCCTCTTGTTCAAGTTTCCCTATTGTTGGTGTGGAATGACAAACACGACAATAAGGCAAAAGCTGGCACTTATTTTCAGCTTTCAAGATTTCAAGTACTTCAGCTTCTTCTCAACTACTGCAGTTGAGTGAGTTCTTTCAGACATCCATTGCCACAAGAGTAATCATCTGAGAAGGAAGTTAAGATGCAATTTATCAATTCTTTTGACAAGTTCTGCAAAGCAAACACATTCATTTGTTATTAGCCTAGGTACTGAAACAATTTGTATCCTCCTGCCATGTCTATACCATGATCCTGAAGTAATGTGCGAATTGCTTGTCTGAATAGCAAACAAATGATTGGCCACATTAAAATGGATATTTAAGAGGAATATGTGATAAAAAGGGAATTTAGATCCATTTACACAAAGGCATTTTCCAAAAGGCATGTGAAAAAAACTTTGTTTCCAGTTATTATCCATGCCAAAATACTTCTTCTGGTGCTTCTTTCAGGTCTCTGAGTGCCTTGATGTGTCTAGTCTCATTAAGAACAACAGAAAAGGGGAGAACAAAGATGCAGCACTCATGGTAATTCACTCTTTGAACAGAAAATCAAGACAGAGCAGTTTATGAAAGAAAATACTGTATCCTACACCTAATGCACACAAATGCCTTCATGTTGGGTAAGTCACATTTTTCAACTGGGTTTTTTTCAGTAATTTCTTTATACATTATCCCATTACAAATTCCATTACAAAAAGGAGGCAGGAAAATCTGGCACAATAACACTCAGTAATGCTTCTGGATCACCTGTAAATGTTGCTTTCAAACTTTCATTGCCAGGCACAAGCCGTAAATGAGATTCATACCTCTCTAATCCCAATGGTGTCTGAATACAAATACTTGTCTGGTTTTATAGGTAACTTTTTTCTTACTGTTGCTTTGTGCAGAAGTAATAGAGCTTGTGTTAGGGAGCTCCCTATTTAACTGACCTTTCAAAAGTTTAAGAGAGAAATTAAACTCGGGACATGCACTGTGTTCATGGTGATGCTGAACATTTTGAGCTGGATATCTTGCAGCACAGTGTTCAGACAGCAGGAACACTCAGTTTTGCTTACCTTTGCCAACTACTGCATAATAATAATCCAATTTTCTGATCTGGATCCTGTAAACTTTTTTTTCCCTTAGACTACTTTTCGAAGTCTCTGGCTGACTCATTATTTAATGTCTCTGAGAGACCTGTCTGTCCTCTCCAATTAACTTGAACAGTCCATCGAAGAGATGAATGACAAACCCCGTATTTTCCACTTGCAAAATAATTCAAGTCATGTTATATATTTATCATCAAAACCTTTCATTTCACTTTTTGCCATGTAGTCACTTTGCAAAAGAACAGACTTCTTATCTTCTATCACTTTCTTTACATATATACACTCTTTAAATGAGCATCTAAGAAGCAGACCCTGTTAATCCTTCAGATCTTTACATTATTACTTATTGGTCATATGCCCTTACCTAGACTAGAGCCCCAGAGAAGCAAGGATTTCTACAAAAATACAGAAGACAGCCATTGCTCTAACAAAAGGGCAGAAAAATGGATGACAAACAAAGGTATCCCAAGCAATTGGAGTCCTGGAAGCAATTTACTTGAGGATGCAAGATCATGAATAGCCAATTGTGAAACCTTAATCCATTGAATTTCTCGACCATCTGACTCCTCATACTTCTCTTTTTGTCAGAGTTGGGTATTAATTTACGAGACCACTAATCACTTAAACAGAATGGACTGATAGACCTAAAAATATGGATCAATATGAAGAACTCATGTCATTCATTACATGTATTTCCAGGAATATACAGATATTTTGTGTATTTTTAGGGAAGAGACAGAAACCTCTCAGACACTGCTGCTCTTTTTTATGTGAGGTTTCCATGGATAGAGTTCAGCACAGGGCTACAAAGATGATGAAGGGAGTGGAGCATCTCCCTTATGATGAAAGGCTGAGGGAGCTGGAGCTCTTTAGCCTGGAGGAGACTGAGGGGTGACCTCATTAATGTTTATAAATACATAAAGGTTGGGTGTCAGGAGGATGGAGCCAGGCTGTTCTCAATGATGTCCAATGATAGGACAAGGGGTAATGGGTACAAGTTGCAACATAACAGGTTCCAAGGAAACATAAGGAAAAAAAATTCTTCTCTGTTCATGTGAGGGAGCACTGGCAGGGGCTGCCCAGATGGGCTGTGGAGTCTCCTTCTCTGGAGACATTCAAAATCCACCTGAATGAGTCCCTTTGTGACCTACTCTATGTGGTCCATTTCTGGCAGGGGAATTTGATTGGATGATCTTTTGAGGTCCCTTCCAAACCTTAAGATCCTATGATTCTCCTAACTCCTACAACAAAGATTTTTAATCTGAATAGCTCAGAGTAGATGAGCAGAGTAATCTACATTACAGTAAAGAATTTCACTCTGCCTTAACCATCAAATTTCACAGTGAAAATAAAGCAAGAAATGAAACCTTGTATTTACTGATGAAACACCCACAATTTCATTGGCACTAATCTGAATGTTTTACAAAGGTAGACACTTGATAAAAAAAGAATTGAATCTGTTTATATTTTTAAAATTCTCTTCTTTCCCATGAGTACCTTAAAAATCTGACTTTCTGAGCTCATCTAAATACTCTTTGTGACTGCTGAAGACAGGAAGGAACTGAGATTACTTTGGATATTTTTGGTAGTGCACCTGCAGAGGAATAACCACAACAAAATGGCCTCAGAAAATTGAGTCCAGTGTTTTGCTGTTGTCTCCACACTTATTTCTCATCTCTGTGTTTCCCTCTGAACAATCAGGAGGCAAAGTAATGCTGTTCAGGCAATTGCCCTTGCCAGAAAAATAATAGACAGTGAACATTACAAGCAATTCCTAAGCAGAGTTCAGCTTTTTTCTGCCCTTTTCCCACATGCTTTATTCTCTCCTACAAAAAAGTTAAACCTATCTTTGGATCCATACACATACCTACCTCTTTTCATCCTCAGGCATCAGTAATACTCTGCATTTCTAGACCTAATGACAAGAGATTGCTTGTGCCAGTTTTGACCTCCCAGTCTCCTGCATTTTAACAGTTGTTAATTATGGCTCTGCTTGGCATACAAAAACATTTTCCCTTGCAACTAAAGAAGGAGATTTTTTTCCAGTTGTTCCATTATTTATTTTCTACACGTTTAAAGCTGCAGAGCTCTGGCCAATGCCTGTGAACTTCAGTGGTCATTAAGCACCCATCTGAGAATTTTTAAGGAGTCAGGTAAAACTACTCTAAAAACAAGAGTATGAGTATGAATATTCATATATGTATATGAACTCATACAGAGAGTAAGCGTATGAGTTCATTACTCTTAGCTTTCTGTTGCTGTTGTTCTTTAGTTTGGAGTATTTGGGCTTGTTTGGCTTTAATTTTTCCTTAGTTCCACTTCTAATCATCTATTAACATGGCTCAGGTTCCAAAGCTGGGTTTTAAATTAAAAAAGAATTCTATAAATCAGAGAAATTATCATCTCTGGAGAAGCCTAGCATTACTATCCTATATCATTAATGATGATACTTTCTAAACAATATTGCAGGCATTTTCTTGGTAATGACAGCAGCATGCTGTTCTTAAAAAGACTGAGTACATTTACACATGAAACTAATCAACAATAAATACTGCTTCGGTGTGGTGTTGCAATGACAGCAGTGAGAGCTGGAATTCTAGCTGCATGCTTCCCAAATTCTGTATCTCAAGGTACTTTAGCTGATGCCACTTCTCATTGTACTTTTAATTTCCAAAGAGCAAACTTAACTTTCAGAGTTTCACTAGCCTCATTTTGCAGGAGCATTCATTTGAGTATTTACAATTCACATGAATAATACAGAAAACGAGTGTTTACATCACACTGTTTGTTAAAATGTAGTTCAAAAGAAAACAACACGTATTTTATTACTTCAACTATCTTGCAGAAGTTGACTGACTTGCTACAAAGCTGCAGCTAAGATTACATTTAGAAACTAACACCTTTTTTTTTTTTAAATATCAAAGGAAATAAAGATGCATTTGATACTTAACATCCCTAAACTCAGATCTGACGTGGAAAAGCTGTGAGAAGGTGTGATTCCCAAAACAGTGAGCACAAGAGTGAGAGTAAGAGCACTCCATTTGAAAAGCTACATTTGTCAGCCTTTACTGCTTACCCACAGCTTTTGCTTATCTCAAAAGGCCGAGTCTAGTTGGTCCACCAGAAGGACTCAGGGTTTGAGCCCAACACCAGTCAGTTGTTAGACAGGGAAAGATTTACAAAATGATCAGACTTCACTGGAATTACTAAAAAACTTAGCACACACTTTGCTTTCAGTTGCAACTTAGAATCATAGAATCATAGAATGGTAGGGGTTGGAAGGGACCTTTAGGGATCTTCTAGTCCAAACCCCCTGCAGAAGCAGGTTCACCTAGATCAGGTCGCATAGGAACATGTCCAGGTGGGTCTTGAAGACCTCCAAGGAAGGAGACTCCACTTACTGGGAAGATAATTTTTTCAGCCTATAGAAACTCAACTTCAGTGCAGCAATATGCAATATCCCCTTGCAATGCCACACAGCAGGATCCAATGAGAGAACACACTCAGAAATCTTCCCTTCCCTGAAATATTTTTGCTTACCCATGTTGAAAGAGAATAAAATAATCCTTCACAGAAAACATCAGGAGATCATGTATTTGATTCATCATATATAGTGCTTTGCACCTTCCCAAAGGCTCTGGAGTACATGCATAATTCACGTGGAAGAAATACTGAATCAAATGTTCAAAACATTTTGCAAACAACACACAGCAAATAAGCCTTTGTTTGCTTCTTTTGTGTTATGCTCTTTCCCCTTGAAAATACTCTTCTCTGTATAATTTTTGATCCAATATTTCAGTGGTGTTATTGTTGTTCTGCTATCTTCCCTAAGTAAATTTTATATAAAGAATATTACAGGATGCTTACTTGCAGATACATTCTCAGCAAGAAATATATGCAATGAATTCACTGCTGAGAGATTTATGTGATTCCAATCAAAATGCATCATAATAAAATGTTTACATTGCAAAATGAAAAATCTTAGGCTTTTCAGGGTAGCAAGATGGGAAGTTTGCCACCTGGCAGAGCTAAAATTTTATGAATGTTTATGAATTATTCTACTGGAAAATGAATGATGGGCTATAATAGTTTTTGTGTGTATGTCACTATTCCCCACTGCACTATGATGGAACTATTCATGTATAACTGTTAATACAGCAGAGTTGGAGCTTTTCCTGTCTCAGTAGATGCTGGAGTTTTCAGAGCCAGACACTTGCTAATGCTTATTTGCATGCATTTGATTCCACACATTTTCCAACTTCAGGAAGACAGACGGGGCAGATGATGGAGTTGAAAAAGAAATACATTAGATGTGTGAAACAAAACAATAACAACAACAGAGCAGGAACACTAAAATCCATTTTAGGACATCTCCATGAAGATGTATCTTTCATCCTTTGCAAATCACAAGCACAGATCAAACATTAAATGTCAATCTATCTCTCCCACAGAATTCATGGCACTTTCAAAACCCAGAGGGCAGTGAATGAAAGAGATGGGTTGGGTTTTGTCCTAAAAAAAAGAAGAAGAAGAAGAAGAAAAAAGTCAGCTCTTTGCTGTCACCTACTCCAAACCCTACCAGAGCAGTGGGAATGGATAACAAAAGGGCAGAGTAACTGACCTGAGCACTCACTGTCTAGAAGTGAGGGAGTGTGTACAGCAGAATTTCAAGTGTTGGTAGAGTTCATACTTCAGAGTGTGCTTTGGCTGAGCTGAGTCACAAAATCTTCCAGATCCACTGACTGTCATGGCCCTTGCTAACCTCTCTGTTCTGCTGGATCATTAAGCCACAGACCAGCCTGCTGTTAGATTTTCCTAGCTTCAGAGTACCATTACAGCATACAGCTTGAGCAAAGCTCATTAGCAGGAACTTTAAAAAAGAAAAAGTTAACAAATAAAATGAATAAAAGCACTTATTTGTACAGCAAACTGCATTTGCTAGTAGAGGAAAGGCTCTGTGTATTCAGCTTTCCAAGAGACGGGTAAAAAATCCCATTGTGGATGGCGGCCCCCTAAGTAGTTGCAGGGATTGTAAGTTTCTTTCTTGTTCCTTTGAAAAGGGCTGTTACCAGGAAGTAGTTGTTTTGTAATAGCTCATCAGAGCTTCTTGGAGCTGCAGCAAATCCAGTCTAACTTACACTGTTCCTTTGCTGTCATTTTCCTCCCACATTTGCAAAGTTAGTAGCTGACAGTGTTTATGAAATACTGCAAGCGGGGCTGTTTGAAGCTCTCTCCTTCCCTTTTCTGCCTTTGTGTTACAAAAAAAAATGTGATCTTGATGGTAAATTAGAAAACAAAATAATAAAGAACAGCATCTTAGGTGCCAGACAGATCCTGAAACACAACTGCTCGTGCCATGTTAAAATTTCTCTTTACAAAACAAAAAGCCAGATAGAACACTTTCCTTTCCCCAAAACAGGTAACAGCTGGATTTGCCATGCCCTCGCTCTGAGTTCTCATGCTATTTATCATATAGCTGCTTCAGTGATCCCAAGCAGCTGCTTCTCCTGAATGTTTAAACATCTAAACTTCATTACAAAGTTCAAAAAGATATAAAAGCCTGAAAAAGTCAGGCCATAGCACGGTTGCAGTTTCAAAGGAAAGTCTGCATGTTTGTGTATTTGAAAAAATATTGATGTAAACAGGGTTTTCTAATCACATACACGTGATAACACTCTGAATCAACAGCACTGGTACACCTTTGACATTAGTTGTTTTTTATATCCTTTAATATGACAGTAATTAAAATTAATTCATGCAGATTTTCCTTTAAATATACTCCATTAGCAAAGAGCATTTGTCAAATCTACCTCCAGCGCACAATGCCTAATGATATCCCTAAACATTAAAAGCCCTAATCTTGTAATTTATTGCTCAAAGCAGTTTACACATATTAGTCTAATAAACTGCAAGCAGTGAATTAACAGATGTCTTCTTGTACGTGGAATAATTTACTATAAATTCAAGCATATTTAGGAACTGTACGATACAATGAACCACAGTGGAGTCACTGCAATCAGAAGCCGCTCTGATGTCATGCTGAAGATGGAAGGTGTTTTGGATACTCTCAGTCTCAACAGTTAGGATGTCAAATTCCCAATTATTGTTTATGAAAATAATTGTTGTTGTGCAACTGATTAGAAATCCTAACAGCCTCCATAGCAGAGTGGAACGACTATAGACATACAAAATGATAATATTTACCATCCCCTTGCTATTTAATATATTTATTCAATAAAAGTCAGCACTATCATATTAGGCACATTGACACTTAAGACTGTAAACAAATCACTGAGGCCATAAACAAATCTTAATTCTCACATCAAGTCAAATGTTTAAAAAAGAAGAAATTCAGATACAGGTATTAATAAATCTAGGCTTATGGAAAAAATTATCAGGCTCATATTTAAGTTAAATACAATATCTTGACTCAGTCACCATTAACTACCAGTTTTGATTTATGTCCTTGATATGCAAAAGTTTCTATGCTGTAGTTCCTATGCTGTAGTTCCTATGGATGAGAACTCAGAGCGAGGGCATGGCAAATCCAGCTGTTACCTGTTTTGGGGAAAGGAAAATGTTCTGTCTGGCTTTTTGTTTTGTAAAGAGAAATTTTAACATGGCAAGAGCAGTTGTGTAGTTCCTATGCCACCATGGCAAGAGCTGTTGTCTAGTTCCTATGCCACCACAGCAAGAGCTGTTGTCTAGTTCCTACGCTATCAGTTTTAATTTGCATCCTTGATATGCAAAAGTTCCTCTTCTGTAGTTTCAAACTTCTCAAGTCCTCGGGACTCGTGAAAAAGCAGTACTGAGAATGCAGAAAATTCACAACCCTTGATAGATATAAGACTGAAAGATTGCAATATGGAATTAAAAACAATTAGCAAAGAACTGCTAAGGCCTGTCTTCAAGATAAAGACTGCATACATGGTAGGAAAAAGTGAATCAATGGTAATGTCAGTAAGCTGCTCTTAAATATTCAAGGTGACTGAAGAAACTCAGCAGGCATTCTCATTGGCATTATGTCATTGGATCTTATTATTAAAAGGGTCTCTATTTATATCCTTTACCTCCACATACCTCATTCTAATTAGGGAAAATATGTAACTGCATTGACTGACTTGGTAATTAAGGAAAACCACCCAGATACTTTTAAGTTCTTGATAAAGCAAATATATCTGAGGTCTCAAATTGAGAATCTGTGGCAACAAGTCAGATCTCAGCAAATCTGAGCTAGGAGTGGCTTTTAAGAACAGATAGGTAAGCAAGGTAAAAGCTGATTAACCCAATGAGATCTTCTATAGCATCACAAAACTTACAGGTTCCTAGATTTGATTTGTTCCTGGAGAACAAGAAAGAATGAGAAGACTAGTTCACTAACATTCTTCTTACTGAGGTCATCATTTATATGCAGTGATCATATCATTGACAACTGGATAAAAGGTTAATGGTTAATATGTGATAGTACATGAACAAAAGAATCAGATGCAACTTGGTTCTTCACTTCCTCTCAGCTTTACCCACGGGAATTTGCGACTAAATTATGTGGTGAAGGACCTAAGCCAACTTCATTTCCATGTCCTCCTATTGTGTGACTGTTTTGATAAGTGACTTGATTATTGTGGTGTTCAGCACTTATCATTTCTAAATGGTTCTGATAGTTCAATACAGGAAGTTCTATTAAACGTGGGTACAGAGCAAGGAGCAGTCTCTTCAGGTTAATTGTTCGTGCTTTTAGGTGGCTGATGCAAAATAATCTATAACCTCTTCCAGCCTATCAGCATCAAAGAGAGAAGAGCTACTATCACAAACCTGTAAAATCCTTTCTCTCTTGATGAGGCCTGACAAACATTTTGGATTGTTATATTTCTCATGTGGTTATTTTGCACGAATCATCCTGCCAAATACGCGAAACACTGGAAAAAATACTTGGATGAAAACCACTTGAAAATAGGCCTTCACAGCACTGGGATTTTTATCATGTACTGATTATATAATGATTAGATTTACTATGTTATTTTTGGAAATAGCTCCAAAGTGTTATAAATGTTGTATCATTTTTTTGGATCACAAACACTTAAGAAACGCAGAAAGCTATTAGCTACATTGCAGCCCCTTAAACTGCTGTGAAATGAGCTCTAAACGTGCTATAAAGTCATTTCAACAATTTATAAAGCTCTCCTGATTAGCCTTGAGCAAGATATAAATGTTACAGAAAACTGTTGTTGCAGAACAGATAGTTATTCACTTTAGGAATGGGGGATTCTTTGGTGGTTTGCACTGAAAATTAAATAACACAGGTTTGTTCCTTTGGTGTTCATTTCAAGCTCATTTCCACAGTGTCCAGAATTTGCTGTTTCCTTTAGAGTTTCAGAAAGCAGAGGAGTTTCCACCTTTATTCTGTGTGTCCCTTTCCTGAGTTCTAGCAACACTGCCTATACATCTCTGAGTAGCACCCTTCTTTCTTATTTCCACAGGCACTAATTTTTTGAGTTACTTACAGAAAACTGCCATCACATCTGAACACCTTATAATATTCATAAAACAAAACAACTATACCTTTTTTAGGAACAATAGCCCAAAATGTGATCAATATACTCAAGTTGTCTGATAAACTACATCAGTGTTTTGAAGTAGCTGCTGGCAGAAAGAATTAAAGTTCTGAGCACTGAAGCGTCTTTATTACAAGTAACTTATGGAGGAAAACATAGGAAAAACACGTAAAACAATCTACTTTTTCTTACCAAATGTATGTATCTGGCTAAGAGTAGCAATGTATTTTTAATCTTTTTGATCCTCTTATCTTTTTTGTCTTTAAAACACATCTGAGAGGGTGAAAATATATTTTCCTGAGAGTCTGGATATGAAAAGAATTGTTTACACAGATTCCAAGCCATTTCTCCAGCATCATTTATGAAAGCTATTTATTAGAGGCCTGGCCAACTGCCTTGATCTCCCATCCCCAGTTCAAATCACTTACTTCTATCGCAGTGTAACAAGCCACTGATCAATACAGAAAATCCCCTCTGAATACAAGTTAACTTTTTTCCCCATCAGTAAGCAAGCCTCCTCCTCCCTCCCCTGAAGCACATCAAAACCAATTTACAGAGTCTCCTTCATCTGTTTGCATTTTATAAAGTGCTGCAGTCTGATACTTTAGAGGCAGGGCTGCTGCACACCAATCTGCTACCTAGCACTTATGGATTTCCATCAAGAAGTCAGAAGAGAAATATTTTGCTGGGAATTACATCTTACATCCACTTAGGACTATGGCTGCAAGGGAGATAAATCACACAAGAATATAAACTACTCCAGCTTGTTAAAGCACTGGACATAGAAAGCTGTAGAATTAAACTGCAGTATGTTTTATACCTGCCTATGCACAAATGCTGCATTAACCATGAGAACAAAGGAGAGCTATTTGTGCGTGACTAAGTGCCAGATCCTTGTACAGACACAACTGAATTACTTTCACTTAGGATTATGAAGATTTTTTTCAGGTTTGGATTTTGTTTAGGTTTTTGTGTGGATTTGAGGTTTTTGGTCTAAACATTTCCTCCTTTCCCCTTAAAAATCCCAGGGAGGTGTGGGAGTGCTACAATCTGGGTAAGACAGAAATACTGACCCAAGCTACAAGTGCTAGAAATTTCTGGAGAAACATTTCATACGACTCTAAATTCAAATCTGCCATTTCAAAGGATGTGTGTATGCCCTGGATAAGCTTGTAAACTTTTGGATACTCACAAAAACTAAATTAACCCCTGAACCTTTTGCGATCCATCTGTGGTAATTACAACAGGAGTTGTTACAAGAATTTAAGAGACTATGGTTCATAAATCCTATTAACCTCCTAATCAAAGAACACTTTGAAAATTCCATGTCATTGGATCTGTTACAGATTTGGTTATATCCCCTGCCTGGTGCTGCCAAGATTATATTTTCAGCTCTGTTAATAGTGCTTGAAAGACCGGTTTACAAGGTTCCCAAACAATAAGGATATCTGAGAGTTTGAAACGTTGGGCTCTCCTAAAAATAAAATGAGAATTTTGAAGAGTAACTTCTGGTCACGTTTCTTTTTAGAAAGGACAGACTGAAAAGTAGATGAAAAAATAAATTATGAGCATCAAATGAATAAAATGAGACCAATGATTAGTATCTGCAAGTTAATAAGAGATTTCAGATTTAACTTTTTCCAACACTTGGATTTGAAGTTCTACTTGACAGCCACAGTATTATTGATGTTTGACTGTTTGTCTATAATCAACAATATTACAAGATTTTTTTCAATGAGAGACACTACACTGCTGCACCTCAAACAATGAAGCAACCCAAGCAGAGCTCCGCTCTCTTCAGGTCCTTCAAAACAAAAATCAGAATTAAAAAAACCCAAATGAACAGTATTGGGTATGGAAATCTGAGTTCTGCTTTCCTCTCACACACCACACTCCTGATGCTCCATTTTAAGTCTTTTCTACATTTACTGGATTCTGAGACACTTGTAGGGTTGATTTTCATTTGGACGAACACCTAGGACAGACACTCCATACTCCAGGCTACAGTGACTATGTTATACCAAGCTAGGCAGCAGGTAAAAGACAAGAGAATAAAGAACAGAAAGTACACCCTATAACCTCTGCCTAAAACATCTATAAACGTCAGGTTGTTTTCATGTGCAAAATTTACTTCAGGCAGTTTTGTATATATGCAAAACATCACCATCTCAGCATATTCTTTTAGACCATGCAAAGCTGTTTCTGTGCAAATCTCAAATACACCAAAAAAACCTTAATTTTCACTTCATAAGTAAAGTTTTCTGTATTATTTTATAGTACAGCAGAAAGGTTTTATTGTCAGTTTCCCTGGATGACTTGTCAAACGTTCTGTTATGCCCTTTCATGGAAATTTCCTGGCAATCTCTAACTCATACCGGTAACTGTTCATATGGCATAACCATGAATTTCCCTTTCTCATATATCACTATACTCAACATCATCTAAAGAGTCTGAAAGTCTGTCTATAAAACTTTAGGAAAGCACTTCAATCATTTCTCATGGAAATTATCCCAGAATAGACCTCACGAGATCTCTGAGTTTCCTGGAACTAAAACTCCAGATAAAAGTCTGGTATATGCAAACTAACTCAGCTCCACAGGCATACGATATCTGAGTGCATTCTTCTGAGAAGAAATGAGTTTCCCAGCTTAATGTCATTTACTAATTTCTCTGTCTTGAATATAGAGTCAGATTCATGAATTAAATTTCAGGAAAAAGATGCTGTGAGTGGTCCATTATGTATTTTTTATGCTTTGCTGAACAATTTTTGAGGGCAGAACACGAAAGGCAAATTTAGATCAATATAAACAACGTGAACAGCAAACAGAAGTTACGTGGAATGAAGTGGCTGACATTACTGAAAGAGTAAAACAGTAAGTTTCAAATTAAAATCGATTCACCTTGTATTAGATGAAATAGATAAAAGCACCATGCCAGAAGAATCAGACATTGTTAGCCAAAGACTAGGATGAATGCTGTATTGCAAAGCACACCACCACTGATTTAAAGATTATTAACAGAACTTTTTGCTATTCGTTAGATGCTGATTGCTGGGAAGCAGTGAATTCTTAAATAGGATGGAGAAATGTCTGCAATAGAACTATGAAATCCCAACATAAAGCTCTAAGAAATAAAGGGTAATAAGACCTAGAATGTGTCAATCAAAACTTTTGCAACAGAGAAGTTGCTCATTAGTGACAAAATCGGAAACCCAGCATTTAAGAGCCTGCTTCCCCAGAACACTGCTGTGAAGCTGGCTATCACCTCAGGTGCTCTACTCACCTTTTCCTGGCACTGTTGTTTTCAATTGTATCCTTAGTTGTAAGTGAAGTTAGGCAGAGATGCTTACTCTGTGTCCAAATGGCTCCTCACTCAAGACCCAACTTTGTCTTGATTTCAGACTGTGCAGCTGTCCAATTCCTGTGCAAGACACAAGAAGTGATAGAGACCTTAACTACCAGCTGAGTATTGTGGATACTGAACTTCTTGCTGAAATGTAATCTCTTAAAGCATGTAATCCTGCAAATTTACCATTTTACTGATCCCAGACATTCTGTTTGTATCAGTCAATGAAGTAAAAGGCTCAGTAAATGGAATCAAGAATTACTGACAGCAATCAAAGTGATCAAAGTTTCTCTAGTGTTACTCATTTGCTGCCCAAATGCAAAACCACTATTTGGAAAGGAATATATTTATGTACATATTTTTGCTAAAAGTAGTCCTATGGTTTCACCAAGTCAGGGAGAAAAAGTTAGTGTTAAGCAACTTTTTAATTTCAGTTTGTTTAATACAAAAAGTTGGAAAACTGTGAATGACAAATACTACTTCAGGGCAGGGGATGTTTCATATTTGTCAAAACAGACATGTCATACACCAATTAATGGTGCCTGTTCACATAGTGTCATCCAGAGGTATAGTGTGTGATTAATAAGACTCAGTCTAGATTCTTTAAATTACAATTTATTTTGTTTTACTGCAAGCTGCAAAATTCGAACTTATGCAAGTAAAAAAAGGTGTCCTTATGAAATAACTACTTTTCTGATCTCCCCTTTCTTTGGGATAATGCTGGTTCAAACTAACCTATGCTAGAGATAGTGATTCAGTACAATCACTGCAGCTATTCACTTCTTTATCTAAGATTTCTTTTCCACTTCTCACTTGCCAAAGATGAGCAACCTAAGATTTCCCAGGGATAGCTAGAAAAGGTAAACTTAGAAGTCACTGTATTGAAGTTGACTAAATAATTTTAAACCACTACTAAAAAAAAGGGAAAAAATCCATTATATCATCATCCCTAAAAGTTCTGAACCATAATCTTGTTTTATGGTGGGGTTTTTTTGGTTGGTTTGGTTTCCTTTTAATCATATCCATAAAAATGTGAAACATTAATACCTTCCCTCGAAGGCTTTAACCATGGAAACACAAGGATGGAATTTATTGCTTTATTTTTGTGGGGTGAATTTTGTGATGAGTCAGTGATAAACTATCCCACACAAAAATATGAGTGCAGAAAAGCAGTGGCCCATTACTAAAGGCAGACAAAAAGTAATAATCAATACTTGCATTGGAAAGCAGAAAAAAGAAACTTCAGTCATTCAGAAAACCAACACATGTCTTTAGGCAACAGGTGCAAGCCTTATGACATTTGCTGTTCTTTATAGTGAGATGCATTAGCTCAGTATTTTTACAATTCATTTCATAGGTCACAATACCAACAGTGACCATGCTACAACATGGCACACCTGCATTAATATTTGCTAGCATCCCAGGATAATCTTTTGTCAGTGTAATTCAACTCCCTTAAAAAATCTACTTTCAAGTGTTTTGGAAGTTAGAAGTGCTAAGTTGAAGCACTTTTTTTGTTGTTGTTCATGTGATATGATTTAATCAAATCACTGCTATAGTTTGCCATGTGATTTATGTTTCAGATTGATCTACTGTTACCTCTCACAGGAACTTCCTCTTGTGCTCTTAAAAACCATATAGCAAAGATGTGAGTACTACCTGTTACAGGTGGCACTGTGAAGATGACTGAACTAATATCCCTAACAGTCCTGTGCTTGACATATGAAAAAGTAATAAATAAACCAATAGTCTATATTAAAAATTGCTGCAAAACTACAACTTCCTCAAATCTAAAGACACTGTTAATGTTTCCACAGCCAGAATGATGTACAATGACTCTTGGAGAAACCAGTTGATGTGTCAACAGGTTTGTGATCATCTCTCAGAGTGCTCACTTCAGTCCTGTCTTTTCTGTGACCTTGCACAAGTCGCAGTATTCCTGAGCCTCAATGCCCTACCTATATAATAGGCATCACAACACACTCTTTACTATATACTGAGAAGGGAAACACCTAAACATTGATTGAAAACCCATAACAATCAGTACAGCCAAGGAGAAACATTTTATGAGACTTTTGTTACATGTTACCAAGCATGTTTCAAAAATCTCAATACAACCCAAAAATCAATCATTACAAATAAGTCTTGAGTTGCTGGGTCATTAACACTCCAACGTGATGAATCAGATTCCTCAGCTTTCAGTGTATCACTGTGAAAAGGCAAAGAGGGAGATGAAAAAGGGCGCCATCCAAGACTGGCTGAGCAAGGTGAAGATGTTTGTTTAGTAGAAAAGCTTCCACTAATCAAGTCTATTCAAGCAACGTAGGGCTTCAGTTCGGCCCAACGGGGCATATGGACAATAATTAAATTACTCACTCTGGCAATAAGAGACACCACCGAGTCTTTGCAACCAATCTGAGCCTCTAATTACGTATAAAGGTTTTCCTAGCACAGTTTGACATTCAGTGTCTTTCAGGTCAACTAGGAATTGAAGATAACCTTGCACACCACAAGCTCGCATTTAAAACTTTTCTATTTAGAGTGTCTTCTCTGTGGGTTTTCTGGGAAATCCTTTTAGCTGACAGTTTTTAAAGGAACAAAGGTATCTTTACTTGTTTTTAAAGAAACCATATGCACAGAATTCCAGCTACATTAGGTTAGTCTTCACACCTACCTGAAACTCTTCAAATTTATTGAAATCACTCTGAATTTACACATCTTTTTAAACTAATTTCTTTCTTAAATCCTATCCCTACATTTAGTTTGAATATTGTGGCTGTCATTGAAATAGCCTCAGAATCCAGACACCTCTCCTGACTAGACTACTTTCCACCTCATCTGATCCCAATAAATTCTCTATTAAGCATACAGTATATACCATTACAGCCAATTTCAACGAGCTAACATGTTTAATTACTAGCTCGCTCACCCTGGCTTATACCATCTGCAATTCCTTAAACATTAGACCATTTAATATCCTGATTCATACTTCATGAGAGTGCACAGACACCAACTGTTGAGGGTTTATAGTGGATTTCAGATGAGCTGCTTTTCTATCCAAAACTCTACCGCTGACTTCCTGCTATAGACAATTGACTATGATGGAAGTTTTAGATGCATTTATCAGCTGACTGTTAACTCTTAACTTTCCTTTACTGAGAAGACAAATGTCTGTGTGAATGCAGTCATCCTGTTTACTAAATAAAATTGTACAGGTCTGAAGGGACATGACTCATAAGGCTACAGGGAAAAAGGCACTAAATTATAGTCTCTTCCAGCCTAATTCAAAGCAAATATGCAGAGCAGGAAACCTTTAGCAACTAATAGCATGCATCTCTATGAGTTACTCATCATTGATTATACTACTTTCTACTCAGTCATTTCCATTCTTGCCATGCCTATGTTTTAGCCTTATATGCCTGTCTTGTCAGCAGACCTACTGTTAATGCATAAACTGCAGCTGTGCTCTCCATTACTGTAATAGCAATACCATGCAAGACAAATGTCTTAATACAATCTATTCTCAAGGTACTCTCCATCTTTTAGATATCAAAAAAGGTCAAATAAAGCTCTGTTGAAGAAAACACGGATAAATCACTGCCCGTGGGGGAAAAAAATGAGAACTATCCCCAAAGTACTATTAAGAAATCAGATAAACCGAGGTAAAAATAATTCCTCTGAGACAACATGAATTGGCAATGCAACATAGTCTTTTTTTTGATGTGCAGCAACATTTGGTAGATTAGACAGTACTAAAATTATTCGATTCTCTGCTAGTCAAAACCACCAAAAACCAATTGTATTGAAAAACTAAATGGGTCTTATGTGCTTTACCTCAGGTTTCCAGGACTAAACTCATTCATATGATACCATTAAAATGCATAATTCACTATCACTACAAACCTCTTACAAAAATTCAAATTTAGATACATAGTTGTGTTGTAGCTTGGAGAAGGCTGTTCAGCTTACAAAACCCCAAATCAGGAAGTCATAGGACAAAAGAGAAGAAAAAGCATATCAAAGCAGAGAATGGAACATGAGGACATCAGTGCTTTTGCATCTATTCTGATTTTTTTATTATTTCATCCTCCATATGACTAAGAGTAGGGAGAAGCAAAATGAGTGTGTGTATGTGTATATATATATATATATATATATATATGTGTGTGCTGGTTTTAGTTGGGATCATTTTCTTTCCCATAGCTAGTGTGGAGCTATTTTTGGATTTGTGCTGAAAAGAGTGTTGATAACACAGAGATGTTTTCATTATTGCTGAGCTGTGCTTGCATAGCATCGAGACCTTTTCTGCTTCTCACTCTGCCCTGCCAGTGAATAGGCTGGAGGTGCACAACGAGTTGCAAGGGGACACAGTAGGGACAGCTGCCTGCCAATGGGAAGGGGTGAATGAATCCCTTGGTTTGCTTTGCTTGTGCATGCAGCTTTTGTTTTACCAGTTACACTGTCTTCATCTCAACCCACACGTTTTCTCACTTTTACTCTTCCAGTTGTCTCCCCCATCCCATCGGGTGAGAGCGAGAGAGTGGCTGTAGGAAGCTTAGTTGCCAGCTGGGATTAAACCATGGCAGTCATTTTTGACATTCAGTGTGGGGCTTGAAGGGTTTAGATACGGACAGATGTGACTGGAAAGTGCTAAATGGAATTTATAGCTGTTACTGCTGTTTAGCCATTAATTGGCAGGCTTCTATGCTTGCCATGGGGCTTGCTAGTCTCACTGTATTTTATAGTCTAGTGCTCATTAGTGGCTGCTTTTTACTTTTGCTGCTTGCTGTACTCCAGTATATGTCATTTAAATATTTGTCTTTTCTACTGACAAAAACTACCATGACTACTACTACCTATCTAATGGTCAGCAACTTAAAAGGCTTTTTAGAGATATGAAAAATAATAACACTAAATCATGAGAAAAATATGGACAGGTAACAACCTGGAAAAGCCTCATCTGTCTTCAAGTGTTATAAATCTATTACTTGTTCAGGAATTGTGGTCAAACCATATAGTCAGTCCTACCCAAACAGGAAGAACACTCGATGACTCAGCCTGCCTGTGTTATTTCTGGGTGAAACCATAATTTACCAAGGATTAGTTTGTTTTATAAACAGCTTTTCATGTATCCATCTCCATCTCTCTTCAGGGAAGCAGTGGCATATGGTAGGGAAGAGCTTGTTCCTGGGAGTTTCATTCATAAGCTCTCATTGCTTCAGGCTTTAGATTAAATGAACAGTTTGATGAATGCTCATGAAGATGTGTTAAATAGGAAAATGATTCAGCAATCCTTTTCTGGGAGGGCAAAAGCCCTAATCTTTCAGAGTTGTTCAGAGAGAGAGATCATATTACTGTATTTGCTCCTAACATGACTAAAATCAGCCC
Source organism: Colius striatus (assembly GCF_028858725.1). Taxonomy (NCBI): domain Eukaryota; kingdom Metazoa; phylum Chordata; class Aves; order Coliiformes; family Coliidae; genus Colius; species Colius striatus. Next base: position 6,810,770 of record NC_084767.1, read on the forward strand.
CCATAAATAAGTTTCAGCCTCAAAGGGCACAGAGTAAGAGATGGGGAGGAATGATAAACACAAGGACAGAAAGATTCACTGAAGGAGTCAATAGAAAGTTGCAAGATTCACCATTGAAATAATAAAGTTTTGTTGTTCCTTGTGTATATTTTAATTTGACTTTGCACACTATCAATAGATTCCCCAGATTTCTTCAGCCCTGCTCCCTTCCCCTATATCAAAATCCAACCTAGAGATGACAGCAACAAAGAACTGCTTGAGGCAACGCAGAGTCAGAGGGAGAACACATGTGCAACAACTGTTAGGTTGTACTCAAAGTTCCCATTATTGGCTAAAAGCCTTACAGCAGCCTAGTTCAATCTCTTGAAAAAACTTCAAGTGATCCAGGGGTACCAGAGCCTCCCTGGAATGGCTTCTGATGTGATTTTAGAGTAAAACAGCCTCTTCTTAATACAGCTGCAGCAACCTTAAAACATCTTGATGGAAAAAACCCACATTTAGATTAAGGCTTAAGTAGAAATCTTATTTTTTGCCTCTATGTTTCAAAGGCTGGAAATATTTTAAAAATCCACACAAAAGGAGTTCTACTCCCAAAGATGAAGCCCAACCCAAGTACGAGAAAACAAGTAGCACATGATTGCAGGAAGTCACCAGGAAGAGAAAACCAAAAGATCATCTAATACAAGAACTAAAATCAAAGTTCTTGTTTCTCTGGCATAGATACATCCATACAGTGATGACTCTAACCCAGCACCTATGGACATGACACTCTGACAGATGGTCCAAGAAAGTTTCTCTGTAAATATCAACATGGAGGATTCCTGTGGCAGAAGGGTTGTGCTTGGAGGGTTACGTTTTACATCATAGAATCACAGAATGTCAGGGGTTGGAAGGGACCTTTAGAGATCATCTAGTCCAACCCCCTGCAGAAGCAGGTTCACCTAGATTAGGTCGCATAGGAACATGTCCAGGCGGGTCTTGAAGATCTCCAAGGAAGGAGCCTCCACAACCCCTCTGGGCAGCCTGTGCCAGGGCTCCCTCACTGAAACACTGAAATAGTTTTTCCTTATATTTAGGTGGAACTTTTTGTGTTCCAGCTTCACCCCATCACCCCTTGCCCTGTTGCTGGCTACTATAGCAAAAAGGGATGTCCCAACCTCCTGACACCCATCCTTTAGATATTTATAAGTGTTAATAAGATCTCCCCTCAGTCTCCTCTTCTCCAGACTAAACAGCCCCAGTTCCCGCAGCCTTTTCTCATATGAAAGATGTTCCATTCCCCTGATCATCTTGGTGTCCCTCCGCTGGACTCTCTCCAGCACTTCCCTGTCCCTCTTGAGCTGAGGAGCCCAGAACTGGACACAGGACTCCAGATGAGGCCTCACCAGGGCAGAGTAGAGAGGGAGAAGAAACTCCCTTGCCCTGCTGGCCACACTCTTCTTGATGCATCCCAGGATGCCATTGGCCTTCTTGGCCACGAGGGCACATTGCTGGCTCATGTTTAGCTTATTATCAATCAGGACTCCCAGGTCTGTCTCTGCAGAGCTGCTCTTCAGCAGTTCGACCCCCAGCCTGTACTGGTGCATGGGGTTGTTCCTTCCCAGATGCAGGACTCTGCACTTGTCCTTGTTGAACCTCATGAGGTTCCTCTCTGCCCAACTCTCAAGCCGGTCGAGATCCCACTGAATGGCAGCACAGCCTCTGGGGAATCAGCCAGTCCTCCCAGTTTGGTGCCATCAGGGAACTTGCTGAGGGTACACTCTGTCCCCTCATCCAGGTCGTTGATGAAGATATTGAACAAGACTGGCCCCAGAACCGACCCCTGTGGAACTCCACTGGTCACAGGCCTCCAACTTGACTCTGTGATCACCACCCTCTGGGCTCTGTCATTCAGCCACCTCTCAATCCACCTCACTGTCCACTCATCCAAGCCACACTGCCTGAGCTTTCTGATGAGGATGTTATGGGAGATATTGTGAAAAGCCTTGCTGAAGTCAAGGTAGATGACACTACCTTTCATTCATACATTGAACGCGTTTGATCATATCGTAGCAAGTCAGAATCTTCAATAAGCCAATGCTAGAGCAGCAGTTTGGAGCAGTAGTTGCACAAGTTTAGGTTCCAGTAGTTACTCAGCTTTATTTCCTTGATTCTGCTCATTTCTACTAAACCCAACATTAAAGACCAACAGCAGTTCAGAAGCACTGTGCCTGCTGCTGTACTTGCTCTTGTGAGAAAATTTCTCCATGTGATTCTCCTTAACACCAATTTCTTTTGGATTATGATTGTTTTCATGCCTCAGTTTGTTCTGATTAACAGACATATTGGAATTTCTCTTTTTTCACACGATGCATAAATCTTTATTGAATTAGACTATTTGTTTGGTTGTTTTTCTTAAAATCTACTGGGCCTGTTCCATAACATACTCTACCATTTCTTATCAGAACTTAAACTTAATATTTCATATTAAACTGAGGTTCAAGTTCTCAGCTCTAGTGCTTGTTAAAAAGAAAGAGTTTTAGTATTATTCTTCAGTATAATCTGAGATAATCTCTGACCTAGTGGACACATTGCTCAAGGATATTGAAGAACTCTTCTCCTTCCATTAGTCTTTCATCTCCAACCTAGGTGTATTCACAGACAATTTACAGCCATTTGTGCTATCATCATTTTACCTTAAACAGCACTACCCTTGTTCATGGTTCATTCCCTTCACATATCTACTGAGGTCAGCTCATAAGAATTTCCACTTGTTAGAAAAATTTTTTTACCCCTCCTTAATACCAAAATACTAGAAATTACATTTAGAAGCAGTCTACACTGGAATAATTTATCATAAAATTGATGGTGAACAATACTCTTACTAGGCAATGTGCCCTTTTTCTCCAATCACATGCATTTTTATTAACACACTAGAAAAGATGCCAAACACAAAGTAAGCTTAAAGATAAAAAAATAGTTTCATGCAAACATACTATTTCATGTCTTGTAGCTTGAAGTACCATTAAATTCTCAGGTTGAACATCTTTTGTTTTGGCAAGCATAAATATCTATCAAAACAGCTACTTGCTCTATTCTAGCACTTGGAAACTATTACTTTTCACACTAGTTTTCCCTTCAATTCAGAAATGTTAAACAATGTTCATGACATTCAAGTAAATTTCCTGTGAATTCAGCACATGTAAGATTTAAGTTAATCTCCCCAGAGAATGGTTACATTAAGAGGAAGAGGAAACTCATTGCACTGCTACTCTGGACGTTCTGCCAGAAAAAGAAACACGGAAATTAAGAGTGAAAGCCTCTTGGACATGGACAAGGGAGTTTGGCAGAAGACTGCACCTTAGATGCTCAGCAACGTGGCAACCAATTAACCTGTGATGAACAGTTTAAAGCATTGTCCTTGAGACAACAGTTACATAGTAACATGGCCTCATGTCAAACGTGCACATCAATAAACATACTACAAAGAGTTGAATGTTTTGAATAAGATCATAATCATCCTGCTTGCGATGCATATTGAAGAGACCTTTGAGACAGAACTCTCAAAGCTATGCAAAATAAAGAGTAATTTCTCTAAATCAAGCAACATTCCCATTAACTCTTAGGCATTTCTAAGTTCCAATCAACTTCCATGTTTTCAGCTTAAGCCAAGAGAAAGATCATAGAAGTGAAATCTTCAAAAAGAAAACAAGTCTGAACATAAAGCCACAAAGCTCCTGAACATCCTGTTTTCAACAACCCAAACTTGTGTTCTTACCTCCTGGCCTACGCCATCGTAAGCCTAACAACACACCTAGAAGTTTTCTACTACAACATTTTTGTAATGTAGTGCTATACTATGCCTAAATTGCATTGCCTCCCTCCAAGCAAGAGAAAAAAACCCCATCTTCCCAACAAATCAGCTTTTCTAACCACTTCAGGGTATTAGTTCTGATGTCTGACTACATTTGCATGAAACTTCCTTTCCCCTTCTACTATTTGCTACAGGTTTTTGTTATTTCTCTGACACATTCTTGTAGTTGTCTAACTACATTTGGCAAGAGGTCTAGGAAGCCTGTAGGGGCTGCACACTCAGACTTCCAGAACAACCTAATGAGAACTAAAACCAAGTTGCTATCACAATACCCCTTCAGAAACTTTAGAGAGGTTCCTGGATATGGATTACATAAACATGTTCAGGTTCCTCAAGGAACAGAAGAAGTTAAAAAAGAAAAATTGTTACAAGATCTGTAGGCAGAGTTGGGTATATTAAAAGGAGTAATGTCTTAAAAACTCCCTAATGTATCACAGATTGTATGTCAAGGCCATAGGGTGCAGGAAAAAGGAGGACATTTCATTACAGAATTAACTCTCAACATCATGCAATAAAAAGACTCATACCTGTTTCATGCTGCAGTCTATTCTTCAGACTTCTTAGAGCCACACAACACAAAGTGGAGGAAGCTTTCCCTCTGACAAGTGAGAAGACTGACACATTTTTCTCAAAGGGTCAGATCTCAGTTGAGGAGGTTTTAAACAAGGAAACTCTGGTTGTCATGGATTAAGCTGTAGATAAAGCATACTGGAAAGAGTTGAACACTTGTATTTCTCATGGAAGAAAATGCTGGAAATATCTGTGCTTTTCTTTATAATCTGTCTGGAGAGTTCCTAACAGTCATACAGACATGTCTTGGATTTGAAGGAGTGAGTTTTCTGATCCAACAAATTCAGTATGCAATTATTATTATTTGAAACAGAATGTTTCCTTTATATTTTATTTCTAGAAATACCACTAATTTTTTTAAATCCACACTTAAAACTAAAATTAATAAGGAATATATTACTTTGAGATCTCTATTCCTACAGGAAGTGAAAATAACAATAATAGATTTCTATCTAATACAATGATAAACTCAAGAATAACACCAGGTTTTGCCCTTTTTTGCTCCCATTTGTTTCAACATTTAAATTAAAACCTAGCAAATGTTCTCTGTTCATATGTAATATTAATACAGTCAACATTTTGACTTGTTTTGCATCTCAATTGCTCTCTTTGTAATTACACTATGTGAAATAAAACTTACAAACTCATAATTATCAAAATGTATGGTGGAAACATACCTACTGTAGAATTAATTCCCAACAAGCTGAATTCAATGAAACAACATCAGGGATTAGAGCAAGAGCTATAAACTAGTAACATCTTTCACAATATTGTTTTCATTTTGGTTGGTTTTGTTTTGTTGGTTGTTTGAAGGGGTTTTTTTGCTTGTTTTATGCTAAGACAGTCAGAATGTGCCCTCTAATACACAGGACAAACTTTAATGGAAGCCCAGTGTTTCTTGATGTTTCCCATTTCAGCAGAAATGTGGTAAAGATTAGTCTGAAAAACTTCTTTCTCATATCTATACAAGCACCTTTGAAAGCAAAGGCAGCTCTCAGAAATGAATTAACAAGCCTTAAATTACCACCTGAGGCACTTACATGTCAATATTTGTCCTTGCAGGAGGGAGACTGAATTAGCTCTATATGACCAAATAGTACAAATTTAGTCAAATCCATTGAAAGTGTGACAGTTTACAATACCAAAGAATCTGCCCTAAGCTGTTGCTCTACTTGAAATCTATTAATGTTGCTCTACCATTTTACCAATATGTTAGTGAATATTTTACATATATGCTTGTGGATGCCTGAGCATAAACACACACACACACACAAAATGAGTTCTTCAATTTATTTACATAGCTGAGAATTTGTGTCAGAAAAATATCTGCTTGAACATTGTTTGAACAAGAAACCTGTACGATAACTCAGTAATGTCTTCCATAAATCACAGCATTTTAAATAATCCTATGGCATATAATTGTATTAGTCTTATCTAGCATTTTTACAGCTAAGCAGTAAGGAGAAATGTTACAGACATAAACAGCACGTCCTGTAGATAGAAATGCTATAATGAAAGTAAAGTACTAAAATGCTGCCATTTTCACGTGTTCTCCACTTCTCAAGAAGAGAAGGAATTCATTATCTCATATTCTCCATGGGATGCCAGTGGTAATGACTGTATACTTTTTGTATCTATCACTCATCTGTCATTGGAGCAGAAATACTAAACGCTAAGAAGGCTGAGGCATGGCTTTGCATGAGAAGGTATAAGAGCAGTGTATATGAAAGCAAATTCTTGGCTGTAAACAAAAACAAGTTCCTTAAAAACATTCCAGTCCTGCTCATGAAGCTTGAAACATGATTTTCCTATTTCAGCATTGCTTTTGATATAACTTTAAAGCTTAGGACACCTTGTTCAGTTCAATTCCACTACCTCTTGTATTTATGCTTCAAAATCTTCCACAGAAAATGAAGCTGTTACTCATTTCAGGAAGTTGTTGAACGCTTTTTAATAAAGGTCATGGATATAAGCATTTGCTGCTCCTTCATTAAGAACATTTATTTAGCTTCACGATTCTCAAAGTAAAAAGTGAAAACTCCCTCAGTGTTACACTAACCTTTATGATGAATCCAGGCTTTGTTGTCTGAGTTGTTCATGTATGTTCTCTCTTATTTTTCTAGTCCACAACTGACTACATGGCAGCCATTCACAGCTGTCCTCTAACACACAAGCTATCTGGCTGCAGCTGCACAGCCCTTCACGATTCATATCAATCCCAGTTATAGTTTTTCACTTATTGCTCAAAAAAATCCTCACTTCCAAGCTGCCCTAATATCAGTACTTTAATCCACTTGGTTACGTTGTTTAACAAATATCTGTATACTTTTTCTCCAAACCTTCCCATGTCTTTGGAGGAACCTCTCCAAAAGCTATTGCATTGTTTTCTATCCTACTCACAACCTCTCTTTTGCTGTGATTCTTATCAAAGTAGTTCAGCAGCTTTGTCTGTTCACTGCCTCCTAATCTGGCTCTGCTTACATACACTTCCCTTGGTCTCTGTCATCAACACTTTCATACAAATGAGTACATCACAGAGTACTATAGAAAAACCTTTACTAGTTTTCAAATTAGTTTATTTTACTATTACAGCTGTAGCTTTTATCAACCTCGACAGAAGAAAGGAAGAGGTTAAGTACAAGGCAAATGTACCCTTTCACTTGGATTGTAAGCCTTTTGGGACATGCAGGAAATTTGCATTCTCTCTCATATATTTGAATCTTGATCTTTGACTTAAGACTGTGATAATGAAACCAAAGAGTAATTATATACTAAATAATCAAGCAGCACCATCTAGCTGTTCAAAAATTAAAGCGGAGACTGTGGGTATACAGTAAGCACTAGTTGTCTATAGTTTGGAATATAAACATATATTTCTGGTGGAGTAACATGCATCTTGATGGTTCTTTGATGGGGAGGGTACAGCACCTTATTTAATACAGCCATTAAAAATCACAAGGAGATGAAAGTATGCAGCCTTCCTTTGCATCGTCTGTAACCAGAACTGCCCAGAGTGGTTGATCTTCACCTATTTTCTCTCTAAATATCACACTTTAAATTGTCCCATGTAAGGCATCTTATGGTAGTGTCCGATAAGCACTCAGATTGTCTTAGGAATCAATATAGAAACATATATCTTTGACTTGATAATTAAAGATATCTTTATACCCTTCCATGTCTTCTGGAAAACACCACGGTGTATCAGTCATCTCTTGTTAGTATGTAAGCAATCCTATCAACACTGTTTCTGATTAATATATAAGTGTACATCTCTAGCCACTACCATTATTATTGATTTCTACTGTCTATCAATATTTCTGTCTCAAAATACCATATGGTGTAAAGCATTTTACTAATGTTCAAAGTTATCAAATTTGGGGACATATTAACATAGACTTCATCATTTCCAAAGGGGACTGGATTTTTAGAAGAGATTGAACCTGTTTGCCAAAGTATAATACAGACCTATCCAGAAATAAATGACCTCAATAAACATACCCACAGCTAAGAAAATGAAGGATCCTGCAGAGTTTTGTGACTTTGCTCTTTTCAGCATTGCAGTCATGAGACAGTGTGAGTTTTGTCTCTTTTCCAGGCAAAAAAAAAAAAAGAAAGAAAAAAAAAAGAAGAGGAGGTTGGTAGTCAGAATGAGAATAAGATGAGCATTTCATTTATATGCTGCATTGAGTGAGGAGGCTTAGTCAAGGTGACATTTGGTTTCACTTGAGTATTTTTTTAGAAAATAGCATCGCCTCTTCAAATGAGATTTACAAAAATAATTTCACAATTACTGTAGAGTAATGATAAGGCACAAAGAATGCATTTAAACACCTTTAACCATCTTGAAACAAAGAATACTGACTTAATCACTTCAGGCTCTGCTTTACTTTGTAATTATTTTTGATGACTGTTTCTTAAACTTGGGTGGTTATGTATTCATTTGTTCTAATAGAAGTTTTCTTCTATAAGTGATCTATACTAGTTACACAATAACAAAAGAAAATGAATAGCTAATATCTTGCTGTGACCTTGAAACCTGGAAAGTGAAATACATTTAAATAATTTAACTATGCATAGCATCTGAAGTGATTATTACATGTCTTGCATTTTGAAACTAGAGTCATGGAAAAAAAGATTAGATTTTTGGTCACTAAATCCTGTCTGCTTTCACAAAATAGTCCTTTGACTGCAGTTGCACAGACCTTTCAGGACACCATATTATGCCAGAAATGGAAATGTATGCACATAATATGCATACTGTTACACACTAATATATGTTTCGATATTCAAAAGCAAACATTTTGTTTCAAAAGCCAAACTACTGAATCATAGTAATACACTTGCCCTGCTCTATTGTTTGCAAAAGTTCTTGAAAAAAATGTCTGCTAAAGTTGTTACGAAGTTTTTGTTTGCCACAGAAGGAAACGATCATCTCTCTAAACAGGAATGATTGTACAAATTCACCAATACAATATAAAGTGGGCATTTTTACATTAAACAACCTGTAGTACTAGTTCATTTGTAAGAGGCTTGTGACTGCAAACTCAACTACAATGACAACCAACTCTCCCCATGAAAGTCCTGGCACTGCTGAGGGAACGTGCCACCTCACCACAGCCCCGATCAGCTGTGGGAACCAGGGATATCTCAGCAGCAGTTGACTGCATTGCAGCACTTGTATTTCCTCTGAGCTGCCAAGAAAGGACAAGTAAGACACACACACTCACAGCCCCAATCCAAGCAAGAGGTCTTGGGGTCACTGGAAATTTTTTTTAAATACAAATTGAACATTATTGAGAATACAAAGACACCCTTTCCTCTCAAAAACTGAGCTATAGGCAACACTTGAAAGACCCTTACTGCTTGGCAAGTACAAGTCTTTGAGTAAACTGACAAAAGATGCAATCTAATAAACTCAGATAAAGTAATTAGAGTCCTCTGCTTACAAGTTTCCTTAAAAGGCTAATGGATTTGTAAAGTTTGCTCATCTAGCCCTAAGGTCACCCAAATGTCAGCAGTAACAAGCAATAGAACAAGAGGGAATGGCCTCAAGTTGTGCCAGGGGAGGTTCAGACTCGATATGAGGAGGAATTTCTTTACTGAAAGGGTTGTCAGGCATTGGAATGGGCTGCCCAGGATGGTGCTGGAGTCACTGTCCCTGGAAGTGTTTAAGAGACGGGCTGATGTTGTACTTAGGGAAATGGTCTAGTGGTTGATAGGGCTGGGACAAAGGCTGGACACGATGAGGTCTCTTCCAGTTGAAATGATTCTATGATTCTACAACTCATGTCCCACAGCTTGCCTCCTGATCACCCCTCACCTTCTTAAAGCACCGAATATTCTGCCTGCTTGCAGGTCTCATCTTTCCTGCTAAGCAACACAGAACCACAGAAATGCCCAGACTGGAAGGGACTTCTGCAAGTCATCTAGTCCAACTCCCTGCTTACAGCAGGTCCAGGCAAGTTTTAAGGTTTCTTTTCTTAAATTAAGAGTTCATATAGATACTTTCTATAGATATCATCTCAAAATTGTACAGTGTTTAACCACCAGTCTACTGACAGGTTCAATATCTTTCTCAGATGTCACAAACTGGGAAATTCTAAGTAGGAGAAATGACCCTATTGCTTTCTAGAAGATTGCTCTTGTAACCTAAATAATTCTCTTTCATTTCCCCATCACTTGTGTCTTAGTCCAAGGAGAATAGCATTGGTATAATAATTTCAGTTTTCCGAGATGACCTACCAAATAATCAGTAAATGACTTGAGGTGGTCCACTGTAAAAGGTTCCAAAGACACTGGTGACTAATAAAAGAGCATGTAAATGTCAACATTACCTTATATATAGCATCTTGTGAGCCAGATGTTCAGTGCTTTGTCCCACACAGTCAACCAAACAATGATTGGGGTAATGTAACTGAGTCTTGACGCCAGAACAAATTCAGTGACCCAAGCATTTTTACATCGATCCAATAGACTAAATTTACAACTGATCTATCCCAATTTTTATCTAATTTAGGATGAATCATTCTGCTTTGAACAGCTTAAACTTACTCAGGGTAATACAGCTGGCACACACAGGTACACCTTTGTGCCAGTGGAGATGAATTCAGCATATTAGCTAATGCAGGATACGATCTTATCCCCAAAAAATCAATTCTCAGTAAGGTGACATAACCTTATCGACCTCAGTACCAGTTTGCTGGAGCTATAACCAATTTTAGATGAGCAGAGAACTCCAAGAACCTCTTGGTCAAACCAAAACATCTTATTTTGTCCACAGCAAGAAAAAAAAAAAGGTCAAGCTTGTTTTGTTCCTGCTGGAACAAATTATTATCAGCCTTCACAAAGGTGGCTTTCCTAATAATAGGGGATCCTCAAGACTTTCAGGGCTGTCTTTATACTTCCAACACTAGTTCCCAGCTGTAGCCAGGGAATAGGCTTCGGAGCATAAGTCAGTAACTGCTTTTGTGTAACTTTCATTTTCCTCCCTGGTATTTCAGGGCACTGTCAGGGACATGTCAGTGAATGAACAAAGGAGGTACACGAAAAGTCTCCATGCTTTTCAGTCAAAAGTAGTCTGAACAGCTTTAACAGAAAACAAATCCATTCTAGCTTAAATATACAGATTGTATTTTAGTCTGCAAGGTGAAGAGAATTTCAACAAAGAAAAGCTGGTAAATAACCAAGGTCTCTGATAAACATTGCCATTTAAAAAATTTAACATCACAGTGATCTATCTTTTATTTTTTGTCAACAAAAGAAAGCAAATGAATCAAAACCAGCTGGTGCCTATGGTCTTACATTGGAAAGATCATAGGTTTTCACCTCTGTGGAGTATTTCAGAGGAAGGTTAATTGTATTTCCCATCCATTTACTTAGGTGCTCCGTGAGTTGTAGGCTACCAGGCACACAGCCTATGCAGATTATGAATTTACAGAATGAACATCATCTCTTTTCACTCTATGCAAATACAGATTTATTGCTTTTATGTGCTGGCTGATGGGTTTTAAGCTACTCTCAGTTTTAATTTATGAAAAGGCAAACAAATATGATCTCTGGGTTCATCTGCCTGTGTCACTATCATTTATTCTAGAGATCACTTCTGTAGGCCTCACCTTTGCTATTCATAGGAGAAAATCCGTAGCTATAGAGTCTTGCAATGATGCTTGGAAATATTGCTCCTTTTTAACAGTCATAGAAACAAGGTAAATGCTACTTAATGACATTGACTGGGAGAAGTTCTCGTTTCAAGCTGCAACAATGCACTGTAAGAATTTTATATACACTACTTTTTAGCAGTACAAGAGTACAAGACAGGCTTTGTTGCCAGAATTCAAGACTTCCAAGATGAAGAAGGCAAAGCAAATCCTATTCTACATTGCAGAGCACAAAATTAATTGTCAAATGAGATAAAAATACAGCAATTTGTAGCACAATAGGATAAAAAACACTTGAATGCCTGATGTCCTCACAATTATGCACACATTTGCAGGTAGGAAGGAAACAAGATGGATGTAATCATATACTTGACATTCAGTACAGTGAATCGCAAGGAAGCAATTCAGTTCTGCTAGTGCTCTGAAGAATAACTGGGTGGTTTATTGACTTGCTCAGAAAAATCATTGTCACATAATTTAAACATGCTACATATTTCCTGTTAGTAAACAACAATTCATGTATTCAAAGAGTTTTTCAGATGATAAATCCCAATTTATACATATTACCAATCTTTCAGTTCTGTAGATACCGTCTACAACATATCAATATGGATTGGACGACTTTGTGTAATTACTCAGTTAAATAAAAAACATATTTAGCCAAATGGTCTAATGTCTTGCTTCTACATCAAGACAGATATTATGACTAGCATTTAATGGCTGGTGATTAACATTATGAAAGTATGATATTAAATTAAAACAATGTGCTGAGTTCCAGGAGGTCACACAAAACAGCTGGTGAGGTTATGGTTTGGTTCTTTCACAATATGATCACTGGTTTGCTGATGAAATCAACCTAACACATTAACATACACATTTCCTTGTGGTATCTTAATGATCTATAGCCTTCAAGCATGTAGACAGAGGCAACAGTTCCCCTTCCTTTGTTCCTCATTATTTAGGCATCACACTGCTCCAATATACATTACTTTTAGACCAGTGATGTCTAAGGAGCTAATGATCCCAGATCTGTAAGTGGATATATGTTCCATTAGTGTCAAGACTGAACTAAACCTATGACAATAGGCCTATCATAGTCCCACTTTCCTTCTCTTAAGCTGAAGCAACAGCAGCAGCACACTTTTCCATGTCAACATCAAATAGTGACTAGGAAACTTCAGAGAGAGCACTGCCTCTTTTATATAGCATACTGCCCTGGCTGTACAGTGTGTGACAAGATTAAAGACTGAAGTTTGTCAGAAAGGCTTCTACCAAGATTGCACCATATTTATTGCCAAGGCAGGACTTCATCCACAGCATGCTGTGAATGCAGCCAACTCTACAGTTGGCATAACATTTAAAGACACAAAAGGAAATAAAGCTCACTCTGTGGCATAGATAATTAAGTGACCATTCAAATATTCTGTGTTGTTTTTATTAACGTGCACCCCACAACTCTAGTAGAATCGTGAAATAAAGCCAGCTTTTTAGCCCTGAAACTCCAAACTTTACCCTGAACCAATGATAATCAGTCAATTCACACACTTCAGGTTAATTATAAGGAACTCCTGCTTGTTACTTCCAATCCTGTTCCCAACTTCACAGGATGTGCAGAGGCCAGCAAAGAAACCTGATTTACGAAGGTGGCCTCAGACCTTAACAGGAACACAAACTTTGCCCCCAGGTGACTTCACCCATTTCATAAGTTTTCCATAAACCCAGCTAAGCTCACCAACTCTACTCACAGAAGAAAAGTTCAATACCTGCCTCTGTCTCAGCCCCACTACAGCATTTTGACCCTGCAAAGCTCGGATATGCTAAAGGAGAGGCAAGTAGTTTATAAAGACTCCTGAGACTTATGGATCACAGAAAGAAAACGTTTCAAATTGAGATTACAGTTCAGAGCTGTGGAATCTGAAGCAATGCAGTTGTTGTGGTCAGTAAGGTAGCATAGTTCAAGGGGAACTGATGCTGCCATTCACAAATTCCTTATCACAAACTCTGAGGCTGCAATATACTCTTGGTCCATATAGTTAGGCATGACAACACTAAATTGAGAGATTAAAAATACTTAAGAATTCAAGAAGGACTTGCCTTCTTTCCAGACTGCCATACAATCTCTAACTTCAAGACTGAGCTTAACAATTTAAGTATAGTGCAGGCACACAGAATTACCAAATCAGATGAATTCATTCATAAAAATCTTTTAAATAAATCCTGTTGTCTCAGATTCCTTCCACACAACTATTCATTAAACCTCAGCCAACACATCAGAGGTAGCAGAAACTGACCCTCCCTTGCATGCTTCTTCAGCTTCTACTGAGTCTGCCTGCCCATCCTGAAGCTGCTCCCATCAGGGTGTCTCATCAGGAACCTGAGGGATCTGCTATGACCCATCCTGCTGATGTTGATTAGCAACGCTCACTTCTGACCGCCTAAGTTTGAGGCAGAAATAAAGTAGAACATGTACAGTAAAGTAAGGAAAAGAGAATAAGAGTGAGAATATAAACAGTGCTAAAGATAGTAAGCAGAGGAGGCCAAATTAAGACCTGGCAGACTGCAGTTGGAGTCCTCATGGTCAGTGTTTCTCCTTGGTTGCTGCCCCCAAACTGTATCATCTACCCGCTGCCTTAATAAAAAGGGAAACAGAAGCTCCCTGTACTCTTTGACAACATCTCATTACTTAAACATAAACTCAGTTTTACATGTGTGGGAAGTAACAATGCAAAATTAAAGATCCTGGCAGCATTGCTGATGGACTCCACATGGAAGCTGGAGGAGGTGTACAAATTTCCACATGGAGAGGTTTGGCATCAGAAGTCTGTCTGCATACTCAAGGCCAAAAACCAGTGCTTTGGTTGCAACTGATAGTTACACATTTGTGATGAGATCTTTAAAAAAGCAGATATTGTAGTTTTCTCATCTAAGAGTTCTTTTTAGTATGACTCAGTATGCTGTATATGAAACAGCTGTATCTTTTGTCTCTCAGTAGGCAGAAGTATACCACAACATAGAGAGGGAACAATTTGTACTTCACTGAATAGCAGGTATGTTGTCAGCTACACTCCTTATTTTAAGAACTTCTATGGGCAGATTTCCAGGATATGTTTTGGATTATTCACAAACCATCCCCAGACAGATCACCTGGAAGCCAACCACGTTATGCCAAGTACTTCTGTTGGACAGTAATGTTAGCTGACATATCCAAATTGTGTGCAGGTGGTATTTGAAAGCCAAACTGAAAAAAACATAAGCAAAGTTATGTATTGCTTGGCATGCCAACAAAAACTTGTACTTGAAAACAAATAGCACCATACATACAGGAAGAAAGGAAAAACTCAGAGATGTCATGTGTCTACATTATAAGGCAATATAGGTGCACATTCCAAGCAATAATGTTCCATCTCTTTCTTCTACTTCAAAATATTCTTTTTAATTTTTTAAATAAATAAATATATATACTTAGAAGTCCTTCTTTTTTCCATTGATTCAGTTGGACATAATGATGCACATACAATTCTTAGTGAAGAATGCTCCAAGTCACTTATCTAAAAGAGTCAGAGAAGAATAGTGTAATCAGAAATTATGCCATGATGTCAAAACGAATATGAAACATGTGAGAATACTATATCTTCACCAGGCCACTAAGAGATCATTTATTTATCTTTATAGTATCTTCACCTAGATACAAGCACACAAAGCCAGATCTCCAGCTAGTGTAAATAATCATAGCTCCCTTGAACCTAATAAAGTTGAACTGATTTATGACAGAGGAGATTCCACAGCATATAGCAAACATGCTTTTTTTTATATCTCTCTATATAGAAAATACATAAACTCATAATTCCATCTTTCTACAGAATCCAACACCCTGCACAATGACACTTGAGTCTAGCATAGAACTAAAGTACTAATGAAATAAAATAATCTTAATGCTTTGCGACACTTTGGGAAGAAAGAGGGTTTGTTTCACTTTTCTAAATGTTAAAATTGCATGCACTGCATTGTCCAGCTAAAAGTGATTTGCTGAGCCTGAAACTACATTTTACTCCCTGCTTTTACTACAGAGCACTTATTCCTCACACATTGCAAAGCATCCCTCAGTATTGTAATGAACTTTTGGATAAATGAAGAACTAATCATTGCAGACTGGATAATGTTGTTTAAAACTGCTCTACATTTTAAATTATCCAACAGTTAACGTTATATTTTTGAAAGAAGAGTAAAACTCAACGGAGGCAAAGGACACCACCACCCTCATTTAGTTCCTCTTATTTCAGAAAGGCATGTTTCACTCTTCCCACACACCCAAATAATTAACCCACCTACTTTTATTGGAGCTGTCATTAAAAAATAGTTTGAAAATCTATTAGAATGGTTTAGTGCAGACAGAATAGCTCGTGCCCAACTCGTACAGAAAGTGACCTATCATTAATGAGCCTTATCAAAATGAATATGTCACGGTGTTGACCACTTTCCCCTGGCAGACTGGCCTCCTCCAGCTGACAGCCACACTGCCAAACAGCCTTCACTCTGGACTTGCTTTCGCTGATATTTTTGTTGTTCTTGCATTGATACTGAGTCATGATCCAGAATATAAACTGCATACATTTAGAGTGACATGATCTCAGGTTCTAACAGATATTTAATGATCTGCCCTGTGCCCCCTGAATAGACAAGAAATGTAATCATTTTAAAAGTTTGTTTCTGTATGGCAAGTATTACTTTGGCACAGCTATGCCAACGTGTACTAGAGACTGCTTTAACTACTTTATAGCATAAGTAAAATTGAGCTAATGAACGGAAAGCCTAATAAAAACAAAACTCTTCAGCACACACAACTGTGGTGTTTATGACTATTGAAATACATGACTGTGTTCTATAACCACTTAAAAGCACAGCTAATTGAAATAACCACATAAACCAGCTTCCCATGGACTACTCATAAGTAAAATTACTTACAATTGTAGCACTGAAACAAATTATACTAAGACTTTCAATTGATTTTTTTTTTCCATTTCCAAGTTTGTGATGTAGAGATTTTTTTATTGTGTCTTCATGCAGGGAAGTTATTATGCAGGCTCTTAAAAATAATCTGTATTTTTGTATAGAATAGGTATGTGTATAAACTTTTCAAATTGTTCATAAATATATTTTAACACATCCATCCTCTTCCTGAATAGTTTTACAAGAAAGACAAATTTTGCATCAGTATGGGTTAGATTTCTTATATTTGTTCAGGTAATGCCTTTTATACCATGAAGATATGATTTTTGAACATTCATGGAGGACAGGTGAGGTGCCTGAGGACTGGAGAAAGGCCAATGTTACTCCAGTCTTCAAAAAGGGCAGGAAGGATGACTCGGGAAACTACAGGTCTGTCAGCCTCACCTCCATCCCTGGAAAAGTGATGGAACAGCTCACTCTCAATGTTGTTAATAAACATATGGAGGAAAAGATGGTTATCAGGGGGAGTCTACATGGATTCACCAGGGGAAGATCCTGTTTGACCAACTTGATAACCTTCAACAAGTCAGCCAGCTCTCCATCCATCTCACTGTCCACTCATCCAAGCCACACTGCTTGAGCTTTCTGATGAGGATGTTATGGGAGACAGTGTGAAAAGCCTTGCTGAAGTCAAGGTAGATGACACTACCTTTCGACAGTGAGATGGATGGAGAGCTGGCTGAATGACAGAGCCAGGAGGGTGCTGATCAACAGCACAGAGTCGAATTGGAGGCTTGTGACCAGTGGAGTTCCACAGGGATCGGTTCTGGGGCCAGTCTTGTTCAACATCTTCATGAACGACCTGGATGAGGGGACAGAGTGTACCCTCAGCAAGTTCCCTGATGACACCAATCTGGGAGGACTGGCTGATTCCCCAGAGGCTGTGCTGCCATTCAGTGGGATCTCAACTGGCTTGAGAGTTGGGCAGAGAGGAACCTCATGAGGTTCAACAAGGACAAGTGCAGAGTCCTGTAGCTGGGAAGGAACAATCCCATGCACCAGGACAGGCTGGGGATTGACCTGCTGGAGAGCAGCTCTGCAGAGAGAGACCTGAGAGTCCTGATTGACAATAAACTAACCATGAGCCAAGAAGGCCAATGGCATCCTGGGATGCATCAAGAAGAGTGTGGCCAGCAGGTTGAGGGAGGTTCTTCTCCCCCTCTACTCTGCCTAATCTTTCATAGGAGGAAAGGCTGGGGGAATTGGAGTTGTTTAGTCTGGAGAAGAGGAGACTGCAGGGCGATCTCATCAATTTTTACAAATATCTAAAGGGTGGGTGTCAGGAGGTTGGGACATCCCTTTTTTCTATAGTAGCTAGAGACAGGATAAGGGGTGACGGGATGAAGCTGGAACACAAAAAGTGTTCCATTTAAACATAAGGTTAAACTTTCCCACTGTTGAGGTGCCCTCCCTGGGCACAGGCTGCCCAGGGAGGGTGTGGAGGCTCCTTCTCTGGAGGTTTTCCAAACCCATCTTGACATATTCCTCGGTGACCTAATCTAGGTGGATCTGCTTCTGCAAGGAGGTTGGACTAGAGGATCTGTTGAAGTCCCTTCCAACCCTTAAGATTGTGTGATTCTGTGATTTTGTTATCCTAAATAATTGGCTCTTCTGCTCACTTGTTTGTCTTTAACGCTTGGCTTTAAGAGAGATTACACTGAACTCCTTAGATATATCCATAGCTCAAATCCGATCAAGTCATGGCTTAACAGTAAGCTAATTGGGTCACTTGTCTGTTGAGAGTGTGTCTGGTGTATCCCATATAACCCTCAAAGAGGTGGTTCCTCTCAGGCTGGTGATACACTTCCTGAGACCTGCAGAAATCAACAGTTACTGGGAAAGTAATCTTCCTCAAGGTTACTCACCGCAGGGTATTCTGCAGTACAGTGGACAGAATATACTTATTTCTTCTAAGAGTTCAATATTTCTTTCCTCAAGAGAAGAGACATAGGTCCAAGCCTTAATTGACAACAGAGCAAAGGAATGGGACTCACCATTTGCACCTCATCATCTTTAGAATTATTGCTGAAATTGTTCATTTTGGTTTACCTAAATCTACTTATATTTTCTGTTACGCAAATCTGAAGTTTATCAAGGTAAAAATTTAGGAAAAATAAAGACCACTCAAGTCAAATATTAATCAAGGGTCACAAGCTCACAGATTTGTTATCTAGACTCTCTTGTAACGATAAAGCCTGAAGAACACACCAAGGCCTATTGTCCTCTTTTGGACTTTTATTTGCTGGTTCAACACCATGAACTTCGGATTCCCATGTGGAGCCTACTTTTCTGATGAGGAAAGTTTCAAAGAATCAGTTTCATCAGTAAAGAGATGCTTGTGGTACTTAACAGAGATCCTCTAGCCAATACACACAAAATATCTTAAAGGAACATATTTCTCCTTGGAGCAATTGATGCAATGCCTATTGAGAATGAAACCATCAATATTATTTCAGGTTCTGCTGTGACTGTCAAAATCCAAGCTAAGCAAGTCAATATCCTAAATGACAGTTTCTTTCCATATGTATATATGGAGATGCTCTTCCCCTGAGTTGCAGAAAAAGGAGTTAATGATTTTTCCTGTGTGTACCTGAAAAGTGAAACTGTAGCTGCTGTAGCAGAACAAGCAGGTTTGATTTGACACAACTCAACTGCACTTGTAAACACCATATCAAGAAAAGAAATTCAAAGCTTTGTAAGAAAAAAACACCTGTGTAGTCTCTAGAAGAAACACCAAAGATATAAACTTGGCTTTGACTCAGAAAACAATTGAATTCCTGAACAACAGGGTGTTTAATTGTAGGAAACATTTAATTTCCAAAACAAAGGAAAGAATCCATGGTATATCTAAGTGAGACCTTGGCGGCTGAGTCAGAAAGAGCTTCATTATCTATGTTCTTCATCTTCTTAGACTACTATTTTATGTAATGAAGCTCTGCACCTGCAACAATCTTACAATCACTGCAGTGATTAGTCCAGCTGTATTTATATTTTGTGTAAAGTTGATTTTACTTCTGATTTCTTCTTTACATTCTAGCCTCGACAGTAGGTTTACTTTGCAGAATATGAGGCCTTCTGTTAAAATTAAACTACTAACAAACCATATTTAGAGAAAGATGAATTAGGAAAAGAAACATGTTAAGAACTGGCTTTGCAAATCCTTGTCTTGCAAGGATGACTATGAAGAAATTGGCAAATCTGTGAAGAAAGATAGGGTGTGGAAGAAAGATGCAAGCCCAGTCTGGGAAATCAGTTAGCCACAATTAGAAAATCACCTTTGAAAACCTTCACCTTTAATATTTCCTTATATGAAATCATAAAAAGAAATTATGAAGTCACCAATCAGGAATAACTTCCATGTGTTTATAAAATGCCCAGTAGAAAAAAATTCACCTTCACCGAATCACAGAATGGTAGGGGTTGGAAGGGACCTCTAGAGATCATCTAGTCCAACCCCCTGCTAAAGCATGTTCACCTCAATCAGGCTGCACAGGAACAGTTTCCTGCATGTTCATTGTGTCTCCTGATTTTGTCTGGTAATACTATTTTTCTCCTTGATGAAAAGCAAAAGTCTTTGGCCTAACAACCACATAGTACTTTTGTATATTCGAACTGAAAACACATATGATAAAATGTTGCAGTACATAATTCTCCATCCTCCTAAGTCAGTAGGATCTGCAGCAAGGATATGGAGCAGGCTTTTGCCTTCAGCTCTATACTTTGCGTAGTCATCCGTGAGCAAATTATCATTACAGTAGTTTTTAACCGATTAGCATTGTTCAGGAAGACAGAATACACGTCAGAAACCTGAAGGGCTACTTGATCTCCTCAAATACTTCTAAAAGCAACTATCAAGGGTCATCCAGAACTTGGGCTTAGAGCTCTCCTCTGCCACAGATTTCCTGTGTGACTCAAGGTGCCTCACCTCACCAAGAAACAAGCTAAAGCACTTGGGCAACTTTCCTAAGTGTCTTTGAAGATCTAAAAAAAAACCCCTCTAAATATTTAAATGGCTCCAGCTAGGAAGCTTTATCTATAGTCATTTACATGCAATAGAGCTACTCCCAAATACAGCTGTGACACGGCCATCTGATTCTGTGTGGGCCCTTCTTGATTCAGCAAGACATCACCCACTGCACATATCCTTCCTGGTAAAACTCTTCCATCTTCTCTCAGTCTGTTAATTTCTTAGGTCAATACAAAATGAAGCTTTTGAAGTTCTGCACAGACAGTTTGCCCTCCCATTGCTCCTTCAACTACTTCAATTTAGCTCTTTCAGAAAAAGGGCAGAATGTGCTCTCCAGTGTTCCTGTCCAAACACCTTCATGGGACATGATACAGCATTTATACAGCTTAAAAAATGTGTTGGACATGTGAGATTTTACACAATATATACACCTTAACACAAATGGAATAGTTTCCAAAGTTGCAGTTTTTGATGCAGTTATGTGCATACAATTTAAACTTAGTCCCTATTTTCTCCTCTGTAATTAAGTAGTAAATAATATACAAAATTGCTAAGGAATACCCACTTCAGGCCAAGTCACTACACAAAGATCCAGGAAGTCTCATTTCAATTTTATTTTCTACAAGATTATTTTAAATCCCAAATTAAACATTATCAAGAATCCATCAAGCAAGACACTTTGGTATTGCCTCTTCTCAAATGACACATCTGGATCTCAGACTAGCAGCATTACCTAAGTGCTCTTCAGAGACCTGCACTTCCCACTTTACTCTAAATAACTCATTGTCTTATTCAAAGCTCCTAAAACAAGTTTCTACCCAGGGAGGTTTTCAATCAAGATCTGCTTGAAGAAATTCACCCTGTTCTCTTCATTCCACATGCAATGCACAGTCTATCTGCTACTCTCAGAGGGAACTCAGTAATAACTAAATCCCCACTAACTGAGTATGACAATATGCAGTTACTAAAATTCAGAGTTAGCAGATATTAAAATTCACTTAGGTGTTTTCTGCTGTTAGTAGCTAGTCTGTTTAAGCCAATCTGTAATTTTAATTTAAAAGTGGTACTTAGCTAAGTGCACAGTTCTTACCATTTATGCATTTTGATCCCTCATAGTCGTTTGGATTGCCAGCCTTAGAACACACTTTTGTGACTTAAGTTTCCCATCTTTTAGAAAGGAAGAGAGACTAAATACTTTCCTATAATCATGCAAAAAAGCTTTTTAGCTGAAATTGTGCATGCAGTTGATCCTAGCCTGCATTGCTGTCTGTCTGGGCAAGGGTAGAGCCTCGGCCTGCCAGCCACGGTGGCATTGCCCTGGGCTGGCATCCTTCCCACGAACACCGTGGCCACAGGCGTGACACACAGCACTTCTTCCTGGTTTCATTCAGGCTCCACATGAGGCCTGTAGCCTGAGGACGTTTCCCTATGTATTTTTTTCAGGTCAGTAGATGTGAGGTAAGGCAACGGCTGTTTAGTCAAGCCTGCCAAAAGGTGTGTCCTCAGTGTAACACCAAAGAGCGTGCTGTGCGCCTGGCACAGCACAGTGTAAGGCATTTGGACTATGAAGACTTCAGCTGGAATACAACACTATTCTGTGCAGGAGGAAGTCAAACCTTTCAAGTCAGTGTTTTTGCTACCTGACTAGAGCGGACTGTCCTGTCAGCTGTGTCTCAAGGGCAACCCATGGTTGAAGTACCATTCTTGAGGTGAGCGGAAACATTCAAGAAGGAAAAGCAAGTGAGCCAGACCGACAGCAGAGATTCCCAGGCAGGCCTGGTTTTCTTCTGCATAAGATGACCATCTATAATTTTGCTTTTACAGCTTTGCTTTTTCTACTTGCTTTGAGTGCTAAGGCTCTGCAGAAAGGTATTTTCCAGCACAGGTGGTGGTCCAACTTGTAGGAGTCAACACAAGGAAAGAGATGTCAGACTCTGCAGCTGCTTGAAGTTGTATCATAATAAACCATCTCCCAGCTGCTGAACATCTCCACATCTACTCAGATCCAAAGGCTTATATTTGGGTGAGGGGAGACACTTGTTTGGATGGGCCATCAACATCTAAGAAAATTTTCGAAAATAACAATCCAGTTACTTTGGACACAAGTTATTTGTAGAAAGCATGAAAATAAAAGTTTTCAAGCTCTTTTGTGGTTTGAGGATTTTGGGTTTTGTTTGTTCTTAACACAGTCTTATAAGGCTTTTTGGAATAATATATCTTGTGTTCACACACACATCAAACCAAGTAATAATAATTGGCATCTAAAACCTACCTAGCATCCAAAATTTTCTGTAACTATATTATCAATAATGGGAAAACGTTTCCCAAATCAATGTAAAAATCATTCTATTGGTAGTCCTTGTGAGGTATTAAGTTTAAAAAACTTAATGGCTATACATATGTCCTTGGCTTCCCAGCGCTTACATTTAGCTACTACAAGTGGACAACTGAACAGAGAGAGAAACTTACATTATTTTCATACCTTAACAATGAATTTTCCCCTTCTAAACAAATCCCACAACCTGGCTCATGCTTCTGCATTTAATTGGCACCTCATCAGTCAGCAGCACGTTTTTGTGTGATGCACAAACACAAAGCACTGTGACACAGTGGTCACCTTGTGACCAGACCAGTAAGGTCAGATCTAGAAGCATGCAGGCTGGATTTGTCCTACAACACACTTCTATCTGTCCTTCTGTTTCTCCCTGAGAAGAGACGAGGACTGCTGAAGCAGCTTACTCCAGCAGAAGGCTTCAGCCTGTGCTGGCATGACCCTGCAGACACCCCTGCTGAGGGAGTCAGCAAGACTGACTGTGCAGAGGAGTTATTTTTACAGCACAGCCCCAGGACAGTTGTATTTGCACAACTAACAGTCAGCAGACTGCAGGATGTGAATGAGGACAAGTGGTCTAGACAAGGAAACAATCTCTTCAGTGTCATACCCAAGCTAAATTTTTGGAAATGGCATCCACAAGCTGCAATAATATTGTCAGTTTAAGTTCTGTGCTGAATTGAAAGATACAGTCCTGCCATCTCCCAGTCCTTGGCCAGTCTGACTTCCATGCCTTATGCCAGCCCTCACATTCATGAGGCCAGGGAGTTTAAGCAGCCAAAATAAGCCAAGCCAAAATACACAAGAAAAAAAGGACTCATTTTCAAAACCTCCCTGTATGTCCCACAAGGTCTAGTTTCAACACAATAGGAGGGATGGGAACAAACATTCAAGGTTAGATCTGGTAGACTCACGTTCTTTAACAACATACAAACTTAGCAATGCTGCTTCCATCCTCACAGTGCTTTCATTCAAATGCATTCATTTTCATGCTTTCACCAAAGGTGTGAGTGAGGAGGGAAGGTGCATTTTTTTGCTTCCCTCCATAACAGAATAGATGGTGAGACAAATCTTCCCCTTTAGGCTTTGAATATCTAAACACAAATCACCAGCTCTGTCAGATGGCATTTTCTCACATCTCCATTGAAGAGGCATCCCTGCCCAGCACTGTCCACAATGTACTCACGTAACTGAAGTACTTACAGCTGAAACAAAGCCCCCATTTATCTGGGTGTGTAGGCATAGGCCTAATCTTACATCTATTTCTCTGTCACAGTAGATTACATACAGTTAAAAGGAAAGGGGTTTGTTTCTTTATATAAACCAGAATTCCCAAGTAAGATATTCTCCGTCAGCTGCATGATTATGGACTTACATTCATATGGTGGGCATCTTTAAATACTGGTTTTACAAGTGTTCATGGTCACCCTAACTCTTTTGTAACTTGTTCAGTCTTTGAACTGATCCTTAAGCATAGCTTAGACTTACCCAGTCTGTTTCAATAACTTCAATTCCTCATAGCTGAGTTGTAGCCTTCTCACCATCATACACCTCACCAATATTTAATATTTTCCCATAATTTACTTTTTAACTCCTAACAACAAAAAAATCACAACCTAATGGCTATTACAAACGTTATCTCATAATATTATTTCCTCCTTGATGACTGTCTCCAGATTCCTGTTGTTCTGGAGACAAAACAGATAATTTTCAGTTTGGCTCAACTCTCCCTCAAGTGCCTCAGGTCTCCCTCTCTCTCGCACTTGGAGTGAAGCCTGCAATTCAGCTAACAGCAGCCCTTCTAACAGCAGCCCTCTGGGGCATTATCCAGTTATCACCAACAGTGATATAACTGGAGATTTTTCTTGTATTCACGTCACAACTGACTTCATCACAATGATTTATACATTTCAGAAGCAATAATCAATACTTAAAAACCCCAAAGTCTTACATATGTAAAAATATACACTCCTATAGCTGACCTCAAACCAAAGGAAGATTCCTACAGTAAGCTGGAGAAAGTTAAACCTTGGAAACTCTTTTCTTCACTTAAAAGTGTTAGTTACGGGAATTTAGGTCTACTGAAGCAGATGATTATGTAATTCTCTTAATCCTGCAGTATCTTAAAATATCTTACTATACTATCACATCAAGTGCAGGCACACACAGTGGGCATCAGATGGTTTTCTTGGGGGGAAAAAAACAAGGAATGGAAAAATATTGTTCTTTATAATAAAACTTCAATGTTTACAATGTGTTCTCTCTTGAAACAAGCTGTTCTTTTTAATTGTACTATAGATAAATAAATGGATTTGTGATACATTTGAATTTTCCTCTTGTTTTTAAAGATGATAAACTAGAAAAATCATGCTTTTCCAAAGAACTATATCCTATACTTACATGGGCTATATATACAGAGATATGAGTATCAATAAAGTGAGGACTACTGAAGAAAGATACAGGTCACTTTCTGTTTAATTACTGCAGGCTTCCCTGCAGCTTCAAGAGGATTGCACATTTAATAAAAAGAACATTTGTGATCTTTATCAAATGTAGTCATATGAGAAAGTTGTTCTTGAACAATAATTTTTGCAAAGGAGCAGGTAAGCTTTTTTGTGCTCATTTGAATATGCATCACAATCCCTTGCAATGCTCCAATAACACATGAAGATTACCTTGCACTTCTTCTCAAGAATGGTTATCTAGATCAAATAAATAATATGCATATAGAATCATAGAATGGTAGGGGTTGGAAAGGACCTATAACGTAGTCCAACCCTCCTGCTAAAGCAGGTTCACCTAGATCAGGTCACACAGGAAGGGGCCCAGATGGTTTTTGAAAACCTTCAGAGAAGGACTCTCCACACCCTCCCTGGGCAGCCTGTGCCAGGGCTCCCTCACTTGAACAGTGAGAGAGTTTAACCTTATGTTTAAATGGAACTTTCTCTGCTCCAGCTTTTGTCCATTACCCCTTGTCCTATCAAAGGACACTGCAGAAAGAAGTGTTGCCCCATCCTCTTTACATACAACTTTATAATACTTTTAAGTATTAATTAGATACCTTCAGCCTCCTCAGGCTCAAGAGTCCCAGATCCCACAACCTTTCCTCACAAGAAAGATGCTCCAGTCCTCTTATCATCTTGGTGGCCCTGTCCTGGACTCTCTGCAGCAGTTCCCTGTCACTCTGGAGTTGGGGAGCACAGAACTGGACACAGGACTCCAGATGAGTCCTCACCGGGGCAGAGTAGAGGGGGAAGAGAACCTCCCTCAACCTGCCGGCCACACTCCTTGATGCATCCCAGGATGCCATTGGCACATTGCTGGCTCATAGAAGAGTACTTCAAATAATAAAAGATACATTATGCCCAGAGTAACTACAGGGTTTAATTAGGAAGATAAGGATTTTTTGAGTCAGATAATTTTTTAACTCCATCTCCTACTCTGCAGTGTGTGCTACTCCAGCTTCAGAGAGGCTTGAGATCAGAGTGATCTTAGCAGCAGCTAAGGAGCCCCTGACTCTCACTCAGGAATTAATTATATTAATGAATCCTTAAACAGAGCAGAAATTACAATGGCAGAGGGAGAGAAGAGTAGGCTCTGAGAGCCTACTCTCAGAGCCTAATTTAAGGCTGTTTATGAGCTAGCACACATCTGTACAGATGTGCTGGAACATGCACAGGTACACCCTGGCAGGTTACGTGTCTGATGCTCTATGCAGCACAGAGGTTTTACTAGGGTCTGTTCTTTAGGGAAATAGGAAGCTTCTTTGTGGGAAAACTTTAGCACAGGCTGAAGAGATGCAGAAATATAATCCTTGCCTCTATATTATCAGTAAAGTTTAGTCTACTGTTACTTTGCCTAGCAATTACAGGTCACTCTCTGGGGTGACTCTGAGACACAGATGTAACCACAGAGAAGCCACAGCCTCTTCTAGACCATTCCAGGGTCGTTATCTTCTACGGACTGTTAAGAGGTAAACATTAAAAGATGTGCTTCTATTCATCTAGTTTAGCTTCTGCAAAAGCTACCAGAAAATACGACTAGTATCATGATTTTTGGTATTGTATTCTTTGGGTTTCATATCTTGAACAGCTGTTGTAACTTGAAATACTGTAATAGTTATCCTACAAAGTGTAAGAACAAAAAAATAAATCCAGGCCCTTCAGTTGTTGCTTCGGGATATTGTATTGTACTGTAAATTCACACTGAACTTTGCATGGAAGATTCAGATAACTATGATTCCATGAGAGCTAAATGAGGAAATTGCTTCCAGCATTAACTCTTTGAACATAGATTCGATGTCTGTAGACACTGAACATAGATTAAGAAAGATAAAATAATGAATGATGACATAAGTAGCTTTAAAAGAACATCAATCATTTAAGCAATTGCTCCAACAGATGGCAAAAGCACTTTGGCATACACAATTGTGAGATAATTTGCCTGGAAGTAAGCAAGTATGCCAAGGAAAGTGTACTAAGTGGGACAATTATTCAGCACAGTGATAGAAAAAGGATTTAGGGACTTAGCATGGGAAAGGAAATCACTAAAGCCAATGGCACAAAGGAAAGTAGCAGATCAAAGTACTCAGTAGTAGTATCAGATACAAGACAGATTATCCTAGTAGTATGCAAAATTAGGTGCTATCCAGCTGGTACCTATCATTCCTTGGTCCACAAGAAGAAAAACAGATGTGTGTGTAACTGGAGCTACCCCTTCTTCTCTTTCATCCCTGGAAGAAATAGTCTCACTCACTCCCACACTAGCTCTCATCAATACCTAATTTTTTGTGAGCATGCAATCCATGAACTGATATATGCTTTCAACCTTTTTCCTTTAGGTTGGTTTGCATATACACAAGTGCCAAGGCTGCCACAAGGCAGATGCTGTTACAAGGTCAAAAAAAGAGTGTCCAGGCATGGAAACAGGAAGACTAATATCACTCACCACAATGTCATCTTGTGATAGATCACTTTGTACACCAGATCATGGCACACCATCCACCCTAGCACTTGAGTTTCACGTCATTTCATAAAACCATGATGTTTTCCTTCCCATGTGAGTATAACGTTTACTAAAGCTGCAGCCTGAGAGTTGGTAGGACATGTTATGTAAGCAAAGATTATTAATCCCAGAAGAGATTATACCAGAAGTGGCACAGCACATTTCCTTACTATATTGTCTTAGAGATTCTGGGTATGATACCCATCTCATCTCTACTGATTTTAATTTACTTCAATGTCATTCATTGTTATATAGATTTGGAGGACCAATGATGGTCTTATATCACATCTGTTACATACTGTTGTACTTCAATTCTTATGACTATTTTTCCTTTACAGCATGAATTATATCTCCTAAAATCAATACCACAATTCCAGAGTTAGTTATCATACTGCACTCCTTAGAGAACTGTAAATTATACCGATTCTTTTTAAAGACAAAGCTCCTTCAACATAGGAGGTCAAAGTTAGTTATCAAATTCAGTGAGCAAGCACCTAAATTACTGCTTGATACTTCAGAGAAATCACACCTTAAGACCTATACTATCAATCTTCTGAATGACATAACTCAATTATATCAGAAGGCAACTTAAAAGAGGCAATCCAGACTGTGTTTTTCTGTCTGTTATGTACACATATGCAATTTCTAAATATTTTCAATGTAATGCTTACTGCAGCATGGGACCATAAAAAAAAAAACAAACAGGAAGAAATATTACAGGTCTGCATTAATTAATTAATCTGGAGGAGAATGTTAATCTTATTTTTCAGTAAAAGGCTTCTAAATATTGGACAATTAAAAACTGTGTATAGAAATAAGAAATAACATAATTTTGAAACCATTTATCCCCACCCACTTCTGCATTGCTTTTCTTCAATGTGTATTTCATTTTCACAGCATTTCTTAATAGAAGATTTCTCATTACATACCCCAGCAATTTTATCTCTTAAATATGATTTAAAGCCACAACACAAAGTTCATGTAGAGATAGAGACAGAGCATTACAAAATGCCAATTTTAATCATTGCTAATCTGAAACATTTCTCTCCCCTAACATCAACTAGTTAGCCTAAGAGGCACAGTAGCTTAATAATGCATCCAAGAAAAATAAGGCAGTTAGCCAGTGTTCCTCTCTTCTGGCAGAGAAGAAAACTTCATGTCAGTTTGCCTGGTGAATAATGGCTGGGAAAGCCCAAGAAAAGGTTTTAGAATACTATCCTAGGGCTTGTCACTAAATTACTCCAGCTCCCAGCTAGTCGTAAGAATACGCTCTTCCTCTCTAAAGAGCATAAATCATGATAAACTGAGGAGATCGGTGATCTGGGCTAGATGTGGATCGAAGAGGCAGAGTGTCAGCAGGGAGAGAGACTCCTCTAAGCAGTACGGGAGCTACAGCCTTAAGCAGAACAGTGCATCTTCCACAAAAGGAAACAGCAACAAGAAAGAAGTCAGGTAGTGGGGGTTCAGAACTAATTCTCTTCTGACTGATCCTGGACACTGAACTAATGTAACAGAAGGCAAAATATTGTACAAAGAATAACAAATGGTTTTCCACTACTGCAAATTACTGAAAGTAGAAAGCCTGTCAGAAGCAAGCTTGCAACCAGGATCCAAATCACACACTCTGAAAGCAATAACAAACCCACAGATTTCCGCTTCTGACTTCACTTTTAAATAGTGCCTTCTGTACATCTTCTTTGCATCCCAATTATAAGTGATTTGCATTTGGGAGAAAGGAGGTAGCTAGGGGCATCTACTAATTTCAGAATACAAAGTACAAGATATATACAAGAAAAGATACATTTGTCTTCACACACACACACACACACAAATCTTACTTATTTATTCTCTGTAGTTCTAACTAAAAATGCAAACTCACATTCTAGATAAGAAATTAATGAGAAGGATTTTTATTAATGTCACATGTACATGATGTGAATAACTGTAATCATCTGGATGTATCACTGACCTATGTACCAACACTATCAGTAGGTTGGATCAAATCCAGCATCCTGTGGCTGCTGCCAAGTACCCTGCACATATACACTTCCTAATTATAACTTGTGTAGCTTCTACAGTAGCAACTTAACAGGAAGATAAAAAAGAAGAAAAAAAAAAGACTACAAAAAAGACCCACAACAAACCAGTGCAGTCAAACCAACTGAGCTGTAGGATGGTTATGCTTAGCTGTAAAACAGGGACAGGAGGCAAGTACTTTTGCATGAGAACAAAGAGTTCGACAATGGCCTTGTTCCACATCTTCAAAAGATCCACAAGATCTTTCAGCATTTTTGGAAGGAAAGCTACGGGACTGAAAACTTCACTCCAAACATAGACTGGCAACTGCTAATCCAGAACAGCGCTTAAATATCTGCTATTCCCAAGAGAAACACTTTTCCACAACCCAAATAAATTCACTGACAGAATGTTGATTAATTTCTCTTCATTTTGAAAAATAACAAAATTGCTGTGGACTTGAGATACCTCAGAGAAAATGGTTTTTAAGTAATATTTTCCCAAATTAGCTTAGCTCTCCCAAAACAGCAGGAGGGAAAAAGGCATTAAAAAAAGGAATGAGCCCATCAAAACTATGAAACTAGAGTAAATAGCACCTGTGTTCCTTTCAGTCCTTGCTTAGCATCAGAATAGTTGTGATTTCATACAAGAATGGCAACAAGAAACAGAAGAAAAACACCCCAAATGTTAAAGCACTCATTTTTAAATTGCTGTACAATAATGGAGTAAGTTATTTCAATAAGGGACTACGTTATTTAATTTCACATTTAATTTTTAAACAGGAGAAAAAGAAATAGAAGTATTTGAAAAACTAGAGAGAAAAACGCCAGTGATTTTTGTTACTTAAAAGAAAGCACATTATAAACAGAAAAATCTCGAGGATTGACAACTACAGAAGTCGAGTAGAAAGGAGGAATTGATGGTAAAAAAAGAGTGAACTTACAGCATCTTCATTCATCTTGTACAAAGCTTGACTAATGTTGAAGGATCAGTTACTAGGTCTTGCAACACAGCCCCAGTGAAGTGCTACAGTCAAAGCATTGTAAGTAGTGGTATTAGATTTGGGAAAATGAAAAATCTGTGGAATGACCATTACATCCAAATACCTCTCTGCTCCAGCATATTATATAATTTTTGGTATGAAGTGACTCAAATACAATATTCCTTTTTTATTTTAAATGGTTCAGGGTCAATTACAAGCCATACTGTACCTTCACAGAGCTTAAGGCACTATTCAACAACTAAAGCTGAATTACAGTCTCCTTTTATCACTTTTCAATTGCAGGAAACTAGCAGGACCTGCTTAGCAGTGTATCAAGGCAGAACAGAAACTCCTCCAGAACACTGTTATTTGGTCCATAGAAAGGAAAAGAAATATTTCTTCTTGAAGTAGTTAAAAATCCATTGTTCCTCTTAACATTTCATATGTTAATACTTCTGTTCATAATTATTCTCAAGGTTTGTTTGGTGAAGTAGAATGTTTCTGCACTCCTTTTCAATTATTGACCCATAGTCAAGGGCAGGGAGGTGCTTGCTTGGTTGGGGTTTGTTTCAACTTGAGCAGTCTTTCAGTACCTATACTCACAGAATCTGTAAGAGGGCTTTGTAGTTTTCCATACAAGTATTCATCTTGGACATTTCAACCTTTCATAAATGGTAATTCTGCATAATGAAACCATGCTTTTTCAATTAAAACTTTAGTAAGCGTTCAATAGAAAGAAAAGTCATTTAAGTTACAAAACTGAAGTCTCAAGATACTATCTGTAACACAAAACTGTGGTAACTGATGCTTATTGATAATTATTAATTATTGTTATTAATTTTAAAGGATAATTATATTTTGCAATCTGACAATGCAGCTGTTGGAAGTAAAACCAAGTGTGGATCTATGCACATCCACACTCAAAAAACCAACAAATCTTTGGAACTGCTTCTATCCTTGGCTATCTATTGCACACCTACAGAAGCATCTGCAGCTTGTGTATCTGCTTACCACTTACTTGTTACTGAATGATGATATGAATATAGCTAATTTTACAGCAGGTGTGAATGTTGGGGGGAAAAAAGAAAAAGACCATTACATGGATTTAACTCAGAGCAGAGACAAATAAACTTCCAGTGCATTACTACAGAGAGGCTCCGAAGAGCAGCAAAAATGGAGTCAGCTCTCCGGGCACACAAACCTCTCAGCTCAGTCTCACCACCACACAAGTTACAACACAGATCAGCTTTGCAATGGATTCACCTCTGTGAAACTACAATTTCCCTCTTTTATCTCTATCCTCTCAGGCTACTCTTAGCTCTTCTCATAGTATCTGAAGTCTCTAAAGATTCTAAAGGACCAAGGACTGAACTACATCAAGGGTAGCTTTTCCAAACTCCCCTACTACATTTTGATAACTAACAGAATGTTATCATTTACTTTTGCAGATTTATAACAACACTCAGTATTATTAAGCTTGTTTTAAATATAAGAAATACCTTCTAAGATCAGCATAAAATCTGACTGTAGCTCTTTCAATGTCACCCAAAATCGACAGCAGAAAAAACCCCAGTTAGAAATAAAGTGTAGAGGACTTCAGCACTCAGTGCTGCAATTTTTAATTAATACAGTTTTCAGCAACTCTCCTGTAAAATTCAGTGATCAGCAGAACTCTTTTATGTGTTCCATCTCCAAGGTGCACGTGTATGTTGCTCACAGACAGCTTAATGAGAAGCTTCTGTATTTGGAAGGTGTACTGAGGCCTTTTTGGCTGTCTGGAAGTTATTGCTCAATAATTAAAAGGGAGGAATTGATCTCTCTCTACACCACATTTTATCTGAAAAAACTTGCTGACGTGGTTCCTCTGCATTTTGCTCATGCCATTGGTTCACTTTTGAAGTCTAAAACTTTAAAACTCTCCATGATATTGAAACAATGGAAAAGGGATGGAGGAGGAGAGGAGAGGACTGTAAGGGTGTCTTTGGGTTTTTTTTTTCCCTTTTTAACTTTTCTCTTCTGTTTGTTTTCTAATAGGAAAGGAATTCTACCATTTACAACATTCCCTTGGAATGTACTGAAGGATGATAGAGGAAGACAACTACAGGGGCTCACTGCTATCAGAATGTGCCAGAGTGCTCTCAAGTATGATGGAAAATTATCTTCACAAGTTTGTTTCTTCTATTTTATGGTAATTTCTGCTGTACCACATGATAGTTGGCAGCTCTTTGTGGGAAAAAATTATAGGACAAAATGAGTGACCTTCACTTGTAATACTTCATTACAGTATTATATTTGCCTTACAAAGAAATAAAAGCTACACCCAGGACGCAATACTACACAGTACTGATATCCCAACAAGGATAATGCTCCCTAAAATCTCCTATGCTCCTGATTCAAACAGTTCCTTGTGTGTTGTCAGTTCTTGTGACCTTGCAAAAAATCAAGACAGTTGACACTTGTCAAACTTGAGCTTAACTGACCTATTAGAATTTAAATTCAGAAGAGGATGCCTCAGAAGGGGAAAGACATCAATAATCTATGTAGGCATGTGGCCACAAAGCCCTCCTGGAATAGAGAAGTGAACCAGAGGAGTTTGCTCCTCAATGACTTCTATTTAAAATAAAAAACTCAGTGTTAAAGTTCTTAATGCCAAAACACTTTTTTGGGCTCCTATTTTAATTAATCTCTTTCTAAAGCAGAAATAGAGCCTTGGAAAAAGTTAATACTTCCTATTCCTTCCACATTCCTGTATGCTTCTCCTTTGTGAGAAATCTTCAATTAAAGTTTCAGTGCTGCTACCACTGCTACTTTCATTTTGACACCAAAAGCAATCTCTAGAGCATCTTTTCTCTGGCAGCATAGCTCACAGCCAAAGGTCAAACACAGACTGAGAGCTCTGAGACATAGATTTAGAATCACTTTTAGTTCAGTTACAGTGAAATTGGAAAATACATTTAAATGATTTTAAGTGATTAAAATATTTCTGCAACACTCCACATCAATATATAGAAGTAACTTAAATTGCCATTAAAAAAACTTCAAAGTCATAAAAATTGGGTACAAACACAGGTAAAGCCTGGGCTTCACCCATTTGCTCTGCTTGAAAGACTCCTAGATATCTTTGATTTATACTGCCAAAGCAACATAGATGATTTTATTAAAACAAAAAAATGAGTGAGTTTTGCCTGGATAATTTAAGTAGTGAAATTTAAAAAAAAAAAAAAAAAAGGAATAAAAACCCAACTCCACCAAACAATTAAAAAAACAAACACACTCCAAAGGTATAAAATGCTTTTGTTTGTAAGTGAAGCACATTGCTCAACTCAAACATTCCCTACCTAACACCCCGCTTCAACTTCTTTTGCCAATTTGGGATGTAAATTGTTTACACATTAAAATATTAATTATATTCATAGAATCACAGAATGGTAGGGGTTGGAAGGGACCTTTAGAGATCATCCAGTCCAACCCCCCTGCAGAAGCAGGTTCACCTAGATCAGGTCGCATAGGAACATGTCCAGGTGGGTCTTGAAGACCTCCAAGGAAGGAGCCTCCACAACCCCTCTGGGCAGCCTGTGCCAGGGCTCCCTCACTGAAACAGTCAAATAGTTTTTCCTTATGTTTAAGTGGAACCTTTGTGTTCCAGCTTCATCCCATTACCCCTTGTCCTGTTACTATCTACCATAGAAAAAAGGGATGTCCCAACCTCCTGACACCCACCCTTTAGATATTTATAAATGTTAATAAGATCCCCCCTCAGTCTCCTCTTCTCCAGACTAAACAGCCCCAGTTCCTGCAGCCTTTCCTCATATGAGAGATGTTCCATTCCCCTGATGATCTTGGTGTCCCTGCGCTGGACTCTCTCCAGCAGTTCTGTGTCCCTCTTGAGCTGAGGAGCCCCGAACTGGACACAGGACTCCAGATGAGGCCTCACCAGGGCAGAGTAGAAGGGGAGCAGAACTTCCCCTTTCCCTGCTGGCCACACTCTTCTTGATGCATCCCAAGATGCCATTGGCCTTCTTGGCCACGAGGGCACATTGCTAGCTCCTCAAATAAGAAAATAACATACTTCCCAGATGTATGAAAAATGGCCAACTGTGAAGTATCCCATTTACTCTTAGTGAAAAAATCTACTTTAAGGTAAAAGACCAGATAGTGTTATAGTAAAGATGTCATTTTTATGGCATATTAGTAGAAACACATGTTAAATAGAAACATATGGGACTAATCGAATTCCCTGTTACATTTACTGTATTGAATTCTAAGTTTGCAAACT
Source organism: Colius striatus (assembly GCF_028858725.1). Taxonomy (NCBI): domain Eukaryota; kingdom Metazoa; phylum Chordata; class Aves; order Coliiformes; family Coliidae; genus Colius; species Colius striatus. The sequence continues at coordinate 6,845,934 of NC_084767.1, forward strand.
AACTTAGTTGTAGCTTCAACCCTGTCTATTTTCAACTATAAGTTCTTTGAGGTCAAACCAAATGAATTAAGAATTGATTTTTTTTCCCTATCTTAGATATGAGGGCACTATTTCAGTGATATTGTATGTTAAAAATTCTTAAAATTTAATATAAAAATAAGTCCAGCTTATACTAAGACTTGCTTAGTCATTGAATAAAAATCAATCATCAAGATCCTGAAGTTCTTTTACCTCGCTCCATCTCCAACTAAAATTCTCTATCTGAATACTTTCTGAAATTAAAAATGTTCAAAGCAAGAGTTACTTGTCAGTTAGGTGGTTTTAAAAAAAGATCAATATTTCTCTTTGGTAATAAGTATTCTTACATTCTTTAACCACTGCAAATAAATACTTCTTTTCAAAATAAATAATGTTTCTTTCCCAAAATGTCAAACCAAATATTTTCATGTTGCCAAATTTGGTTTTGAGTTTACATTTCAGTTGATATCTGGAATATATTTTAGCCACAAATAAATTCAGATCTTCTGAAGGGGAAGACCATGGAATCTTCCTTCCTTCCCAAAATAGAAACCTTCTAATTTTTAATAGAAAAAAAGTTTCTCAATTTGAACAAAATAAAAGATGGATACAGACTATCACTCCTCCCCATGGACTCTCCTTGGTCTTAGATCAGCCACAATCATCTTTGGAGAAGAAACATAATTGGATGTTCTGCTGCCTTATAGGCCTCGAATCTGCTGCATAAAAGCTTCAGGGCTTCGTTAAAAGATGAAATGGACTCATCTATATGGCACTGTATGTAGCTGTAAGGGCAAGTTTAAACAATACTTTTACAAAACAGAAGAACCCAGAAGCCTGGTTAACTAACAATTACAAAATGCTCAATGGTATGTTTGTTGATAAGATTATTATAAGAGGTTCAATAATGTCAGTATTCAGAAACAAATATTTTCATATCATTAAGTGGAGGAACACAAATAATCCATCACACCACACAGCGAATGTTGCATTCACAAAAGTTGTTCAACAAAAGGTTTAATAAGGAGAATAAATCACAAAAGCTTGACTTGTTTTGTTTGTGACCTTTCAAGCATCACTTGCTCATTAACACACTATGCTCCAAACTGAGACTAAGCAAATACTGCCCCAAAATATTTTTAAACATTAACTTTATTGTTAAACATCCCTGTGTTTGGGAATTGACAAAATCCAATGGATTTATTTGGAGTACTGTTTATAACAATAAAAAGTGCCAGGTTTTGGGAAAGAATGTTGGATTAGTAGTTTAAAAAATCTAGTTTAAAGGAGATAGTAAATATTCACACTCTCAAAAACTTTGTGCCCTATACTGGGCCCTAATGCCGTGGTATTTGCTTTTATGTTTCCATCTGACACTATTCTGATCCTTTTCTATCTTCTCTCACTTTTTCAGGCTATATTTTGAGGCTATTTGACGTGGCAGTTACAATTCCAAAGAAAGTTGCTAGAAACGCGGCAAGAAGTTTAGGAGCTGTCACTCACCGCAGCCTGCCTTCTAAGTGAAACCTTAGTGTCTCTGTTTAATTTTACCTTAAAAAAGCAGAGCTACTGATATAATATTGTTACTAATTTTAACTAAGACAAACAGGATGCAGGCCAGGATCAGACTATGAGAGAATCACAGAATCCTAAGGGTTGGAAGGGACCTCAAAAGCTCATCCAGTCCAACCCCCCAGCCAGAGCAGGACCACCTAGAGTAGGCCACACAGGAACTCATCCAGGTGGGTTTTGAATGTCTCCAGAGAAGGAGACTCAACAACACATCTGGGCAGCCCCTTCCAGTGCTCCCTCACCCTCGGTGAAGAAATCTTTCCTTGTGTTTCTTTGGAACCTTTTATGTTCTACCTCTTATATACCTGCTGTACCTTGTCTTGTCATTGGACATCGCTGAGAACAGCCCGATTCCATCCTCCTGACACCAGCCCTTTATGTATTTGTAAACATTAATGAGAAGATAGTCTTTATTATATAGCTCTTCCCTACCAACTAGTTACTATTCTTTTGTCTTTCGTTTCCTCCTGCTGGTAAGAAGTCCCTGGTAGGAAGCCTCACTGCACTTCATTGTGTAGCACTGGTTAGTATTTTGATGGCCTCATTCCCTCTATTCTAAGCAGATGATTGATTTTCTTCTACACACAGTTACTTGACAGCCACACCCATCTCAAGATTCTTTAATATACTTATGTATTTGTCATTACTCACACACCTTGTTACAAGAACAAAAAGATAACTGTCAGCACAAAATAGATCTACAGTGAAGAAGGAACAAGGCACGCTTCCTAAGAACTTTAAATTACCATTTCATAGTTGAAGCACAAACAAAATTTAGCTTTATAAAATTTCATTATGCAAGTACCACGGGTTTTATAGGCTATGTCCTAGGCTTGGATCCACTGAAAAATATTCCTTAGGCTTAAATACAAGCTTCAAATCATGCAGCCATAAAAACTGACAATATTTGTAATAAGTGATAAAACCAAATTGCCTTTAAAAATGCCACAGCATTTTACACAGAAATGGAACTGTTACCACTAATGTCCTGGCCAAAATCCAGTGTGGGTAATTATGTTCTCTTACCTGAATTTCCCTTTCAGCTACTCATTTTCACCACCTGCCCTAAAACACTGTGTGTGCTTTGGCCAAGTTTCATGAGATGGAGGGTTGGGGGAAGGTGTTTTGCTGATTTCAAAGCAAGTGTCTATATTTTTATTCCATTTCTACAGGCTGCCTTAATATGTCTGCCTGTTCCTTTCCATCCAAGACAAAGGAAAGGGACTTCTTGTCGGATTCATCAGCCAAATAGCGTCAGCGCTAGGAATCCATCAATGTCAACTTGAGGGCTCCAGGGCTATCAGATGTCATACCATGTCCAACATTCTGCTTTGGAGAAAAGTCTACGTTGGGAGATATCCAGTTTTGCAACAACTAGAGGACTAGAGATGTAAAAAAGCATCTTCAGTGAAGCTGAAATGTCACTTTTTACACAAGATTGTCTCCACTAAGTAGCTGAAATGTTTTGGAAACACTGTCCATTCAAAATGACAGTGTTTATGAACTGGGAGCTTGCAGGTCTGGCAGGATAGTATTCTACACTTCCAAACCGAGAAGGCATTTGGGAAAAGCTGAGGTTTCTTCCCTTTCCTGTCTACATGTGTGTACATGCACTTGTGCATGCAAAAAGGTGCTGATTCAACCCTGCTGATCAGACATCCTAATTTTTGACCAACTCCAGTTACTAATCAGCACAATGAGGATTTGGCCTCATTAAACTGCTGCATTTCATCCCAGAGCTATCTGCCGATTAATTGTGGACGTCAAACAATGTGAAGTTTCTAAGGAAACATTATAATTTATATTAACTTAGTTGATGCAATTAGAAAAATTCATGCTTCTGAGAATATAAACTCATCAGGTCCATTCATACTTAACTACAGACTGTAATGTTTTCCCATCCTGTCTTAACCTTGAATCTCTAAGGAAAAGAAAGTGGTACAGAAGCTGGGTCAATTTTGTTATTACATTGAGGCTCTCATCTACACTGTTCATTCAAAAATACTGTTATATCCCTAGATGGTATCCTTATTGCCTACAGCTATTCTAGGTTTTTGAGATGGTGTTATCTCTCCTGAGCAAAGATAGTAGCACCTGAGAGCCTAGCTGTATATTACAGCCTGCATCTAGGAAGTAAAATCTGTGTAGGATTACTCTGGCCATACCTAGCAGGAGAGATGGCTATTAAATTTTAGGAGAAAATCCAGACTAGAGTTCAGATTTCCAATCTGATGGTGTGGAGCTGATCAACATATTTCAGATTCAGGCCTGAAGATATGCTTCTGGCTGAAAACATATCTAAAACTCCATCAGTAACAAAGATGTTGTCTTCTCATCTGAAGTTTGTCTTTGCTGTATTATTTTACCATAGTGTTTAAAACTCCATGACTAGCACAAGAGCAAAATCGATCTAAAATATTTCAGGAAAGAATACGTACTCAATATACTCTGCCCATTCTGTCAGTGCAAAACACATTTGCCTTGTCTGGAAAATCCTCCCCAATATTTAGTTGGTTAATAATCCAGAAAAAAACTTCCTCTCTAGTTTGACACCTTAAATCAAAAGCATTCTGGAAATCTTATAAACTGTTGCTGCATCTCTTTATAAGCCAGTACACCAGTCAGGGCACAGAACAGGCCTAACCACTCCCCACATCAGCAAATTGTTAATGCTGCCTGTGACAGAGAATTTTGCCTCAGCATGGCTAACAGTTTCACAGACAATGTCCATACACAACAGAAAGATGGGTTTATGACCCATTTATAGGCAGATAGCTTTTTTCTACGAGCTAAGAGGGTTTAGCTCCGAGGAAACAAACCGAGCTGCCAATTCAGTTCCTTGAATTGGAAACTATTCCTGGCTTTTTCATTTACTGATAGAACCATTATCCACATCAACTAGATCACCTTCATCCACTTACTTCAAATGATTAATGTTCACCCACTATATGATTTTACCCATCTATCTACTCAATCTGTTATTTACTCCAGGTTTTTTCATATTATGTTTCTGTTACCTCTGATACTGGACTTTCATTTAATATGTGTTTACTTTTACTTCAAACTTCCTAATTTAAAAGTCAAACATAAGGACTACTAAGAAGACTAAGAATTCAGAAGAACATGAAAGAAGTTACAAGTTTCCTTTTTCTGCAAGAAAATCATGACTCCTTGATCCCTCATGCTGTAAAAATAAATAAGGTAGAAGACAATTGTATTCCACCTTTTGGAAAGTTAGCAATAGCAATCTGATATTAATTATGCACACAGAGATATCTTGTTTTAAGCAAAATGGTGTGCAGTCTATGAATGTGGGTTTACCACACATACCCATTTTATTGGTTCCTTTAAAGCCATCCCATTCCATGAAGAATTGAATTAAACCTTGATAAAATCCAACTTATTTTATCAATAGTACAGCAAAAAAAAGAATCTAGTCTCTTACAATATGTAAGACAGTAGGATTTGACAGTAACTGGAAACACTATGAGAAGGTTAAAATAAAGTACAGTGAAGAGTATAAATAACTTGGCTTGATCAGCTCCAAAGGTTATCATTGTAATTCCACTTAATTAGGTAGTGTTAGAACTACATTATTCATTTATTAATGTAGCCACTAGTTGATATACTTCTGACTTGTCTAACTCCTAATGATGTAAGGTTTCTGATAGCCTCCTGTGAGTGCATAACCGGCTGGCTAGATGAGGGGAGAGCAGCAGATGTCATCTACCTTGACTTCAGCAAGGCTTTTGACACTATCTCCCATAACATCCTCATCAGAAAGCTCAGGCAGTGTGGCTTGGATGAGTAGACAGTGAGGTGGATCAAGAGATGGCTGAATGACAGAGCCCAGAGGGTGGTGATTAATGCCACAGAGTCAAGTTGGAGGCCTGTGGCCAGTGGAGTTCCACAGGGATCGGTTCTGGGGCCAGTCTTGTTCAACATCTTCATCAACGACCTGGATGAGGGGACAGAGTGTACCCTCAGCAAGTTCCCTGATGACACCAAACTGGGAGCACTGGCTGATTCCCCAGAGGCTGTGCTGCCATTCAGTGGGATCTTGACTGGCTTGAGAGTTGGGCAGAGAGGAACCTCATGAGGTTCAACAAAGACCAGTGTAGAGTCCTGCATCTGGGAAGGAACAACCCCATGCACCAGTACAGGCTGGGGGTCGACCTGCTGGAGAGCAGCTCTGCAGAGAGAGACCTGGGAGTCCTGATTGATAATAAGCTAAATATGAGCCAGCAATGTGCCCTCATGGCCAAGAAGGCCAATGGCAGCCTGGGATGCATCAAGAAGAGTGTGGCCAGCAGGTCGAGGGAGGTTCTTCTCCCCCTCTACTCTGCCCTGGTGGGGCCTCATCTGGAGTACTGAGTCCAGTTTGGGGTTCCTCAGTTCAAGAAAGAAAGGGAACTTCTGGAGAGAGTCCAGTGGAGGGCCACCAAGATGATCAGGGAATGGAACATCTTTCATATGAGGAAAGGCTGCAGGAACTGGGGCTGTTTAGTCTGGAGAAGAGGAGACTGAGGGGAGATCTTATTAACATTTATAAATATCTAAAGGGTGGGTGTCAGGAGGTTGGGACATCCCTTTTTTCTATAGTAGCTAGTAACAGGACAAGGGGTGATGGGATGAAGCTGGAACACAAAAGTTCCGCTTAAACATAAGAAAAAACTATTTCCCTGTTTCAGTGAGGGAGCCCTGGCACAGGCTGCCCAGAGGGGTTGTGGAGTCTCCTTCCCTGGAGGTCTTCAAGACCCGCCTGGACATGTATCTACGTGACCTGATCTAGGTGACCCTGCTTCTACAGGGGGTTTGGACTGGATGATCTCTAAAGGTCCCTTCCAACCCCTACCATTCTATGATTCTATGTGCATGCTTTTCCCGAAAATTACATGTCTTCCATTAAAGCACCTGAAGAGGTGAAGAAAACTCATCACTAATAGCTTTGAAATAATCTCTGCAAAGACAATTTGCTATAAACAATTCTTCTTTGAACCTAGGTAATTTGAAGACTTGCTTAAGGCTGGTAAGTCCTGATGGATTTATGAGAGCACCTAAAAAATAACAACAGGTAAGAAAAAAAAATTACAAGTAACAAGGAACAGGCTGACCCAGAATTAAATGATGAATTGGCCTCTAAAGCATTTTAAGAGGTAAGTATAATACCAAGGTTTGGGTTTCTTTCCCCCAACCCCTCAAGGCTTGTGATACTTCTTTATTAAGTAGTGCAGCTGAGGAATAGACTCAGATCTCTGTTTCTTGTTAACACAGGGGTTTTTTGCAGTTACTCCCAGGCAGAACTCCTTGCAATGCATAGAATCAATACACGCACATAAACCATTCTTTCTCCAAAGTAGTCATGCCAAAAGAATTGTTTGAGCAAATGTATTGCAATTCAAATATAAATCTTCTAAATGAGGAAGCTGTAGCTTCATTCTCCAATAAATTACTGCAGAATACCAAGTTTAGTGCAAAAACCTGTGGAAATTCACATTCCTCCTCTTTTTTAAACAAAAATCCCTATACCTAAAAACCTTTAAATTTTACCAGCTCATTTTGATCTGCTCAGGAAGTAAAAGGGAATAACAAACTCGTCTGTAACAACATGATATAATGTCCTAATGATCTATAAAGTCCAACTGTCTGAAACATGTCTTTTAACACACACAAGCCACTTTCCATCCTAAGACTGGCAAACAGCTTCTCCTTGTTTCGACAGAGTTCATGCTGCAGGTGTTGAAGTGCATTTTTGCCCCTTCTTTTTTTTCTTAACCTCCAATATAAAGTGGAAATTTTATTTCAGCTGTGTTTGCATCATTAGCTTGCTTGCAATCATATAAGCCTAAATTATCCAGGCAAGCAGTTTCATTTATTGAGACCTCTTGCCGGAAAAGAGCAGCAATCAAATCAGTCAGCCCAAATTATCCTTGACATTAACAAAAGGCTCTAGGATCATTGTAAGAAATGACTTTCTTCTATTACCAAGCTGATTATGTTGTAGATGTCTCTGCAGCATCACAGCAAAAACCTGGTTTAAATGAAGATGTTTACAAGAGCATGTAATTTTCATTGCCACTGTGTGTTGCATTCAGTGTTTAATTAAAGCATGCTAAAAATATGTTATACATGTATATGTACACATGCATGTGTATAAAAGCAATAATAGCTTGGTAGCTTAGCTACAACAAAGCAAACAACAAGCTCCAGTCCTACAGTCTCATTGATGGTGAAGCCAAGAGAGCTCTACAGCCTGTGCGTCACTGCAGGATCAGAGTCTTAGCCTCTCAGAGACAGAGAAGCAAACAAAATTGAGTGCTATGCTACTCCCAGACAGTAGTAGTTTCCTTGTGCTCAGCTTCTCAAAGATTTTTATCTAAGTCTAATGGAGGACCTCATAGTTTAGAAGTGTACAGGGCTCACATGGGGAGCAGGTAGATATTGTGAGCTCTCAAGTTATTTGGGGGGGCGGGGAAGTATCTTCACACTCTCAGAAATCAGCAAAAGTTTGCCCTGCAAGTAACAGGAAAGCCTCTAGCCCAGCAGATGCTGCTAGCTCTTCAGGTAACACGTTCTGAATTCATAGCTTGATTTGGCATTCAAAAACAAAACAACAGACTGTTACCCAATATTGTTAAGAAAACACTTCACAATTATTTCAGCTGCAGGAAAAAAAAGATGCACAAAAAGCCAGAGCTGTCAGATGGAGAGGGGAAAATTAGAAGAGATAATATATTCAAGCTTCAAAAAAAATACTTAAAAAATCCTACTGGGAGTAAAAATGTATTTAAAACTGGAAAAATAGCTTCTACTAACTCATAAAATACAGGATATGGGGAGCATGTGTGATGCCCCCCTGCCTCTCACTCATAAACAAGAAGAGCTGGGGAAACAGCAGCCTTAAGCCTAAGCAGAAAGACTTCTGGTTCAAGGCTCAGCTATGCCACAAGCAAAATACGTTGTCTAAAATTACAGCCTCATATTGCAAACAAATTCTTACCAGACACAGAAATATAGATTGGACAAGGTTATCCAGGATATGTATAGAGCAACTTAAAATGTACCAAATTTGACTAAGAATCTGTTTGTTTTCAAGCTCAAAAATAATAAATATATACAATTGCATTATGGTCAGTCAAGTCATAATATTGAAGGCTGACATTGATTTGAAACAGCCCTAATCTGCATTTGCTACACAAGTTTTCCTTATACCTCAATGATATGAAATTATTTATTATACATTCTCTTTTCCAGTTGTGTGGTAATAAATACATTTGCCTGGGTAAATACCCAGCCATGCTGTGCCAACAGCTTTCAGATGTCTTTTTACAGTTCCTGTTCCCAAAAGGTGTGTGTTACTTCTAGATAGGCAGGCAAAGTTGTAGCCAAATAAGGAAATAAGGTTCACATGCACTTCAAATACAAAGTCATACACAGCTTGATTTGATCAATTATATTGGTTCCTGGGCCCAACCGTACCTCTAGTGCCGGTCATCATCAATCATTGTCTTCCTTTCTATACATCTTGCCGTGACACAGCTCTTTTTCTAGCACTACTAACTATCCAAATCATTGTGGGGTCCAACTGACATGAGTGGTTCGCTGTACCACATGTTTTATGGATAAAGCCACTGTCAAACTTCAGTTGAAAAACAGACCATGAGACCAGAAAGATATAGCAGGTTGCCCAAGGACACACAGCTTATCTGTGGCAGAAATATTAATATCAGTTTCCTGAACCCTAGCCAGTGATTTAGCCATGAAAACACATGCTATCAGATCCCTGCGCCAATTTTTTTTAAGCTTCTGATCCCCTGATTTTGAATTGGATACAAGACAGTTACTCTTGCCAGCTCTGCTGTAGTGTAAGTTAACTGTAGAAGGATGAGATGAGGGGTTTTTGTCCGACTCCATATTTAAGCTAATGCATTAGCTACATTAGTACACCATTTTGAGATTTAGAGGTGCTTTATAAGCTCAGCTGACATATTGGAAATGCACAGGAAACACTCACCAAATTCCTTAGTCCACGATCATCCTACTACCACAAAGAGGTAAATGTCTCAGCTGGCTGAGTAGCAGCATCTTTCTCACTTTCCCAGTAAATGTCTATATTCAGGTAGATTCTTGAAGGTATAAGGTACATCAGGTACCAGAAATGGTGACCATCCTTCATTGTCATATTACTTTGACTTGTTTATCTTTTATGCTATGCAGACAAAAACATTAAAAGTAATACCACCTGTCTCTGGAGCAAGGAACGTTGCACTTTCATAAAGGGGATTTACTTGTACTTTTCCCATTCAATTCTGATGCCACGTCAGTCACTGAAAGTCAGTTTAATGAAAATTCTGTATTACATTTTGAGTACTCATTCAAATTAAACTGTTTGTCCCTTGAAAAGAAATAGTAAGTCCTAGAGGAATACAATAAAATTCTCTGTTCAACGGCTACTCTTAATGGACAGTACAGATATGAGGGACTTGGACACAGGTCACTTGCTGGGTAGAACTAGAAATGAGACAAAACCCCTAAACTTTCAAAGAGCTTGTTATCATTACTCACCATGTTTTAACCCCATATCCTGCATTCAGATTAGATACATGTTAGCAAAACTATACCATTTTTTCCTTTTATTTCACATTCTTTGCAACTTGAACATGCCCAAAGGATCTGTAAGGGTTGGAATAGATTGGGTCAAGCTGACAACAGTGTTTTAACACTACAGCATAACATAATTGCTCAGTTATAATAGAAAAATAATTTGATAATAAGCAATCTGTTACCCACTGTCAAAGTTACAAAGGTATTGAGATGCCTGTAACAGCAGCTCCACAGGTGCCAAGTGAATTTAACCAAGATGAGTCAGAATTGGCTATTTTCTACACAGTACTAAGTCTGGTGTCTCCAGGGCCACATGTGGTGAGAATGAACCCAAGATACTCCACATATAACCACGTTTTTCTTGTCTTAACTCCCATACAGACAAGCAAATGACTGAGCACCTCTTTTCAGGAAGTCTCACTAATGTCTCTTCCTGAGAAAAATGTAAGATCTTGGTTCTTCATTGATAGCATTTTATCAGCAAAATCACTGAAAATGACACTCATGGGAACAGATATGCTTTAAAGGTTTAAATCTGGCCAGCTATACAAAAGACCAAAATATCTGGTTAAATAATGATGACAGTGAAAGTCTTAACCGTTTCATGAGAAGACAGAGGCATCACATGTTACAAAAGCAGAGCTGTATGGTAACTGACATCTTCTTGTCTTGAAGAAGTGTTGAAAAACAGAAGTACACATCTCAATAGAAGAAAACATCTCCTGTAGGTGCCACATTACATCAATTTGTAGGGACACTGTAGCACTGAGATATTTTATTTTACTCTGTCTAAATAGGTTCATCTAACTGCTTCAATTCCCTCCTGAGCCCAGACAGCGGATAAAAGGTGATCTAAATGACCCACAAATCCTTTTGGTTTTTTTCCTTCACAAGCCTTTGGCTAGTGTACAAAGGCATTCATTTACTGTACATTAATCTCCACAGAAAATTCACAATCTCTTAGTGTAAAAGACCCCTATTAAATCAAGAAGGCTGCATTTCTGGGCTACTTTGCCTTCTCTGGCAGCTTCTTTCACCTGTATGTCCCCACAAATCCCACAATCACTAACACTGAAAGAAAACAGAGGAATATTTGGAAAAGAAAATGTCAGACTGTAATTTTTTTTTTCTGATCTTCCTTCTTGAGGGAAACGTTTTGTTAGTTCTTTTTTTTTCCTTCCCCTTGAAGTTAAACCTGGTGCAACTCTTAAAGACATTCTGCAATGAATCTTCTTGGTTCTTTAATCTCTCCAGAGTTTACACTTCTCTTGATAAAAGCCTACAATTGTGCCTTGAGATTGAAAACCAAGTTCTATTAGTGTCACTTGGACACACACCTCTAAATGGAACTCAGATATGTTGTGGGTATAAATGCTTTAGTATATTTTTTTTACAACAAGATTGGTAACCAGATTTCCCTGAGATTCAGATTTAAGTTGTTTATATATTTTCTCTGTAAGTTAATAAACATTTAATTTTGACATGGAAAAATCCTTAGCTGAAGAGAGGGAAGGAATCACTTAAGAGTGTCCTTAGAGGCATTCTTGCAAATTGCAGGAAACCTTTATTCAAACTCCAACAGAAAGCAGAGAAAATTAATCTAAATCTCAGGTTTTTGGACCAGGACCAACACCCATCAAAACTTACCATCTTTTTTAGTTACAGGAGTTAGAAAGGTGGTAAGATCAACTAAAAACTCTCCCCTTTGCTCTCACTCTCATCTTTGCATAATCCCTTATACAATCCACTCTAATAAGGAAAAAATATGTTATTTGGCACCAGCTTTTAATATTTATAAGTATATTTTTTCCCTAACAAAACTGCAGAGAAAAACTATTTTTATTCGAAAGTTTCAACTGAGCAAAAGTTCTTCACAATGTCTTGAATTTTATAGTCACTCCTACACTAAATTCAAGAAAATACTTCAAAGCTGTACCATTATTCATTTTTATATATGAAAGGCAGTTAAAAATAAAAATGCAACAACAAATCGCCTCTACAAAATCCTACCGAGAGATCTGAGGAGGCTGCGTGTCTGCCTGAGAAACTTAGCAGAGTCCCTCAGTTCCACCCTCCTGCTAAAATACATTACAAAACACAAATCTGAAATGATTGAAGTACTGTCATCTCAGAGTGAATTGTAAAAGCTTCTTTCTTTAATTTCCCGGTGTTCTTTTTAATAGAGGCTAAACCTTTGCTCCCTTTCTCTCCTCCTCTGCCTTCAGAAAAATATATATTACAGACTAACAAAAAAAGTCATCAGCACAAGTTTCACTACTTGTATAGTAAGTCTGCATGAAAAACGGTTAAGAGAAGGCCATCAACTTACTCAAGATGTCGATCTTCCTTTCTAGTTCAATTTTCATATGGATGTGCACAACACAATCTTTTATATACTGAAATCTACTGAATTAACAAGATTGGAACTTTCACATGTAATTAAAAATTTAATAAAACAGAACAACTGAAATTACTGAGAAGATTTCCAATACTTTACGAAAGGTTTGGAAGCGCATTCTGCAAACAGAGAACCTGACAGTGGCGGTCTTGAAACCATATTTCAGAACAGACTATCTACTAAGGTGAAAAAGCTGAATGCAACAAAGTCATCACCATACATATGTACCTTTTTTGATTCACTGAAGAAACAGGCTTTAGTATTTGATGTTTATCCTTTATATTATTAGTTCAAGTTGAACTCTCCTCCTCTGAGTATGTATTTTACCATAGAGGATCATGACTCATTTAGCTTCAGGTCATGTAAGGTACCACTTTAAAAACCAATCTGAAGAGCACCCACAAGCAGCAAAATAAAATTATTGTTAAGAATGTTACTTTTAGATATATCAAAAGTAATTCTTTAATTATACTATTTATCTCTGAACACTTTCATTCAACAAGCAGTAATAGATGAGGTTGTATTGCAAATCAGTTCTGAGCTCATTCAGGTTTTAAACCCTCAAAAAAGCCTAACCCAGATTTTCCATTTCTAACCAAAACCCCCAAATTCCCCTGACTTAGGTTCATAGAATCATAGAATGGCAGGGAGGTTGGAAGAGACCTTTAGAGATCATCTAGTCCAACCCCCCTGCAGAAGCAGGTGCACCTAGATCAGGTCGCATAGGCGGGTCTTGAAGACCTCCAAGGAATGAGCCTCCACAACCCCTCTGGGCAGCCTGTGCCAGGGCTCCCTCACTGAAACAGTGACATAGTTTTTTCCTTATGTTTAAGTGGAACTTTTTGTGTTCCAGCATCATCCCATCACCCCTTGTCCTGTTGCTAGCTACTACAGAAAAAAGGATGTCCCAACCTCATGACACCCACCCTTTAGATATTTATAAATGTTAATAAGATCCCCCCTCAGTCTCCTCTTCTCCAGACTAAACAGCCCCAGTTCCCGCAGCCTTTCCTCGTATGAAAGATGTTCCAGTCCCCTGATCATCTTGGTGGCCCTGTGCTGGACTCTCTCCAGCACTTCCCTGTCCCTGTTTCTTCTAAAGAAACATTTACATATTGCTGTAAAAGACAAACTAAAAATCAAGAAGCATCCTTTCTTCTTGGCAGGTGTTATTCCTATGCTATTCATCATAACGCTGTTCATATAAGTGCTTGCACACCTGATCTCACCACTAATCCAAAACAAAATGAAACAAAAAAAAACAAATCCAAAAAGCTTCACCTTCTTTCCAAAAGCTCAAACCACTGCACAAAATAATTGTGCATTGTAGACACTAGACACTACTCGCATGTGTATCACAAAGACCTGGAACAGAAACAAGTATAGCTGCTAAGGAATGCATCAGGAAAAGAACTGGACATCTGAGTATCAGCTAGAGACCATTCTGAGGGCAGTATCAGAAAAAGTCAAACTGTCAAAAACCAATAAAGTTACTCAAATGCTCCAGGTGCAGTAACAAAATTCTTCCTTGCTCTGCAACTAATTTCACACATACTCACCATTCTCTACAGTTGGCCAAAACAAGAGGACACAAAAATGGCATGAACTCAGGGAACACCCAAAGGATTTGAACATTTACTTTAAAGGGGAAATAGTGGTGACAAGTTAAAGAAATTGGAGGAATCAGAGTTTTAAAAAGGGACAATAGCGTTTTAGAAAAAACATTGTCAGGGTAAATGTTGAAATAAAAATGGACCTTTGTGTTAATTTCAAAACAGTAACAATAAGTTTTTATTAGGTACCTGGTATATGAGCAGAAAACAAAACAGGAGTAGAGAAGAGGACAAAAAGGAGAATACTCAAGTTAAACAATACTTGCAATATTAAGATTGAAGCATTACATTCCATACAATATTTGCAGATACTAATTCGGATATTTTCTTCACAATGGCAGACAGATGCCTTTTTTCAGGTTACCTGGTTTTTTGATGCAAAGATATCTAGGAAACATCTATGAGAAAATGAGTTATTTGAACTGTGCTGGCACTCGGAATAACTAGTCCATCAAATAGGGAAAAACTAATATAAAGAAGGTATTCTGCTTCCATTTCAGATATTGTTCAATGTTGTCATTTGTTTTCTTCGTGAAGTCGTTTTCCCCAGCAAATAAACCTGAGATTTATGAAATAACTTTGAGTTATCATATTCTAATTATTTTTTTAAGAAATCCTTGAACTTCACAGATGCCTTTCATTTCATTTTATTTAAACAACATTTCAGCAAAACCTTCATGATTTATGAAACATCAAGCATCATCAACTACATTTTGTACTAGAATGGTTTGGGTTGAAAATGTTATTTCTGATGAACTGAAAGCATCCAAAGCAATGCTGTAATTTGTGTTTTGGTGCTTCCAAACTACTTTTTCATGTAAAGTAACAATAATAATAACTTCATAGAAGTCAGCATTTTCTTTTACCTCCTTGGAATTGAATTGTCCTAAGTTCTATTGTCTTCTCCATTTCTCTTCTCCACTGTAGTTGTACTTATGACACTAACTCAGATTTTGATAACAAGCTACACAAACAAGCATTTAGATTTCCTTTTGCAAGTAAGGTATCTCAAGTAAGAGAGTTTTCATTTTTCATGAGGTGAATCATGTCATTTCTAATATAGAAACATAAAGTTTATACCAGATGACTATTAAGGCCATCAGAAAAGTTGCAGCTCCCCACCCTGACTTAGCAAACCTTTGAACATTTAAACACATTCTAGCCTTTCAGAGATAAGCTTCTATGTGCATGTCTGAATTCAGCAGAGCAATAAATAAAAGGAAAATGCGTCTGAGCAGATAACAGCACAAGGAGCCATTGAGAGTCTGTGTCCTAGAAATAGGAAAGCAAGCAGTAAATGTAAAGCCTCTGACTTCTGAGAGAAATCCAATACCATACTTGTCCCTTCGTTTTAGCTTCTAAGACTCAATGTGCCACGTCCTACTTCAGATTCTTAATATATTTTGCCGTTAGGAGACCTAATACAATGAGAGAATAATGACTTGCAATAATGATTTTCCTGATATAAAGAACCTTCCTGAATATGTTTTTCCTCCATGCCATGAACTCCCTGAAGTTACTACTTATTGTCAACCTCTTCGGAAAAAATAAGGTTCTTATCCTGAAGTAGAAGGTGTTTATCATTGATTACTGGTCTGAAATTACTGCCAAGAACACATTATTACACTGAGCTCTTAGGACAGGTGAAATCCAACCAGAGAACACCACCAAGGACTGCCACCAGCCCATTACCACCAAAAGCACATTGACTGTCAGGGGTGGGGAGAAGGGGGCCAGGACACACAGACACACAACTGAAAACTGAAACAATCCATTACACTGATTAATTTTTATTTTATTTGCAGAGTACAAACTTCATCTCTTCCTCATTTCAAGAGTGTTCACCTTCTCACTTTGTAGTGTTTACCTTGCATAATTAATCAGTTTCAACTATGAGAAGGAACTACACAGAATACTTTATAAGAGCGATGACAAGAAAAAAGTCACATATACTTTTTTCAAGACTTCAAAGCAATAGTATTTTCTTGCAGATGCACAGCAGGGATTGCTTGAGGTAAGATATCTTTACTTATGCAACAGAGGCTCATCCTAAGCATTAATAAAACGGCTGACTTGCAAAATAAAAATGAAAAAAAATTAGTCTAAAAAGTAACCATGGCCAATAAGAGAAGCATTAAGACTAACATGTTGAGCTTCAAAGGTGAAATTCCTTTAAGGTAAGACTGTTACTAAAAATCAGTGACCTCAAGAAAAACATATGACAAAAGCTAGCTTTCTTTTCTGTGATCAGCAGTAAAGTTAAAAGTTTTAGAATGATTTCCATCACTTTGTACTTTATGTAGGACACATGAAACAGCACTACAAGGTTTTAAACGCCTTTTCACTGAATTCTCATCTGATGGCACAGAACAGTCTATCATTATTTTGTAGTACTTTAAATCCTGTAAAAAGTGTATATTAAATGGGATCACAGCTCTTAGAAGCTTGTAGTGCGCTGAAATTTTGCAATCTCTTCCTACAAATATTCTACATAAACGTAAGGCAGTAGAGAGAAAATCAGAAACCTTTCAAAGTTCCACTTGAATATTTTCTGAACAAAAGAATAGAAGTTTATACATAACACTAACCAGTTCTCTCAATATTACTAAAATGTCAATGATTTACTCACCTTTCTGTACAGAAATGAATAAAAATATGTCATTATCATTAATGAAGCATCTTTAAAACCATCACATGAAACTATGAAGGTGTGAGCTACTATTTACCAGATGGCTCATCTCTTAAGCAGATACTAAAAAGACCAAAGACTCCTCATTGTTTGCTAGATACCAATTGAACTCTAAAATTTTAGTAGTTATATCTCCGTCAAAAAATATCCAGTATCTCTTTGTCCTGGCTTAGACCCATCAGGGAACAAAAGACCACAATTAGCCTTGAGTATCAAGAGGCTGAGAATTGCCAAAGGGCAGGGAGAGCTTAATTGTCACTTAAGGTGCAGGACAAAACAGGCTTGGGGAAGAAAACAGAAAATAATTTAATGCAACATCAACTAAAACATAACCATAAAACCCCAAAACATAACCAACAGAAAACAACACAGAGTAGTACAACAATGAAGAGTCCGATCAGCCTTTTCAGAACACCTTCTTGCCACACCTCCCCTCTTCCCAGGCTCAGAGCCCTCAACCTGGTGTTTTTACCTCCTTCCCCCCTGAACGGCCCAGAGGTGCAGGGAGTGGGGGTTTCAGTCTATTCCAGATGGCTTCTGCCGTTTGTCTGTCCTCAGGGCAGGTGGGCTCTACACCAGTCCTCCCTGCAAGTCTGTGAGGTAACTCACACACATGGCAGCCCTGCATGGGCTGCTTTGACGTGCATTTATCCCAAAGGCTGCAGCTCCTCTCTGCCTCTCGTGTGGGGCTGTTCTGCGACACGCAGGCTCCAGCATGGCCTGTGCCATGGCTGTCTCCTCACACAGTCTCTCACACGTCCAGGTGCACTCACACAGAGCTGCTGGTGGCTCTCAGTCCTGCCATGGCCCTCCACGGGTTGCAGGGGCACAGCTGCATTCTCGCTATGGCTTGCAGAGGGGTCTCTGGTCTCGTGCTTCTTCCTTCCTCCTTGTCTGCCTGTAGGCTCAGCATGGTCACCTCCATCTTGTATCACTCTTACACCTTCTGCCAGCACTTCAAATTCCCATCCCTAAATAGTGATTGCAGAGGTACCAGATTGGCCCAGCTGGGCCGGAGGTGGGTGTGAACCCAGGAGCTGGGGGAGAGTCCAAAAACTCTTTACCGGGTCTTCACCGCAACCTGCTCCCCCTGTTACCAAGGAAAAGCTGCTCCTTGCTAAACCATGACACTCTTAGAACACGGTACACCCCCCAAAGCTCTAAGTAATGATGGGAAATCTTCATAGGGGAACAGAAAAAAACAGCAATTATCCATAGATAAAAATCACATTAAAACAGTCTAAGATGATGTTAGCATACAAAATATGGCAAGATTACCACAAGAACTGTTTCTGAGCAAATTGGGTCTGGAAACGAAGTCCAAGCTACAAGCAAAATAGTAAAGTTACAGAAGTATCTCTCACCAAGAATAATGGCCAAAGATATCTGAAATAAAAGAAGTAAATCATGAACTCCCATTTTGCAGATACATTTCTCACACCATTGAATTAGTTTGTTGACCATTTGTCACATGCACATTGGTTAACTGTTTCTTACTTAGATGACTACATCATTATTATTATTATTATAGTCAAGCTCAAACTGTCAAAAAATCTCTGATTTTTCTCCCAATGAAATAGGACAGTACATCAAAGTAAATCCAATTAGAGTACCTTGAAGCAAATGTGAATTTTTTACTCAGTTATTTAATAATTGATCTTAAATATCCCAGCAGGGGAAAAGGAATTCTTGTTTCCTGAATTTTTTTCCACTTCTCTGAAACTTCAGCATCACAATTTTGTGTCAAACAATAAAGTTCTAAACCCTTAATGCAAGCCTGCAGGCAAATTCTTGCACCTAGCATAGCTTCAGTACATTGCATATTAATGGTAGTAACTGCATTTCTGTGTATTTCTACAAAAGCCCAGAGAAGACAAGACTGCCTTTTCCATCTCATTGCAAAATCAAGCCTGAGACACTGAGATAACTCTGTTCCTTGCTTCCTCCCTTTTTTGTTTTACTCAACATGGTGCCTTTTCCGTCACTGAGGCATCAGACACTAAAAAGGAAACTTTCCCCTCACATAAAGTACCTTTAAGTGACATTACAATATCAAATCTGAGTTTCATCTATGCTTCAAGGTATGCAATACTATCTAATGTTTCAGCTTTGTTACAGAAAGTAATTTTTTCACTGAAATCTTGAACCACCTGCACAACCAATGAAAACCCAGTGAACTTCTCTGAGAAGACATCAGGTTTCACTTCTCACGCTTGAAAATCTAAAATACCTTCAGATTTTCAGTAAGAACGTGAATTAGTGATCCAAATCACTAGTTCAAGTCCAAAGAGGGCCATGCTTCGGTTGAATAACTGACTCTCTGCCAGGACCTGAGTACATTCAGTCCCAATAGCACATCAGTGTTAGCTACCTAAGGTCCATCTGGATAGTGTGATGCATGCGGTGAGCCCAGCTCACACTGGAGACCACACATAGCACTTGACAGCTGCATCTTTTGTAAGATACAACAGCTCACATGTCTCATTTAACATTAGAACAACCCATAATGAAATTCATTAATTTGACAAGTGAAAACAGCTTTTATTTGAGTTCATGCAACAAAAACCAATGTATTGAAGTTCCACAGAGAAAAATATTTCCCTAAAATAAACTGTCCTAGAGATTTTTCTGTTCCAATAATCAGACATAACACCCTTGAACAGCTTCAGCAGGTTCATGAGCATGAAGAAAGAGGAAGTTCTTTTAATTTAAGAACAAGTCAATAACAATAAGTCTGAGGAAAAAAAGCCCAGCTTCATTCTTTGGACTCATAGAGCATGTAGCCAGTCCTAGCAACAGATACCAGACAATTTGGTTGTGAATCACTGAAACAGTCATCTAGAGAAGAATGAAGAGCTCTCAAAGTTGGGTTCCTAGCCTTTCTGAAAAGCAGTGATGATCTTCAAGATGATTAAATTGACAAGACATTTGAGTATTTCAGCTCTATAAATAGCTTGACAATATCAGCTGGAAAGCTTAAATTGCATTGGCAAATCCAACAATAGAGTGCAAAAAAACCCTCAAGGTCACATTAGGTTTATCAGAAAGGTGTTAACTTTTCAAAGAATGGGTAACTTTTTAGCAAAATGAAATCAAATTGGGGGACAACAGTTGTGATATGCTGTCTGTGCATTTCTTTTGTTATTACTTATCCATGAAAACAAAGGAAACAAAAGTTTGTTTCTCTTAATTGTACTCAACCAACTAAATGCCACCAAGCCATAAGATGAAAAGCTCTGAGTGTTTGTGTTGGTTTCTTTTTCAGTCCATGTCAACAGATTTGGCAAAATGTTCTTATTTCTTTACAGGGCAATGTAGCAGGAAGCTGAGTCATGGTGTAATGATGTGAATGAGCTCATTCCTCAGGAGAAACTCTAAACCATCATTCCCTCTCTTGGTTCTGTATGTAGAAAGCAGTGGTAATTGATTGTTACATAATTCTAATTAAAACCAAGCAGGTCCATCCTGGGTTCCCTCAAGTTAACTCTGATTAGTGGCTTTACACAGACTGTACATCTTTGCTGAAATAACCAAAAGTGAAAATCCCATTTAAGCAGTAGTCAAGTATAACCTGCACTCAGAAGCATAAGTCACTCATTTCACTTAAATTCTACCTCTAACATCCAATTTCTGCTTTGTCATTTCATCTAGTTCTTGCATATAGAACTTCAATGCATCTGTTGCTACCAACATCTACAAGTATGAAACAAGAGGAACTATAACAAAAACACTTTCATTCTTCATCCAATTAGTGTGAGGAAACCTATACAATATGCATATGACTAAGAACCTGGAACACATCTGAACAGGCATTCAAGTCTTCCATTTAAAAGCTCACTTCTGTCAAAACTGGAAGAAGGAACACCTGAAAATTTACACAGACTAACATACATTAGATAGAAGCAGAGAATATTGAGTAACTATATACTATTTATTCAAGCCTTGTTATAACAATTTTTTTTTTGGCTAAATCACAGCATTTCACGTGCTCTCTTGCACCTTTTTCTCTCAATTTATCCCTCATTTATGCCTTTCAAGTGCTCTGCTACAGAAGCAGATCTTGAAAAATCTTTTGGTCTTTATAGTGCCTTGTAAGACATATCACACACCAATTCTTTCATTCATTTGACAAATTGCTAGAATTCCAGGGTAAAAGATAGTAAATCAGAGTTGCAAAAAAAATTGCAACAGCTGGTCTAAACACAAGGCACTAAAGGCACCCCATCATATTCTAAAAATAGAACCACTTGAATATAATTACTGCATATGTTCTCCACGGGAAATATAGTTCATGTGCCTTTAGTTACAACCCACTGAGACAGACTGGGATTCTGAACGCTAGTATAAACCTGTGAAGCTAACCCATCTCAGTTTTACATTGTAAATGAGCTTTATGCAACAAAAGCAAGGAAGGGATTTTTTTCCCTATCTTTAAAAATACTATCATACCTATTTTGAGGACATATTCTAAAATAGAATATTCCATTGTACTGTAGAAAAAATTAAGCAACCATGCATCAATCTGACCATTAGACCACGCTAGTCCTTATACTTGAGTCAAACTTGTTTTCAAAATTCAGTTTGCAAGTCTTACTTGCAACTGCAAAATAGAGCAGTATGCTGCTAGATTGTGAACATCTACTTACTCAGAAGACAGCTAAGACTAAATCTTCCTTGTTCTTTGCACATATTCTAGTCTTAAAATAAGGTAATGTTGTGCATCACGTAGATGTGATGTGCACACGTACTTGTCAGAGAGAAGCAGCTTAAGGGAAATACAAACATATAACAAGAACATAAAACAACATAGAACTGTGTAAAGAAGCACCTGCATCACTCACCTGCTGTTCTACTGCAAGAACTGCTTCACAAAATCATCTGGATAAAGCCCAGAGTAGAAAATCTTTTTTCTTAGGTAGATATTCTTTTCCTCTGAATTATTTTATAGCATAGAAAAAAGGAAAGCATTCAAGTGAAGATCACCAGCTTGAGTGATTCATGAAACCTTTGTTAATACTACATTTTATTTACATTAAAACAGTTAAGGAAGCAGAAGCTTCAGGTTTTTCTGTATAGTCCTTCAACAGGCTTTTATAGCAAAGACAGCTTCAAGGAATGTGAATCAAGACAGGCTAGAAAAAAGGATAACTTCCTCTAAGAACAAGAGTTTCAGCAAAGCTGTTACTCAGCAGTACTTTCTTACATTTCATCTGCTTTACTACTGTGTTTCAGACTAGCTAACTTTGAAGGAAACAAGAAGTCAGAATCAGTAAAAAAACCCAAAACAAATGAAAAAAAAACAACCAGGAGAGAAAAAGACAAACAACTCTTTTGCTGCAGTTTCTAGGAAAATGGCTACATAACAGTCAATCACTTTATACGGGTCCTTAATACTTGCCATAAAAGTTAAAATACACTTCAATCATAAAATCTGTGACATAGAAAAGTATATGTAACATTGCATTTTGCAGTGAAGAGTTCTTTGTTGGGTGAAGATCTCTCATCTCCACATTTTACTACAGACTTGTATCACACACACTAAGGTTCTATTAAAAAACCCCGATCTTGCAATTTCAGTGAGACACTGAGCCTAAAAATCTCACAAAGCTTAGAATTTGCTTCAGTATTCAGAAATAAAGTTCCCCATATCTGCTCCCCATATCCTGAAATATTAGACTCTTGTTTACCCAGCAATTTAAAACTGGTGTTTAATTGAATGCAAAAATCTAAACCAAACCAGGCAACTCCAAAAGCCAAGAGCAAGATGGGTATTGCAAGCAGACAAGTACACTCACAAGCTTGCAATATTAAGTTTCAGATGATAACAATTATTCATTTTGTACAAAACAGAAAAAAGCACTAGTGAACACTTTCAACTAAGAAGTAGTGAAGGAGAGAACTCAGAGAAGGTATAAAAGCACAAGTGATTTAAAGTCAATAAAGACAGCCTTGGAACACAGTGTGGCATACTCATCATCTTCAGAACAGTACTCATACACCATCACTTTACACAAATGACTGATTAGTATAACATATAATGTGCAGTAATATTCAGAGGACTTGGAAACTAGAAATCATATCTCTGCACACTAGACAGAAACTATATACTACCACCAAAAAAACACCATAAACTTTTCTGGAGCATATAATACAAAAATTCTGCTGAATCTTAGTGGGTTTGAGATGCAACAGCACATCAGTATACATTTTCAAGAGCTGAGGCTGGTTATGCAAAAGACCTTGCTTAGACAGAAGAGCATGAGAGCATTCTCCCTAAGAATAACTATGGAGATTAAATACTTCTGAACTGATGAAGAGAAATATTAACATGCTAAATACATTTGATCCCTTTTTAATTATTCTAGAAGTCAGCTAGTAGAACATGGAAGCTGGAAACACATCTTCAAAGAAAGCTTTAATATAGTCAAGATTAAAAAAAATCTTAAAACAGATGGGAAACAGTGAAAACAAAAATAAACCTACTAATCCCAGTGGGTATGTTCTTCTAACAGTTAATACATAACAAGTTCTCTCACCATGTGAAATGTTGCGAAGTCTGATCTGAAGAAAATGTGAGGTTATTCAAAAGAAAAAATAAACTGTTTCCTCTATTTCATCTGTTGGTTGGGTTGAAAAAAGCAAAAGTACTACATGAATGTTAGGCACACATACATCTGAAGCTAGTTGGTTTGAATACTGGAACTTCACAGTGCCAAAAAACCTGAAAGATTGTGTTTAATGACATCTTTGAAGCTCGCAGCGGTTGCTTTTCATGAATTGTTAATCCTTACATTATTTAGAATACTCTCCATACAGCAGAAAGCAGCACTATATGTGTAATAACTGTTAAATTGATTATAACATCTGCATTACCATTTTCACTATTTATTTCCCAATATATATTTGAAGTATTTCTAGTTATTATAGAGCTTCTATAAACATTGTATACACACATTTTCCTTCAAATGACCAAATTAGTATCCTGTTGTCATAGCAACAAGTTGTTTTTAGAAGCCCAGACCAGCAAGGTGGCTATTATTGGAGTCCAGCTAGGTAAATTACCTCATCCAACCATCTGGTTCTGTAACAGGGCAGAAAGAAAAGGCCTGCACAGTTTCTGTTCCACCCACATCTCTTGCTATATCATCTGATGCTTTGCATTTCTACAGACTAGTGCTTCAAAAAAGAAATGGTGTTAAAGGAGGATCTAAGCTACTTTCCCTCCTTTTCGGTTCTTAGAATATCCAATCAGTTAAAAGAACAGAGTCCTCCCTTATGATTTAAAACCATACACTTTTAACCAAGAATATATATATGGTTTTCAAAACAACATTCACTCAACTTGTTAAACAAATACCTGACAATAGCTAGTATTCTACTAATGATGCTCCAACTCCAAACTCATTCAACATGTCAGGCCAATCATTCTCTGAGAGGCCAGAGAAACAGTTGTTCAAGTCCTGCACCTCAAAGTAATGTACAGCTACTACATTTTTCCTCCACTTGACTTGAACAAAGCCTAGTCCATAGAAACCAGCAATGTGTGCACGGATGTATTCAAAAAACTAAACACATATGTAAAACTCTTTCTGTCTCCACCTCTTTTCCATTCCTTTGTTCACCTTTCAGTCTCTTCTTTTTTCTTCTCTGGGGCTCATACACACAGAAAGAAAAGTATAACCCTAACTCTAGGCTTGATTTCAGAAAGAGAGGTGTTGGAGAATGATTTAATTACTGTGATGATGCTAGGTCCCATTAGGGTGACCCAAAGTACACAAGGAATTTGCACTGTCAACACAGATAAGGAATTTCATCAACTCTCATCAGTTAAGATTTCACCTTTGACTTAAATTTCCTTCTACCTTGTTATCATTACCAAACATTTTGTTCTACAGGGAGTCTAAACCATTCATGCAGATTTAATTTATGGCAATTTAAACTGTGTCAGAAAGTTAATAACTTAGGAATAATGCATGTGTCTCTTACTGAGTTTAATCAGCGCCCATTAACGTGCCTGTTATTTTTGTCTTTGTGTTATTCATGCGTTCTAATCCAAAACGTCATTTATATTGAGTGGAAACAAACTTACCTGACTCATCAAACCTAAAAATAGATACCTAACTTGATCAAACAATTTCCTTACTGTTGGAGGTGAGGAAATTCTACATTTCATTTTTGAAAATACAAATCAATACTTCAACCAAAAGATGAAAACCGTAAAAGGAGATCTAAGCTTTTCCATGTACATCAATAGTGTTTAAGAATCACACTGTCCTCATCAAGCACTATAAACCAAGGAGAAAAACAATCCAAACATCAATAGAAGAGTTTCACCTCAGTGTAAGAGTGGCCCTACCATGGCATGAATCTAGTGCAAGTGAAAACAGGTTCAGATGGTAAGTTACACATATCCAAAGTCTTCGGTTTGAACAAGGAGCACAGTAATAAAATCAGTTTTGACTACTTAGCTGTATAACGAAGTCACATGAACACATTTAAAACTGCAACCTTCAAGACCTCCAGACGAAACCTTCATTTCTAGTGTACAGACAGATGGTAGGAGGAGTCTGCCTTTCAGAAGACATGTTTGCAAAAAAAATATACAAGCAAGTCAAAGCCAAACGATGCAATGCTGATGTGCAACGATGAATTCTAGTTTATTTTAATAATTCAAGTCCCATGGCATAGAATAAGCTTCTGGTTTCAATGCTGCTGACCTCTGATGTTTTCAGGTTGTAACCTTAACAGTTTAGCAATTAAGTATACAGATCATAAATGTTTAATTTGCAGTGTTGAATGTGGATTTTGCCCACTTTCAGTTAACAAACTTCTAATACGTATATTAAGCACATCTCATCTGAAATCAAAGCCATCTCTCATTCATACCAGACAACAGGCAATACAAGCTCTAGCATTATAGGTGGAGTTTGTAGTCTGTTATATACTGCAAATGGTTTTGGCTTTGCAAGGATACACTCAACATGTTGCTAAAGATACCTTTGTCTGTAAGTCTAGATTGCCCAGTAGTTGTGCTGGCCATTTACAGTTTCTAATATAGGAAACAAAATAATCTAAAATTTTCAATTAAATTACTGATTTGATTGAAGTGCTTGTATATTTCTTAGTAGAGGTAAATTATAATAGTTCCCCCATAAATCTAAGGATTACAAATATTTACAAATGTACTTCCATTCCATTTGCCAACAACTCACTAAAGTCGAGCAATTATTTATTTCTGCAGACTCGGGATTTAAAGAGTACTGCAAAAATAAAGGTAAGTACTAGCATTAATAATTGCTAAGAAAGGATAAGAAAATCTGACTAAATGTATTTTAACAGTAGGAAGTGAAATAGAGCATTGCAGTGCACAGTTGTATTTTCACAGAGCTCCTTGCAACCCATGATGCCAGAAGCAGTGGATTAACCTAGTTTCTGTGGGCACAAGACTAGAATCTATTGCTGAGTGCAGCTGTCAGAGCCACCTGCATATCTTTGGCTCCAATCAAGTCTCAGAAGTAAGCCAAAGGGTGATTTTGGGATGCTGCAGTGTCCATTTTAGTTTGTAAAAGGATAAATAAATTAAAATGACCAATATAAACTAGGAAGGTTGGAAGCTGCTAACTGTGTCTGCCTAGAAGCTTTGATTATATCAAGCTGGTAGAATTTGTGCTTGTCATATTTTTCCAACATATACAACGCCAGTTTGACCTTTGTTTTTACTTGTATGACTAAAATGGCTTTCCCCACCTGATTTAGACCATGTTTGGATTAGCCACTGAGCAAGGTGTTCATACTACCAAGATTAAATGGTGAACAAAGTCAATTGCACAGAAAATATTTGAGTCCCACAGATAAAGGAAAATATAAGATACGGACTTCAGCTACCAGCAAGTGAATTTCAAACAGTTCAAACCAGCACTGTAAAGTTCAGATGCTTATCCAGACTCTTCCAGACATCCTCAAATTTCAATCTGGAACAGTAATTAATCTGACACACACACACACACACACACACACGTATTAGGATAGCTCAAGAGAGAACACTAGAAATACTTCCACTAGTTGTTTTTGAGAAGTGAAGCCTGTTTTAATGGGTACCTCTGTCTCATTTAAATATCATTCTGAACCTTCCACCTGTTTATTGTACCGTAGAGTTGTATGTACACAAGGATCCAGTTCAAGAAGCTTATATTAGTTCTTAATGATTTTGCATCTATAATATACCAGATACACTGGCGACAACACCTCTCTTGAATTAGATAAAGGGTGCTGAAAAGTAAGTTTTCTCTCTGTGTAGCAGTACACTGTGTGATATACACTGGAATACAGGCTTACATTGCCAGATGCTGTGTCAGTTTTAGGTAACTGCTGTGAGACACCTAAAATGTCTATCATGACTCTGAAATAGCTGAAGAAGAATCGGAACAGATTATGTGGATGCTCCACAATACATATCAAAAATGAATATTTTTATTTCCAAAAACTTGTAGTCACTTCCCACAAGGAAAGTGAAGACTTTGTGCTCAGATAAGAGGAAAAGCATTCACACAATTCATTCTGTCTGCTCTGGATTGCAAGAAAGCTTTCAACAGACAATGGTATCTAAAACCCACACACCTATTTCTGTAGTGACAACCTGATTTTAACATTACATACTTTTATAGTTCAGCAATCAAAGATGATCTTCAGTATCTTCATGGGAGAACCCAAAAAGTGAAAGGGAACATACAGACAGTTGCTCCCAGCACTGAATCAAGAAAGCACTGGCTATGCATCATTGTTGTTCCTCAGAATCAGCTGGACCAGCCAGTCAGGGAAGAAGCAAAGACGCTGCTGAGAAAGCATCAATGCAGTGGCTCTTGTCCTGTATCATCACTTCTGTGGGTGCTCCACAACACAGTAGGCATTCTCTCAGTCTAAGGACTTTGAGATCTCACAGTTTCAAAACAGAAGTATTGCCTGTGTTCACCTTATTCCTAGACAAGAATGGAGTAGGAATGCAGATTCGGGAATAAAGAATCCTCTAAACCGGATACAACTCTGAACCAAAATCCAAGACAAATGAAGGCTGAGGGAGCTGGGGCTCTTTAGCTTGGAGGAGACTGAGGGGTGATTTCATTAATGTTTACAAATACATTAGGGTGGGTGTCAGGAGGATGGAGCCAGGCTGTTCTCAATGATATCCAATGATAGGACAAGGGGCAAGGTATACAAGCTGGAATATAAGAGGCTCCAAAGAAACACAAGTTAAAACACCTTCACTGTGAGAGTGACAGAGCACTGGTGGTCCTCCTCTGGCAGGGAGGTTGGACTAGGTGATCTTTTGAGGTCCTTTCCCACCCTTGAGATTCTGTGATATGTTTCTACTCAAATGCAGAATGGTACTGTGTTCAGCCTTCTACTGTTGCCATGAATAAAGGTCAACATTAAACCCTTTAAAGTTGGATCAGCCATAAGGTATTTAGCTTTTTCTTATTTCTCTTGATCATCCTTAACTTTTTTAAATACTGGGTTTATGTGTAACAAACTTTAAGATATCACTTCTACTCAAGATTCATATCTCTTGTCCAATGTGGCAATAATTTAGTATTTTCAAAGCTGATTCATCTTGCTTCTTGTGGTATTTGTCTTCATTTACTCTAACTGGATGTAGAAGTTCATCTGATGCATCTTAGTTTTACAGATAGATTTGTAGTGTAAATACAATTTATTACCTGAAATACATTAGGGGTTTTCTTATTTACAAAATCAATGCAAAACACTACCCGAGACCTACGTGCTTTTGTTCTGCACACCAATAGCATCACCTTGGGGTTTGGGTTTGGTTTTTTAAAAAAGCACACATTTCCTTTCTGTTTTGCTTACTTGGAAAATGACTGTTAATTTTGGCACAGAAAAATATTATGTTATTGAAACTACTGAGTGCTGTCTTGGGTGAATAACTCATCTATTAGCATGGGATCAATGCAAATTAATGCACTCAACACCATGAAAAGGCTGTTTCTGCTCCTTATGTTGCGTCGGAGTAGGAAAAGGTCTGATAAAGAATGGATGAATGGCAGAACAAATAATTTGTCATACAACTTCCTTTTAGCAGCAGAAAGTAATTAATTTAGATAAATTATATCAAGTGTCCTGCATTTTATATGAGAATTTCATTAAAGTAATGATGCTTTGATTAAGTTCCCCTTGAACACGGATTATCTGCAAGAGGAAATTAGCACTTGCATTCCCCTTTTCTCTTCAGTATCCTCTAACAATTCCTGGCTCAGTGATTGGCCAAAAAACTCTCTGCTCTGACTCAATGTCTGCATAGCATTGTATCTTCACAGCAGCATAACTCCATTGACATCTTTGTAAGATTCCTGCCTAAAGAACTTTGAAATTAAGACTTTTAATTATGCCCATAGTCACACAAGTATCCTACACACAATGGTTGGTTTGAATATCACTACTTAGACTGGTTATACAAAACTAAGCTATTGCTGCTGAGTGAAGACTTAAATCCTGTTTCTACAAATACATCTTTAAAGCAGATGGACGTATAATTACAACAGCTTGTTTACTTTCCAGTTACTTCCCCATTTGATTTCTGTAGTCAATAATAGATTCTCTTGGTACACAAGTGGACCTTGAGGTTAACCAATCTTTCTGTGCTTGTTTTGAAGGTGTTTTTGCAGACAGGTTACAACTATAAAAAACTTTTACGATAATAAACCAAGAAACATTTCAGTCATTTACTGCAAACCCAGTCAGAAAAAAGCCATTCAGTATAAGGCACCTAAAAATCATACAGTCAGGTCATCAAATTACTATTTGAAATCCCAGAATGAAATAGCAGCCTACATGAACTACAGCAAAACGCTTACCTCAAAGGTGAAATCATACATTTTCAGGTATGACAGCTAACTAGAAGAGATATTAGAGTCCCAAATTAAGTGTACTGTCTGAGGAATAAGGAAAATAGATACACAATATGATTTTCAACTATGAGACTTTGTAAATAGTTGAAGCTAGTTTTCCAAAGGTCTACCTGAGGGTGTTTGGGTTTTTTTCCATAAGTACCATGGGATAAAATCTCTGAAAATGTACACTGGCATTTTCTATCATGATGAATTGCCACAAGACATGAGGTGCCTTTTACATTTATTTTCCTTGCCTCCTGAAAGCAAAATTTACCTCTAGTCAGTGATGTCCAAAAACTATTTTCTTCATAATTCATTTATCTTTGTATCTTTTTACTAGGTCCTCTGCTGACAAGAAAAGAAAGGAGAATTCAGCAACCACTAACCAGCCAAATTGCCAATGTTATTTCATTTTTTATGTTATTAACATTTTTCAAGATGGTAGGTAAAGCACCAGATGATACAAAATAATTCAATAGAGGAGTAAAAAGCAATATTTTCCAATTGATTGGATCTTCTGTTCTGTTGGGTTTTTTTCCTAGTAAAATGAGAAAAGTCACATTTAAAAAAACTCCTCAAAGCTACAGACTCACTAAGGGAGTTTTTAATCTCTCATAAGGATAAAGGGTTATTTTTGTTCCTTAAATTTTCAAGGAAAAAATGCATTTCAAATGGCTATGATCCATCAATCTCAATCATTCCAATTTATTATAGCTCATGTTAGAGGAAAAAAACATGTCATCCAAAGTTAGCTGCTCCACTCACTTCTACTTAGCTTTACAAGATAATTTATTTTGCAAACTCAGACATTCATCAGATAAAAGAACAAAAGGACACTTAGTTTTGAAGAAAATTCTGTCTTCACAGAGGAAAATAAAAATCAAACAGAACAATAATGTACGTCAATTAGATATGCTAAGAAACAACAAGAAACAAACTTCCCCAGCAGAAAAAATACACAGATTTTACATTTTATTTAAAGTATCACAAGGAATGGGGTTCAAAATGGTCAGTCTTTTCTTGCTGCAAAGATCAAGGACCTCAATCATCTAGATGTACCCCTGTTGCATTTCATGGCAAAAGGCTTGTTTTCCCAGTTTAATATGAATTTAAAGGAAATCTTTATTGTTTTCCTGTTGAAAAAAATCTTGTAATTAAACAAAAACTCCACCAACCACAAAACTAGGTACCTTCTCTGCACTAATTTCAGCTCCCTGCATTCCCCACCTACTTCTTAGCCACAGAGATCCAATTTTCATTAATATCAAACAAAGATGCTTCCTGTATTGTAATTTTTTTTTTGCCATCACAACAAAATCTCACTTATTTTTACAGTGCAAACACACTAGTACTTGGAGTAGTACTAGCACTTTTGGAAACATCACTATAATGGCACTGCTCTACTTCCTCAGGCAATAGAAACTGGAGAATTGCCACCTTCTCCTTAACTAGTTTTAGAGTAGGACATCACGCAATCTAAATGTCTGTGTTATCTGGGGTTCATTATCAGCTTAGTAGCCCTGAAGCTGATAATCAGCTGATATATCAGCTGCCACCCTATCCTTCTGACTAAGAGCATCAAGGGACACAGTGTCTTCAAACATCCATGAACACAGTTCATCTTTGCAGGTTACCCTGGAATGCATTCAGGGGTCAGCTGTCAGAGGTGAAGACTTCCTCAGAGTACTCTGCTAAATAGCCAATGGAAAAAAAAAATATATATGCAGTTTCTTACACAGATCATTGATAGCAAAACTTCTCTGATGCCTTAGGTGATACATTTTTAAATAATTCTTTTCAATAATTTAAGCTATTGCTTTATCTGTCATCACACTCTAAGAACGGAGGCTTGGGGAAAAGCTGCTACTAAACATTGACAACCGAGTCATGTATCAGTTAATACACTTGTTTTCTTTTCTAGAGATTGACAGTCAATGATCAGACTGGTCCTATGCTGATCCAAAAGAAGAGTTGGCACCATTCTCTTCCTTTATGCACAAATAACTATTGGAGTCTGAAACCATTATATGTAACTTCTATTAATTAAGGTAAAAAATAAAACCTTAACTTGAGCATATCAAGTTCCTTCAGTCATTTGTATCTTTACTCTGAAAAAAAAAAAAAAAGTCTAGCATTTTGCAGTCATCATGGCTTTTCAGTCCATGCAGTCGAGCAGACAATATTGCATCATCTGGGTGTTCCCATTGACATCCCCCATGCTCTGCACTGCTCCTGTTGAGGTGCATCCTGAGAAGCATATACACCAGGTATGTTCTTGAAGTGAGGCCTGGCAGAGTACAAACAGTTGCATTTTGAAACATGCAAAAATGGAATGCAATCACTAACTTAAGCTCCCTAGGTACTGGCCGGTCATAGCAGACCTTTTGGATTTACTGACACAAACTGATCCCATCTAACACGTATTTTGACGTTTTCATATTGATGATAGACAATCCAGCATCCTTATACAACAAGCTTTTGTCAAACCTAGTGCTGCAATGCAACATGACATTACTGCAGCAGTAGTAACAATACAGGCTGACATATTTAACTGCAAATGCTGATGTGCAAAAGTATTTTTACCTTTCTCTCACTGTACTCCCAACTCTGCTCCCTGAAAACTGATAATAAAAGATAGACCACCATGCTCTAAGTCTGTTACAGGAACAAACATCGTGGGTGCAAGGAGTAACATTAAAGCATCACATCAGACTTGGACTACTGGAAATCCTATTCTAAGTTTACACTCCTCAACTTACATAGAAACAGCAGATTTCAAGAGTGTAAAAGTCATCAAAAACTCAATTAGCATTTCTATACCACCTACAAATACGTAAATGGAAAAAAAAAACCCATTTGCTGGCCTTCAGTAATCCTCTCATCATCAACATATTCTTGAAAACAATTATAAGACAATCACTTTCTAATTCTCTCTCCAAATTCACATACCAAGCTGTTACCTTTCAAAAGGTGAGACTGAATTCATAAAACAGGCAATTTTTTAAAAGGAGAGGGTGTTAATGAAGCCAGGCACAAGTGCAGCTCCAGTAGGTCATTCCACACACTTCTCTTAGCTGCCACAGAAATATTACAAACTCAAAGTTTCTTCTTTGTGTCAATAGTCAGCAAGTAACTTTCCATTATATTCTTTTAGGCAAATGGAAAACTGCATATCTTCATGTGTTTGGTTATTCAGGCCCAAACTTGATGCAGCCCTAATGATGCTCCCTACTGAAAACATAGGATCACTCAGAACCATATTTTGCTTCACAACTTCATATCAGACTTTCTTTTACTTAGAATAAATTTTCTGAGTTGCTCTGTCAGCACAGCTGTGCTAAAACTCTTTCACTAGACCTTGCAGCATCTCTGCTTTCTTCTACCAACCACCTCCGGGGAAGACATCAGGCTTTTGCTCAATCATGTCAGATATCAGGGTGTGCTCGTGACTTGATCAGAGGACTGCTGGGCCTTTAATTGCCACCTACTGCCAAGTCATTTTGACAATTTCTGAAGACTTGATAACTTATGAAGAAACACTATGAAAGAAAACATCAAGTAGTATTTCCTATATATTATCAATAGTCTAGTAAGGGGGAAAAGCCTAGAAGATAAATCATTAGCTTTCAATGTTACTATAAAATTATAGACCTAAAGATAATTTTTAAAAATCTAATCATCTTCACCTACATTGTTTGGACATGAATAAGATGTTGATTATTTGCAGCAATTAGCAATGCTTTTCACTTTCCCTGTCTTTTGTCAATCCTTTCCAAAAGATGCAAGATTACACATTGTGTTTTTGTTGGCTGTATTCAATAGGTATGTTTAAGAAAGACTAATACCAGACTCCAGAGATTCCTATAGATTCTTTCTCATTTCATACCAAATGTCGTATAAGCATGATTTGGACTTTGATTTAAGTGATGAATGATGAGAGAATTTCAAGCAAAGGGTTAAAAGTGTTGAAAAGTGCCAGTGCCTGCTTATCTGTTGTGCAGACTCTTGTGAGCAGGAGGCCTTCAAAATGAGACAAACAACTTCAGAACAGTTTCAGTGCCCAGAGTGCCCTTTGCCTCATAACTATGAAATTAATATTACAGTTAACACCTCTTTGATACTTCTAAGTATGATAACGAGCTAAAAGGAGTACATGCTCAACATATATGACTATGTTCCTCAGCTCTCTACCCAAGTCATTTTAAACATTATCTTGTATTGCATGTGTAACAGAGAGGCAGGAAATTCATTTGCTGTAATGTGTATCAGAAGTGTTCTTTCATGTCTCGAGGTGCATGTGTTAGGAGGAGCGATCTCCCATGCACCCAAAATCAAATAAAGATGCTTTCTAATAGTAATTTGAGTCTTAGAAAATTTCTTCCAAACTGATTTTCAGTAACAAGATAATTCCAGGGAGATAATAGTCTAGTCCTTTGAAAATAAGAGCTAGGATACGTTGACTTCTTTCCCTCAACTGACAAAAAAGGCAACAATTTGAACCTTCTAATAATCTGCTGTTAAGTAGCTACTTCTTTTACAAATTCTGTAATGAAATTACAGAAGGCTGTGCTGCCATTCAGCAGGATCTCGACCGGCTTGAGAGTTGGGCAGAGAGGAACCTCATGAGGTTCAACAAGGACAAGTGCAGAGTCCTGCATCTGGGAAGGAACAACCCCCTGCACCAGTACAGGCTGGGGGTTGAACTGCTGAAGAGCAGCTCTGCAGAGACAGACCTGGGAGTCCTGATTGATAATAAGCTAAATATGAGCCAACAATATGCCCTTGTGGCCAAGAAGGCCAATGGCATCCTGGAATGCATCAAGAAGAGTGTGGCCAGCAGGTCGAGGGAGGTTCTTCTCCCTCTCTACTCTGCCCTAGTGAGGCCTCATCTGGAGTCCTGTGTCCAGTTCTGGGCTCCTCAGAGAGAGAGAGTCCAGCACAGGGCCAAGATCATCAGGGGACTGGAACATCTTTCATACGAGGAAAGGCTGCAGGAACTGGGGCTGTTTAGTCTGGAGAAGAGGAGACTGAGGGGAGATCTTATTAACATTTATAAATATCTAAAGGGTGGGTGTCAGGAGGTTGGGACATCCCTTTTTTTTATAGTAGCTAGTACCAGGACAAGGGGTAATGGGATGAAGCTGGAACACAAAAAGTTCCACTTAAATATAAGAAAAAACTATTTCACTGTTTCAGTGAGGGAGCCCTGGCACAGGCTGCCCAGAGGGGTTGTTGAGTCTCCGCCCAGGAGGTCTTCAAGACCTGCCTGGATATGTTCATATGTGACCTGATCTAGGTGCACCTGCTTCTGCAGGGGGGTTGGACTAGATGATCTCTAAAGGTCTCTTCCAACCCCTACCCATTCCATGATTCTATGAAATAGGAATAATATTAATCTAAAAGAAGTCCCCAGATCATCCACCCTACATACATTTCTATTTATGAAAAGCTTCAGTATGCATTCCAGCACCTTACAATAAACATGAAGCATCTGACAAAAGGTGCCATACAGCAGAGAGCTAAGAGAAGGGCATTGCCAGGATCAAGGACCTTGAGATAACAAAACTCCTTTAGGCGAGCTCTCAGAGTGGCCTTCCTGTGCCACACAGAAAGATAAAAAGCATCCACAATTATATAAAAATGGAAAAGAAATGCTGTTTGTTAACCTCAGCATATACTTTCAAGTGAACTTATAACTTGAGCCCAGAAACTTGCCCACACTCACACAGAGCACATGAGGTGAAAGTTCTTTAAGTCCTATAAATAGCCTTGCCACAGGCCTAACCTTTTTTCCTTCAGTCTCCTATGTTTCCCTCCTTTTAGTCACGAGGCATGATCTGAACTTTGATTCAAACTTTATCATTTTCATGCCTGAAGTATTTTAAAGTTTGCAGTTAAGGCTGCATTCAGATGGTTATACTTCACTTAGAACACTTTCAGTAGACCTAGCCAAAATCTAGATAAGGGATGAAGGGGAGCAGAATAAGAAGGTACAGACGTGATAAACACTTTCATAGAGCCATCTAAAAGAAGAGTAAAGATAAAGGAGATAAAACACAGAGGGAAGACTATAGCACCTGAGGTTTTCTTTACCATGCAAAGTCAAAACAAACTTCTGCAGTAAAGCCTCCCACAAAGTTTCTTAGTTGTTTCTAACGTTTGTACAGTTGTTCAACTGGCTACATAACTTCAACCCATTTTACCCAATGCTCTGTGAACACAGAGCAATTCTGCAGAAGCTGTTTGGAAATAACAATATAGAAGAAACTTGGATTGCGAAAGATGATAAATGGGTATTAACTCCCAGCAAACCGAGACAGAAGTGATAACACAACGGGGGATATGTCAAATGGGTTCACAATGCAAAACTAGCCTTACTGAAGTGCTAAGTTAGAAAGCATTAATCATTTACATCAAAAGTGACCAATCCAAAGATCAATCATGCATCTCAAAATATAGATAGCACAATGCAACTTAAATTCAACCTCAATAGATATGCAGCTAGACAGTCCTTAAGCAGTAATAGCTGAAGCAGTTAGAAACTGTCAAAGAAAGCCAAAGCAAATTCTTCCAGAAGTTCAGCTGTAGAAGTATCATCTGCATAGATAATTCATGAAGTAAATCACTGTAGTAAATTGTTTATTGCTTACCAGCTCCAGCTGAAACAATTTTCTAAGTCTAAGAAAACACAGTTTCAGAAGATAAAATCTTTTTGTGGGAACAAACTGAGTTAAGTTTTCTTTATAGACATTTTTAAGTCCTATTCTTTATAGCATCTCTGAAAATCTGGAAGTAGTTTTAAGTATAATCACCACTTTCTCAATAATGTTACTTTAAACAAAAAACACCTCTTTCACTGGCATTTTGTGTGACCCAAAGTGCCCAGACCCTCGGAAAGTATTATATAAGAACTAACAGGTTGCATAAATGAGCCATAGTGGTTATCATTAACTGGTCAATTAGAGCCACATTCCATCACTTATTAGATTACATAGCTCTTTTGAACTAAAACAAGTCAACTAAAAGCCAGACACACCTTCCTGAGAGCTGGCATGCTCAGGCATTATCACTCAGAAGCAGAAATCTTTTTTAAAACCTACCACATCCATTTTTATTGCAGAGAAAACTCTGATATCCAATTACATAAGCTGTGATTTAAATGCAAATATGTCAAATGACATTAAGCAGGAAAAAAAAAATATCACTCCAGCATATTTTTTTCAATAGAAAGAAGATGACCTGGTTTTGCACACCTTCTTCCAACTTCCTCAGCAGTCACACTGACTCCCCTCAGCAGATGTCAGCTTGGCTTTCTAATCCTTAACAGGAAGGCCATTCTGAAACCTATTTGCCCTTTAATCCTAAGCTCCTTTGTACAACTGCAGAAAGAATTGTGCTTCCAATGGTGAGGGAAGTTACATTCACCTCTTCTCCATGAGATGATGAGCAGAACAAAAATCATACTGGCTTCTTTCACTCATAAGTTTAGATTTATTAAAAAGAAAAAAGGCTGAGTGCAGATCCTTGTCTTACCAGGCCAGTAGGTTTGCAGATACACTGTTTCCTCACCTCAGAACTTAATGCCTTCCTTTACAGTAGCATTGGCAGTTTCATTTATAAGTTACTGTCATTGAGCAAAAATTAAAGTCTGTCTCTGAAAGTAACAATTTCCATTACAGAGAAACAATCTCTGCTTTCTAGCTTACCATAAGGAAAAGAAAATATCAGTGCTAAAAGAGCATTCAGACACAGGAAACCACCTTTCAGTCCAAATTCAGAAAGCCTTTTTCGTAAGAAAAGCCAGTACCACAGCATCTCTCCAACAAGGCAAAGCATGGTTACAAAGAAGAGAATATAGCCCTTGACCTTCCAAGTTTTTTGATTTCATGTGTAAAAGGTGTTCAATATATGAGATAACTCACAATTCCCATTCCAAAGCTTTACAGCCACCTTTCTTAAGAAAATAAATTCCATTTTCTTGTATTTTATACTGCCTATGACCTTACATAAGATATTTATACACACACCAACACAAGACTTAAAATCCCAGTCACTGGCAACTACACTCATTAGTGCTTCCATATCAACTTCAGATGCAAAAGACTGTTCCAAACTGAACAGTTCTTACTGATCTGTATTTAGGGTTTAGGTTAAAGGATCACTGCCAAGTCCTCTCAGAAACACAGACACATAGATACTTTGAGGGAAAAAAAAAAAAAAAAAAGCAATGATTACCCCTTTGATGCCCCACAAATTCCCTACAGAATTTAATATCATTGAAATACAGTGACTGAAGCTGGCAGTGTTCCCCACCCCTTTCTAAATGAAAGAAAAGATGGTTATCGGGGAAGTCAACACGGATTCACTAAGGGGAAATCCTGTTTGAACAACTTGATAGTCTTCTATGAGTGTATAACTGGCTGGCTAGATGTGGGGGCACATGTCATCTACCTTGACTTCAGCAAGGCTTTTCACACTGTCTCCCATAATATCCTCATCAGGAAGCTCAGGCAATGTGGCTTGGATGAGTGGACAGTGAAGTGGATCGAGAGTTGGCTAAATGACAGAGCCCAGAGGGTGCTGATCAATGGCACAGAGTCGAGTTGGAGGCCTGTGGCCAGTGGAGTTCCACAGGGGTGGTTTCTGGGGCCAGTCTTGTTCAACATCTTCATCAACGACCTGGATGAGGGGACAGAGTGTACCCTCAGCAAGTTCCCTGATGACACCAAACTGGGAGCACTGGCTTATTCCCCAGAAGACTGTGCTGTCATTCTACGATTCCATGATACAATCTGAGCAATCAACCAGTTCAACAGACCTCAAGTTAGCTCTTTCCTTCATCTAAGAAGTTCAAGTTCCTGTTTCCTGGACAGACACCATCAC
The DNA here is from genome assembly GCF_028858725.1 of Colius striatus. Taxonomy (NCBI): domain Eukaryota; kingdom Metazoa; phylum Chordata; class Aves; order Coliiformes; family Coliidae; genus Colius; species Colius striatus. Next base: position 6,884,616 of record NC_084767.1, read on the forward strand.
AGTTCATTAACTGGAAACAGGTCCTAAAGCCTAAGTTTTAATTTCCAGTTCACGGACTCTAACCTGAAATTTGTATATTTCATTGCCCCTTGTTTAATGGGACCATAATTTTCCTTTAACCTGAATATACTGTAGTTCCTTGCATGATTGTGGAAGAAATGTAAGATGTCATTTTAATACTGGGCATAGATGCATTTGGGCCACTAACACAGGGCTACAGAAGAGCTCTGTAGTTTCCCCAATCTAAAGTGTGACAGTATTTCTCTCCCAGAGATCTGTGTGAAGACAGTTCCACTTATATTTTGCAAGATGTTCTAGACTCAGAATGATATGGGTAGCAATAGTCCACACTACTGGAATGAACATTTTTCTGTGCTTATTAAGTTACAGGACAGAATTCTGTATTTGTTACTCATAGCCAATGGACTGATAGAATAAGTTAAAGAAGGAAAAAGTCATCTATATGTTCTGGTGGAAACATTCTTATGAAGAATATCTTTTAAAGAGACACAAATGGATTCCATAATAATAAAAATCCACCACTTAGCAATGAACGACTATTAAGAAAAACCCAGTTAAGAACTGTTTCAGTTTCAAGGGATTTAGCATAGAACAAATTGGTTGCTGTAGCACACAAAGTAAAGCACATCTCAATATTTTCTTTTATTCATTTCCTATGAGGGGAAAACCAAATTCACACCAAGATGATTGCAGATTTGCCGATTTTTCTTCTAGAAAAGCAAGTTTCTTAACAGATTTATTTGAACTTGCCTGTTGAGTCCCCGTCTAGAATGTAGTTTATGCCAGAAGTAGCAGTTCTGTTGTGGATGAAGGACGAGATTAAGAATGTCAAGCTTCACTAACACTTTAATGAAAAATTACCGAGTTGGGCTTGTTAGATCTTTTTCTCTTCAATTGAGCTGTGCATTGGGATAATTCATTGCATAGCTTCCAAAAAAGCTTTTAGTCAGCAGCACTTCTATCTGCCTTAGGGTAAGAAAAGCTTCCTGCCTTCATCTCCCATAGAGCTTAAAAACTGGGTCTGATTTCTCTTCATGTGAAGAACTGCCATCTAACTTTCACTAAAGGCTAGATTAGGGTTAGATCTGTATCTATGTCTAGTCAAGGAAAAAAGACACAGGAATGAATGATGTCAGCCTGAGGGAAATTCTGAACAATAATCATACTGCATCATACAGCCTTCCTTCCTCTTTTCCAGCAAGCCAGCCTCTCTAGAGTTCAGATCTTTGTTATTACATCAATTCTTTTCATATTCTCATTCACTCTATAAATTTGAAACAAGGTGACCATAGATTATCACTTGTGTTGCTCTAACGCATGAGAGGAAAGACTAATCTCTATTTCTGTAACAGTCCATTTAACAAAACTGCTCCCTTCTTCCTCCCTCAACACAAGTGACATTTGTATGACCTGGCAGCAAGCAGCTCAGGGAGTCAGTCGGCTGAAAACTAATCGCTAGTGAGAAAACTGAAAGTCTTAGTCTTGATCAGCTAAGCGAGCTCACCCCAGGGTCATATGCATGCCAAAGCCAAAAAGAACATTTGTCTGGGAAAGTGGACCTGCAACCACACAAAATTAGAATTGGCCTAAACTACTGTAGGTCCATACTGTCAGATTCCCTGTGCCTAGTTCAAATAAAGATTAATGGTGTCAGTAATCAGATTATTCGATACTGATTTCATTCCGGAATTGACACCCTCATTTCAACTCAGAATGAAGTCAAGCCCATGCTTATGCTAATCAAGTTCTGAAATTTTTTAAGTGAAGTACTGATATGAGAACAGGGCTGATGATATTTTACTCTAAGATTTACATCGAGACAGGATTGTTTCCTTAATCTGAGCTCTGAACTTATTCCTTTCATCGCAGCCACCTAAACTGCATTCCCTGTAGTGAACTGAATGGAGTTACCTTTCTGCAGTTTCCAGTCATAGGTTTTCTCTCCCCAGGTTCTGTGGTGTATTTGGGTGTTCTGCTCAAATATGCAGCATGAAGCAAACACTCACCTTGCAGGGCATTCAGTTACAAGACAGGTTCTGTGGTGGATGTGTATGTGTCCCTAAGTGATCAGGAGAGAAAATTTATTATCCACGATATCAAATTTTAGATTCAAATAAGTCTTAGATCCAATTATAGGTGCACTATACTATCCTACTATATATAAAAAAGGAGGGTATATAACTTCAGTATACCAGAAGAACCAGTAAAAGCTATTTTATAATAAAATACTATAAGCAGGAGACAACTGGTGCATCTAGTGTTCAAATGTCAGTCCAGTCTTCTCTTAAAAGCTAGAGTCACCAACTGTTGTTTTCTCAGCTTCATCCAGAAAATTATGTTTTCCAAAGTGAATTCTAAATTCCAGACTTGTACTATTTTAGGTTGCTAATAAAGGTTAGATGGTGAATAATCATAAAATCCAACAACTGAGATAGCCCATCTCCTCTTCAACCATGCTCCCGTGGATCCATTGATGTATTTGGCAGAGGTTGTTAGTGTTGTGCCAAATTGGTTTCCAAACTTCTTGAACATCAGGATCATGCTCCATGATGGAAGGAAGGAAAAGTTATGACTCCATCAGTGATCCCACTCAAGCCCTGAAAAGCTATTGGAGGGAGGATTTGGGTGCTTGGGCAAGAAAAGAGCATCACTGCTGCAGTTTTACTTTCTTGCATTTACCAGGAAATGTTGCTCTAACTGCTGCACAGCTACTGCCTCACAAGCTGATCGCTACACTAAATCCTCTGGATTATGAAGATCTGAGGAAATACTGAGGGAAGCAAGTCTTAAAAAATGAAGAACAGAAGTTTAAAAACGAAAATAATAAAGAATTCTCGTTTGATCCGTTGCCATTCTGTCCCTTCCCCCTAATCCACACATTCCCACCTGTAGTTTGGGTAAGGAATTGCTTCTGGAACACAGCGCAAGATTGCCACCTTGAGGCCTCAGAACTGCAACGAGTCCACTCGGACAACAGCTCGAAACGATAGAAAAGTGAGCATGACACAGCTTCTACTTTCCATACAAAGTCAAGTCTTCCTCTCCCCCACTCCAATCTTGATTTTGATCAAGAACAATTTTGATTCAGAACAATAATCTACAGTTTGCAAGTAGAGTAAAAGTTAAGGACCGTGTGCTGTGGCACAGAATGATAAATAGACATGATAAAAATTATTACATTTTCAGTAAATTCTTCTATATATTTGTGTGTCAGCTCTTATCTTCTTATAGGTCTAGGAGATTGTGATATGCTCTTATTTTTTTTTTACAGTGTTACTTTCTCTGTTCATATTTTGGTGATAAAGCAGAAGCTAAGAAGCTATCCACCAGGACTCTCATACAGAGCAGACAAGATTATCATAAAATTGACTAGGTCCACACTGACTTTCAGAAGAAAAAGTGTTCTTTGGTAGTACTTTTATCCCAGTCTGCCCTGAAATGATTTTTTACACAAATATTAGGATGGCTGCCTGCCTCTACAGACAAAAACATATATCCCAATGCACTCACAGTGAATACCAATTCCACATAATGTTACTGAGAATGGAAAAAGCACCAGAGCTTTGCTTCACATATGGTCTGTTTACTTCAAGTGGCCTTAAATCTGAAAAAATTCTTTTCATGATTACACTTCTCTCAGTAAGACACTGTAGCAAAAGTTGGCAAAGACTCAACTAGTATCTTATTAGTAGGCACGTAGGAGTAAAAATGGTCAATTCTACACACATCATAGATAAGGAAAGCTAAATGCTGAATACAGTTCTTCTTCAGGGAGTAAGCAAGCTAGAGGAAAAGACTTTGATGGGGTAATTCTAGTCCTTAAGACAAAGAGCACTAAATCGCTGCTCAAAGCATATAGTGGGGATCAGGAAAAACAAACATTGCAGGAATATTGATATTCTTTGGAAACCAGGCACCACAAATGTCAGGTACTCAGAACTGAACTACAACCAAGAGGCTCCAATCACATGAAGATAGATAAGTACACTAGTAATGCATCAACTAAGTTTAAATGCAGTCCAAAGTGAAATCAAACTAATAACTGGTGTTTCTAGACTTACAATGCCACAGTGATTTTCCAGGGAATAGCATTTTCTCTCCTTTATTAAAAAAAAAAAAAGGTAAATCAGCTCACAAAAACTTATCTAGTTACCTCATTAAAAATCTAGAAGCTTGGCAAATAAATGAAGGGACCATGTACTGTACTTAGTATGTACATTCAAAGTAGAATGTCTACAGGCCATGTAAGTGCCTTCAGCAAAGGTTTTAAAAATTTAAAGTTGTGCAACTCTTACCATTCTGAAAAGAATTTATAGTGACTATCACATAGCAACAATTCACCAAGCACATGACAGATCTTTTCTGATGTCAAGAAGTATTGGGCAAAGTGATATTTAATTGAGTCAGCTTTCTAGTTCCTTTTTCACTCTCTTTTTTTCCACTTCCAAACAACCATTACAGATGTCAATAGATTACCTGACACACTGAAATCATCCTGTTGGATTTGGTCAACAGTCATTCAAGTATCACAGACCAGTAATCTAAATGTAACATGGTCAATGTGATTTTCAAAAAGCAGTGCAAAATCAAGTGTGTTTCAGCAGCATGTTTTAACCAGTTTAGATTGAGCCATTTTAAAAGAAAGAGCTGCAAATCTAGGTTTTCAGGGTCATTGGCATTAGTTTAATTTGGTGAGCTTAAACTGCAGCAATTTTTTCTGTATACGTTGACCTGCCTTCTAGTGACTAGTGAGAAAGTGGTAGAAAGTAGAGTAAAGACTCAGTGAATCTCATCCTACATTGTTTGTTTGTTTTTTTCTAGATATCTTGCTCATTTTCAAACAGAGAAATTAAATCAAATTTAACATCAAACAGACGGGGCTCATTAAACACAAAAGGTTCGCTGACTTAAGTGTGATGCTGAGCCCTTTTCAAGATCACATCTTAAACCTCATGGTTCATCTAGGATTAAATGCATGGAAGTTCTATCTTTTAAATCAGTAGGAAAAAAAGATTCTTACTAGATGAATAGCACCCTTTCTTAAAGCAGAAAACCATGAACTGAGCAGTCACAATATCAAGAGAAATTACCATCGTGCAAGGTTGCAAGAAGTTACCTTAAGTGAGCTTTGTATTTTCAGCCATCGTTGTTTATTGCTGGCTGAAGGAAGACTTTAACTTATTCCTTTCCTTCCCCAGCCATCATCTACAGCCCAAGGCAGCAAACATGAACACTAATCAAATGCACCAAGCAGAAACAAGGTGAAAAGGGAAGCATTGAGTGATTGCTACTAGCAACTGCAAACAGAGATCACAGAAAAAATTGTTAGGAGACAAGCCTGATCAGTCAGAGACGCAAAAATAATGGAATGAAGTAGTGTAGGCAGAAACCTCATCCCACAAACATAATAACAGATGGACCAAACTAGTGACAGCAGAGAGTCCTGAAACTGGTAAACAAAAGTCATTATGCCTCTTTGATCTCCCAAAGGAGAAAAATACTACTTTTTAAAGGTTGTTTGGTTTGGGTTTTTTGAGAAGTGACATGATGCTCAGAGCCACTGTGAAAATCATCCACTCCTGCTAACAAGCTCCAGTTGATCACCGAAAACTATGGTTACTGTTTAACCATTACAGCAACTTAAACTTTTCTTTCCCCATATTTGTCAAAAAAGTCTCTATAAAATATACAGAAATTACTGAAGCACAGGATGAGACACAGACTACACAATAATTACTACTTTAACAAAAGTATCTTCTTCGGTCAATAGTCCTTTCACATCAGGTAGCAACCAGGTATTTTCTGTGAATTTCTTACATAATGTATAAGTAGCAAATGAATTTCTTATCTTTTTCTCCTTTTGCCAGAAGGAAGTAAAAATCTCCCTCTCCATCCCACCCCACCTGCCACACAGCTCTATTTCTAGCTTTCTTTTACAGTATCAAAGACCTTTGCTCTTTTCTCAAGAGCCATAGTTGGAAATAATGGGCAAGGATCAAGGGCCACAGCAGTTAGTTACAACTGGTAAAGCTTTTCCATGAACATCAAATCTGTGAGAGGCTTGTGTTGCCTTATTTAAAGGCTTCATGACACAGATTTATGAACTCTGCAGTCCCAAGAGAAGATCTCACTCGCCTCTCCATGAGAATTGCTAATGCTTCAGCATTAGCTTGTTTGGCCTCTCTCTCTTCCTATGACCATTTGCTCCCTTCATCTCAGACTGCAGAATAGAGCTGAAAAACCCAAGAAATCCAATCACCCTTCCTCCCAGGTAGCCAGCCACCTCTTCCTCCACCTCCAAGGCTTCTGATCACCATCATTTTTCTTAAATTTATTGATCTTCCTGCCCAGCTCAAGTTTCAAAGGAGTAAATCTTCTGTAAAAGCTTTTCCATAGAATTTCACACCCTCTTCCTAATAAAACACAGAAGAGAGTAACAAATATTATATCCCACTCGTAAAACCATTGCTGTTACTTATATCACAGGGTAAAGGTTGGAACGAAGAGCAGCCCATGATTTGCCATACTACCAGAAGACAAATACTTATTGCCAACCTCCATTGTTATTACATGACTTAACAATAGTGATGATTACAGTAAAGCCCCATGTATTCAAAATACCAACACAGGTGTCAAGGTCTTTTTGCAGAGGTTTTAGTTAGACCCCAAGGATCCCACCAATCCTTCATAATTCTGGAATAGAAAACATCTAATGAATAATTTATGTTAATGTAGGCAGTATTCCATCTTAAAAAACAGACTTCAAGTAGTAAAGAGTTTTTGTTTTTTAAGTGCAAGAGAAGGGCTGAGGAGAGAAAAGTAATACAGAGCATTTAGAAATAGTGAAGCAATGCCTGGCTACCCAGAATATGCTTCATGTTAAGCTCTGTCTGGTAGATTTGTAATATGATATGATATATAACTTCCTATATGAAGAGATAAGAACATGTGTTGGCTCTACAGTGTGGCAGTAGAGCAGGAATTTGCCCTCTAGAAATGATCAGAAATTATTTTCATGGATTTCTTTTTCACACCCTTCACAAGAATCAGGACAGAACTCTTTTGAAAGAACAGGCTAAAGTAGCCAGGTTTCCTCCTTACTACCGAGACCCAGTGAGACTAGCTGCAGGCTCACAGGGCCTAAAAAATCAAAGCAGCATGAAAAATATGAGATAGTATCACGTATTCCCTTCATACCATAATCAATTTTCAGAGTTAACAAAATAAGAGAAGCAAGTATTGCATCCTGTACTTTTAATTGGGAAAAGGATGTGCTAGACCAGCATGATATGTGAGCCCCACTACAAAGCAAAGGGCATGCCTTAACACCAGCTGGTAACAGTTACTCCGTCCTTCACAGAAAATTGTGTGTCTGAAAAGAGAAACCTGAAGTAAAAATTTTAAAAGGTACTTAATCTTTGAGATACATAAAACACTATGCTTGTTTTCAAAAGCTGGTTATAAAATAGCTATAAATGTCACAGCAGAGTGAACAATAAAAAGCCCCAAATTTATGTGGAATGACTATATCAAAAGCTTATGAATGGAGACTGCTAACCTGCAGGTGGATGGGAAGACCATTTAAAAATGTACACCCTCCAGTCATATCTTTGAGAGACTGCCAGAAGATCTGGTCATTGCATCACTTCTGATAAGGCATATCTCAGAAGCCATTCAGTGAGTAAAGCAGGCACTTCTGGGTAGGTTGCTCAAAAAGAATCATCATGAACTTTACAAGCTCTTTAAGGAAATGATGGAGAAAAACTGTCTAAGCAGCGACAATGACCTCTTACAGACACAGAACCTTGATGAAGCTGAATATAGAAGAGCAAGGCAGTTACAGAATCAGAACCTCTCCTTATATCAACAGTTGTAAAACTTAGTTGGCTCGCAGTTGAGATTGGCGTCACTGTTCCTTGCTATACTACTTCTTTAAATTGTCTTTCTGTAGGACCACAGAAAAAAAAGAGACCCATAACGATCACCAAGTCCAACTCCCCACTCCTTGCAGGACTATCTTATACTAAACCGTTTGATTAAGAGCATTGTCCAAATGCTCCTTGAACTCTGACAAGCTTGGTGCTGGAGAGCTTCTTCTAATGACCAACCACTCTCTCGGTTAAGAGCCTTTCCTAACGTCCCATCTGAACTTCCTCTGATGCAGCTTCTTTCTATTTCCACATGTCTTGTCTCTAGTCACCATATAGAAGAGAGGAGCATCTCTCCCTCCACTGACATTCTTGAGGTAATTGTAGACTGTGCTCAGGACATGTCTTTGGCTCCTAAGTCTTGCCCTTGAGACCCTTCCTCATCTTACTTGTCCTCCTCAGGACGAACTGTAATAATTTCATGACCTTCTTATATTGAGGCACCAAAAATTGCACACACTACTGGAGGTGAGTCTCCACCAATGCAGTGTAGAATGGGCCAATCTACATTTTGTACACTAAATATTATAATAATGCTACATTAGTTCTGTCTTCTTACATAAAAACATACTGTCTTCAAGATACAGTTTTCTTATATAGTGAAAGTTAATATATAAAATTAACTCCCCATACTATTAGGACACTTAGAGCAACATCTTTTAGACAACGTGCATAATTTGAAACAAGGCCCAAAAGGCACACATATCTTCCCAAAATTATATTCAACCAAAACTCCTACTCATAACATCAGGTTTGATGACAATGAATGATTTCTGGCACTGCAGGCTGAGAATTCCAAATTACATTAACTAGTCCCGAGTCAAATTGACTTCAGCTACATGGCCAGAACTGCAGAGTAACTCTGGCTACACAAACAAATTACTCTCAAGTATCAAAATCTACTACACCTCCCAAGAAAGGGGAGCTGGTCAACAATAAGCCACTCCTCTTATGACACAGAACAGGTGACAGACATCATGAGAACACTTGATATTTTGCAGTATATTTTCCTGTGCTCAATCTACCTTTACTCCCAGATTCTATTGAACTGAATACCACGACAACCTTGTAGCCCTGTATTGACAAAGATCCTTTCTACCACAGCCACATTTCTATTGGATGTATTTTTAATTCAGAGTATAATATGAAATCCTTTGGGAAAGCCATGCTCAGCTTTAATCTTTTCTGTGAATAATTAGCAACTTGGCAACAAAGGATGCTCTTTCTCTCTTTTGATTGACATGTCTTCCAGTGTCAAGACATCTGCATTTTCACCAAGGGACTTAGTAAAACTCTGCATTTCTGTTGTTGCAAGCTAAAAGGGAAAGTGAAGTTTCAACAGAGAACAGAGGCCATTTTTTTTTAAGCCACGCTCATTTACTAGTGTAGTACAACAGGTTTGTTTGTCTTACTGAGAAGTAACATTCCCATCATGTAACTATAATAATAATCCTGACAGAGACAGAGCCAGAAACAGCTGCCAGGTGCCAAAGTTAAGTTTACAGAAAGCATGCAGAAAAGAGTTGTCAATTTTAAGTCAGCATGCAGGCAACTGCGGTTCTATGAAAAGCAGCTGCTCTTCTCTAACATCACCAGGCCACAGCTCAGTACAGATATCAGTGTGTGCCACATACCTTCGGCCTCTTTCAATGGCATCTATACGGACTGCACTCATGTTCAGCAGCACAATATTGACATCTATGAGCTCCATCATAGACATCAGAAATAGCAGCAGTTTATTGCTCGTACACACTTGGGGCATGCAACAAAGAATCACCACTTTGTAAGTATATACATAAGGGAGGTGTTATCCATGTCCTGCCTGTCTTCTTTTCAAAGAATTTGTTCATAAGTGACATTTGGACAGAATCTATTTGTGACATCTCCACCGTTGCACTGTGAATTTGAGATTTTGAAAAGCTAACAATTGTCACTGAAGGCAATGACGACAAGGCGGAACAGAAGAGAAGAATCAAGTAAGAAACCAAAGTTAAGCAAAGTCATACGGCTGCCTTGATCCATCAAAGCTCAAAACCCATGAGCTCCTGGTTTTGCATTCAGTTCACTGAGCTGGTGTCCCTATCTGTAGATCCAGAACTGAAAACAGCTGAGGTGCTGAACTTACAGCTCTCATTTTCACCTAATAGCCCTTATGTGCTTATTTTCTTTTAAACAGAGGGAAATACTTGGTATCAAAGCTAATATCTGGCAAAACTTAATCGCATACGTCTCCCCAACTCCTCTGAACACAAGATGTATCAATACAGTGTAATAAAAAAGCTATTTACTGTTTATTTGAGGCAATAACTAATTCAATTAAACTAATCAAAGGGGAAAGCTCAAGGAGAAAGACTACTCAAAAAAATCAACTAGAACTTTTTTTTTCTGTTTACACACCAATTGAAACACAAAAGCTCTTCCACAGTTGACAGGCACAGTTAAGGATTTCCAATATGAATATGGAGAAAACAGTAACTGACCTTGAATTACCAAAACGGTGACTATGGAGGCTAGTGAAACCTTATTGTCAATTTTGCATTGGTTATTTCTAGACCAGGCTTGTCCTGCAGCAATCTAAATACATGTAACCAAAAAAAACCCAAAGAAAAAGCCGCCAATGGATTGAATTTTTCCACTGCTGCGCCTTGCAAATCAATTGAGAAGTGACTTGCTTAGGCTTCTGTTTGATGGAGTGAAGAGTGGAAAGGAAATTAGACCCTAGTAAGAAAAACTAAAGATCTTCTGTCTAATAAGCTGTGGAACAGTGACCACAATAAAGAAGAAACCAATAACTTTTTTTCACATTTGTCTGCAACAAAAAAATACTTCAGCTACAGTGAAGATGCAAGCTGTTCAGCTAGGAGTCCTGATCCTCATTCACAGAGAAGATTGCCTTGCTCTCCCAAGTACATGATAACTTCCTGTCATAATGAATCATAAGGAGATGCTGGAATGTGAGAGCTGACATTCGTGGCTCCTTACATGGAGCATGGATTTTGGATTAAAAACAGATGTCTGTGACTCAAGATGTGGATGAAAGCCTCATTACCATCTTTTAAACTTAAAAGTCATGAGACTTCATTTTTCTTTCCTTTCTTTCAACAAGAGGAAACTATATCCTCAAGTATTGTCTGAGAAAATTGTATGAACCACAGTTGCCAGATAAACCATATATTCAACTTCCAAAATTAATGTGGTTAGGGCAAACAATTAATCCAAGCTTCTGCCAGCTACTTCTGGATAAAAAAAGATGAATAAAGTTCGAGTGAAGTCTCTCAATGCTCTTCAACTACTCCTGAGTAACACCCCTCAACACCTTTAATACAATTTATCAGAGTAGTCATTGAGAAATTAAAAATTCCTACTTCACAGATATGGCCCCTCCTGGAGAAAATATCTTCGGCTTGCAAGGTGTCACTACTGTCAAGAGAATGTTACAAGGACCAAGCCTGAAAATATTCAGGTGAATATTTTCAGAATTTCTTCTTTCCTGCAGAAAAAAAAAAAAGATACAAAACTGGTATTGCATAAACAGAAGAGGTTATCCTTCAGTGTCAACAGCATGTGTGCTCTGGTCACAGAGCTACAGAGCTAAAGCTTTCGTTTGGTTAGCTGTCCCTCTCCCAAACCAGCTGAGAGGAGGGTTTGGTGTGCTTTTGGGATGTTTTTGTTGTCGTGGTTTATTTGGTGTTTTGTGTGGGGTTTTTTTGTTGTTGTTGGTTTTTTTTGGTCATTTTTTTAATTAACTGAGAACCATTTCATGATCTGATAAAAACAAATTCATAGCAGTTCCTATGACAAGGCTACTGAACAGCTGTCCATACAAAGAAAACAAAGACAAAAGAATAGAGAATATTTTTAATTCCATAATAGCATGCAGAATACTGAAGACATAACTTCAATAACATGGGAATGTTTTATACAATGCAAATCGGTAACCGATTTCTGTGCTTAAGATGTACCAGTTATACAACTGAATTCCTCCTCATCCCATCGGAAGAAGGCAAAGCTTTGAATATTAATTTCTTAGGCATTTACAGAACATCAACTCTAAAAAAATCCTAAAGGTACACATAACCTTTCAGATTGCTGTGAGAAATGTCAGGAACGCTTCATGTCCTGATGAGATACATTCTTCAGCTACAGTGGAAAACAGCAACTGTTCAACAAGCAACAAGAAGAGACATGAAAAATATCAATCCAGCAAATTATATGGATACCTGAGGCAAGGAGAGTGAAATTACCAGAGCTAAAATTTGATTGAACAAATATGCTACTGTTGGTAAACATTCTGTGATTAATAATGGTCTGAGGGTCGTTCTTTTCAGCACTCGCAACTTGAAAATGCAGGGCAAGATGAGAGAAGAGAATTACAATTGCAAACACAGGCAGTTACGTGAAAAAGGAAAAATAGGAAGGGAGCATGTTGCATTGGGTTATTGTGACCATCACATTTACTGTGTAATTTGGAAGATCAAAGATTACAGTTTATACTCGGATATTTTTTGTTACCGTCTGTATACTCTTAAGCATAAACAAGCAGAATCAAACTTTCCAATCTCAAATATCACATTTAACACATTTTGGCCTTTAACATACTCTGGCATAAACTGGTATTGTAAATGAGAAAAAACTATTTAGGTAGGAAGCAGCAACATTAAATCGTGTTACATACCATGCTGGTGTTCCTGTAGGTCTTCCACCTGATGGGAAATGACAAATAATAGTACAGTGCAAACACATGTGAAAGAGAAAGAAAGAAAAATTAAAGATGGATTAACTCTGCAGTCCACTTGGCCTTCTGTCAGATGGATATGATGATGCAATCTTTGTGAAGTGTTGAATTGTTTATGTTAGGCCTCCATCCTCAATTTTGTTTTCCAATACTGCATCAATCACTATTAGAACTGTAAAAAGGCACTAGTGTTTTTCTTTTCATTGTTAAAGAGCCCTGTGAAAGTGAATTTGTCATGGCTTTTTGTCTTAAACTACAGTTACTTCCAAATAAGTTAGTCCAAATTTGGCCACTTTTCATATTCCTCTGATGTTGTCCTGATGTTGTCTTCCTGCTTCCTCATACATTCACACTTTTAGGAAAACAAACATGCTCTGTCAGTCTCTACTGCCTATCCTCTACAACCACTTCTAAGCCTTCAATAAGACATTACCTGATAGTATTAGCATAAAATACTTGGAATTCAAGGCAAAAATTGTGAGAAAACTTGCATTTAAAAAAAAAATAATTCACTTGTGGTTTTTTGTCCCTGCCCATCCACAATTTGATGTGTAACATGGTTGCCTTATGTGTTAAGGACAGTTAAGACAAATGCGTTCTAAACATAATCAGTAAGTCTTCTTCAAACATCTTTTGGCAATAAGTTGACCATTCTAACAATAATACTTCACTGCTCAGGAACTGCATTTCAATCTTTGCAAAAAACAAGCATGCAAAATCACTGACGCAATTTCTCTTTTGAGTGCCTAAGATTACCAGCCCGTCCCACATTCATGTCAAAGAGCTTAGCTTAACACACAGCATCTTCTTTCAGAACAATGCATTTCACTCAAACTGTAGGTTAAAAGAATAACTTTGGACTGACAAAATCTAATGTAATTTTTAGCATTGATTCAGTGTAGGATTAAGTTAAGCCTTCAGTAGTTTACTGCAAATTTGCACTGAAGTATCAGGTCAAAATTTCATTCAACACCTTCTATTGAAGTAAAATGAAAGGTTTTGTTTCCTGAGGTAAGCAATCACACACTCTACAGATTTATTACGTCAGAACCTCTCCTACTCCTCTAGATGTACTTTCATTCCAATGATCTTTTAACTGGATACATGCGTACATATCAATACATATACATACAAATAATGTATTCAGTTTCCTAGGTAAGCAACCACCTTTTGTTCCTTCAGCTATCTATCTTCTGTTTATGATACAAAGAAGCTCAAAAGAGCTTACTGCTACAGCGTGAAGCATTACTCTTTACAGGTGATCAGTTTCATCTCCAACTGTACTTCCCAGAAAAGTTTCAATAATGTAACCTCTAACCACATTCTAGTATGTAGAATCATAGAATAGTAGGGGTTGGAAGGGACCTCTAGAGATCATCTAGTCCAAAGCAGGTCCATGCAGAACCTTCTCATAGCTTCTGAGTATGCACAGGTATCAAAAGTCTCCTATGAGTTCCTGCACAGATACCTTTTAACATTTTAAGTGACCGAATTCTGTGGTGATTAGGCATTGATTTGTACACTTGCCTTACACCTAGCCTTCAGAGCTCTAGAAGACAAAGACAGAAATTTTATCGCACATCCTACTACATTTACTGCTGAAATTCCATAAATTATTAATTCCATTGTAAAAGTTTATTACACTACATCTTCCAGAAAAGCCACTCAAAACTACGCAGTCAATAAGCCAATAGAATGAGGCATTAATTAGCAAGTTAATGTTCAATTAGATTTAACAAAAATACTTCTGGGAACTTGAGAAGAGCCATAATACCGATGGTCCTTTATTATTGGAATGATAGCATACAACAATGCAAGTCTTGCTACCAACAAGACCTCAGGCTATGTGAGAGTCCCAAGAACAGACGACTTTTCCAGAGATTTAAGCTTCCTACAGTCCCTACAGCTCCTTGGGGAGCCATGTCAATTACACCACCATCAATGCAAATAGCATTTTAAAGAGTCTCTGCAACAGGCAGAGAATGCTAATGCTCATCAGAAGTGCCAACATACAGCACATTTCTCCCAAAAGCTCTTTAACCTGTTGTACGTCTACTCGGTTCTAATCCTATCATTTTTGTGACAGGCCACTGGTGCCCTGTCTGCCGTTGTCAGTCAAAAATCAACCATTAAAAAACAATCCATTTTCCAACATCAAAGCAGCACTGGAAGTAAAAAGATAAACTCTTATATAGAGCGTGTGATAATGTGATGTCTGCCAGCTTTCTTGCTTGATAGGTTATTCTTAAGATAAAATGTTCTCCAAAAAAAAAGCTATTCTAAATAGAAAGTTAATTAAAAAAAATGGAGTGATGGAGCATGAAAACAATATTGCTATGGAGCATGAGCAGGAAATGAAATTTCACCTGAAATTTGATTATCACTATTCTCAAAAGAAGAAGAAGAAGAAGAAGAAAAAAATCTCAATTACTTATTTTCCAGTGGCATTTAATCTGTGCATTCCTGATACTCCACTCATCCTGTAACAGGCTCCTTCGGGAATAGATGCGAGAGTCTAAATGAAGTAGCCATATAAATCAAAAGGGAAACAGTATTACAGAAGCAACAGGCATATCCTTTTTAAAATAAATAAGAACCCAGCAAGACATCCCACTGCAAAACCATGCATATATGCAGTACATTCCCTTCACATTTACATATCAAGGAAAAGCAAAGAAATTCTAAGCTTGCCATCATTATAAGTGCTGAGAAATTATGTCTGCTCCAAATGATTGAAGTAATTCTTCCTGCCTTCATTGAAATTTTGTATTGACTAGCAAATTAAATAGTTTTTAGTAATGTCATTGAGTTAACCAAATTAGAAGTTATTTTCTAAATTACTTGTACATAATGTCTCTTCTTTTTTCCTAAAGGTTGTTTCTAATGCAGGTTTACAGATGGTCAAAGGTGAAGTCATCTGGTAAACCATACAGATTTGCAGAGGAGAAACAAGAGCAAAAATAGAAATATTGAACGAAGTCAAGAGCACAGGTGGAATAAGCATTTAAACGTTTAGGTTAAAGAAAAGCAGAGAGTGGCTTTTGAATTGTGTGGAGCTAGGAGGTGTTCAGAGAAACTTAATCCAAGATTCTAAAATATCAGTTTTTTTATTAAATGGCTACTACCTTTTGATCTGAGCTTGAGTCACACTTCAGGCTAGAAGAAGGTGTTGCAGATGGATAAAATAGGTAGAGATTTAGATCCAAACACACTCATAGAACAAGTGTCATGTTCAAGATGCCCACATCTTGCTTGGTATTATCCTTCTCTTAATTATGAACAATACTAAGAGACAAATTCTATTTCAAGGACTGTAAAAATCTTTATAGTGACACTGAAGTTCAACAAAAATCAAAGACAGCACAGGAAGGTGAACTTCCCAGGGTAAGTCATCCCTCTGTGTAAGCTCTTCTGAATACATTTACCCATCCACACTCTTTGACAATAGAGAAGGAAGTGCTATTGTGCTGTAACTCCACATAGCACAAGCATAAGTTTATGTAGTTTTATGGAAACAAATGGTAAACTATTTTTTTTGTCTTCTAGCAAGTAGGCAATGAAGTTGATTACTTTCACGATTCCCATGTCTTCTAAGAGTTCAGTAACTCTATATTAGTTACATAGCTTTTAAAAAGACATTATCTCCTCCTGCAAATAGTTCTGTCCTCTGGAAAATACATTTTCCTAACATGAACTGAACCAAACACCATTTTTCGCTTCTCGCTTCCAAAGTTTAATTCAGATAACTCCATATGTCAGCACCAGAGACACTCCACTGATCAAACAGCACAAGCACCAAGTGTTGTACTTCCCAGAGAGAAGAAAACTTGCAATTAATGTGAAGTCAGCATGGCATTCTGCCCATCCCATCTCCATCACCAAAGGTAAACTCTGTAACTGCTTTGGCAGACATTTACTGCTCAACTGACCAAATTACATATCAAAGGCAGACATTGGTCAGCCTGACAGCATGTCAACAATGGTTACTGCTGGTAGTGTTACGTATCTCCAACTTTCACTTTGATGCTCTGTTGGAGAGATATGCCAGGGTGGCCTCAGCTGGACCCTCCCATGCCATAGCTCCTCTCTGTGCCTGTGCAGGTAGAGCCAGGAGAGTTCTACAGGCAGCACATATCAAACAGCAGTGACTGCAGCTCCCACACAAGCATAACTACAAAAATCAAAAGCTGCTCCGTCAGACAAGTCAACATCCATAATTTTTCCTATCTGAAAGTTCTCACACCCTGTGTAGAGCATCCTGTTGCAGCTCTGGGCACACAGATCCTTCCCTGCAATTAGTTTCACTGGCTTCTAGATTTCTATACCTTAGAAAAATATTTTTTCCCATACAAAGGATTTTATCAGAATATGATATAATTGAAGAACTGGTTTTATGTACGTGCACCAATAAAGTATTTTGTGTTAGGAAATGCAAGTCCATTTGGGAAGCTTTTAGAGTATCTACATGGTATTTCTAAAGGAGTTGAATTTGTTCACCTTTTTTTACATTAATAGCTGTAAAGAAAGAATTGCAATTTTGTCCAGCTCTGCAGTCTATATCACACTATTTATAAATAGGGAAGACTTTATTCTACAGTAAAAGCACAAAAACTTCACCAGAGAGCATGTGAATTGAACTTTTCAAGTGTGCTATGGAACAGCAATTCCTACTGCAGATAGCTTCTTTTAAATTAGCTTTGAAACAAGTGAGATAACCCCTATTTTTAATTTGGTATTTCAGTAAAGGTTTCCATTGATCTCACTTTTCCAAGTACACTTGAAAGCTTCTAAGTAACAGTGGTAGGCTGATTTTTAATTCTGTTTTCACACCATTTGAATGGATTCAAATTCTATGAGGCAAAATGATATTTGGCAGCAAATGACACAAGATGCCACTTGGCATCATATCCTGATTTTTAAGCAGAAGCTGTTGGAAGGCTTAAAATAATTTCTTTGTCTTTTTCTACAGTATCTGAAATAAAGGTCTAATTTGTTAATATCTCCAATACTACAGAGAGGAAGTCAACACACTAAAACCTCTTTTTTCTGTAGATTAGAAGGTCAGTGATAACGTGAATTTAGGGAGGTTCAAAATATTGCAAAGTAATATGTCTGAGCATTAAGATCTACTACGTGGTCAAAAGAAGCTAAGAACAAGTTGAGGTTCTACAGCTCCATGACAGGATGTTCGGTTTAGTACTAACACACATATTTACAGTTCCCTACAAATTGATAGCAGAATTTCACCAACCCATGGTTGGTCAAACCATGAACACTATTTCAATCAGTATATTTGACTTTGTTTTGTCTAGCCCACATAAACACTTATCCTACCTCGGCTCGGCTGAGCTACTATGTAAACTGAGTACTAGGAGTATTATTTTTGTTCTTCCCTCACCCACGTCCCACCTTTCACTATTCTATACATCTTTGCTTTCTTCTGACTTGGTATGGCAATTCTTGTAATAGCTTCAGGTTGTACAAAATGTTGAGCAAAGTAGAAAAGGTAATTCTTTCTCTTTAGGAGCATTATACTGTCCTTTAACAAGCATTAGCTAAGCTCATGAACAAACAGCATTTGTTTTATCCCTGTGGCCACTGAATTCCACAAGATCCAGAAGAAAAGTGAGTAATAAAGCACCCACAAGGAACATCTTTTCTGTTGAGGGATCCTTCACAGTTATAGTACACAATGAGTCTTAAGAAAGAGATGAATAGGATTTAATGTTTTATCGTACTACATTTGGAAAGAGATGAATAGGATTGAATGCTTTAGAGTCACACTAGTTTGTTCTTACACTTACTTCTGGTAATCAAGGAGCTTATCAGGAAGAGAGAAGAAAAGATAACACATCTCCTAGTCTCCCTCTGGTACTCTGGGAATGGATCCATCATTAGCCCTTGAGGTGGCAGGAGGCAGCTCTGCTTAACATCTCTTCATAATCACACATAATACAGTGGTCGAGGGGTAGAGTTTTTCATGTCTGCAGTTGGCCAACAAAGTCTTCATATGGTTACATTTGTGTATCATTAAAAAATAAATATTAAATATGGTTCTGAAGATCCTAAATGACAAAATATTAGTATCTTCTTCTGGTTTATCTCCAAATATTATAGAATCATAGAACGGTAGGGTTTGGAAAGGACCTTTAGAGATCATTTAGTCCAACCCCCCTGCCAAAGCAGGTGCACCTAGATCAGATCACACAGGAACATGCCCAAGCAGGTTTTTAAAATCTCCAGAGAAGGAGACTCCACACTCTCCCTGGGCAGCCTGTTCCAGGACTCCCTCACCTCACACTGACATAGTTTTTCCTTACATTTAGATGCAACTTTTTGTTCCAGCTTCTTTCCATTACCCCTTTTCCTGACACTAGATAAAACAGAAAAAGGAGATGCCCCAGCCTCCTGACATTCACCATTTAGATATTGGCAAACATCAATGAGATCCGCCCCTAGCCTTCTCTTCTCCAGACTAAACAGTCCCAGATATAGAAAAGACTCATTCAAATCTCTACTTCATAAGTGTCCAAATAGTCCAGGTTCAACTCAAGTTCCCCATACTGTAAGTAAAGAAGCAGAGCATCATGAGTTGCTGATGGTAGTTATTCTGAAGCAACATCTTAACCTTTTCAAATAAATATTTTCTTGAAGTTTATCTATCCTAAGGAAAGTTATGTTGACAAAAAATTCTTGACTAGCTCTCGCTCTCCAGTTATGTACTTAGTTTCACAAAGGCAGATTATTTTTCTTCTGTTGCTACTCTATACAGCTTTGATAAGCACTCATTTCACTCAAGTAGCTCAAGACTCACTCCCTAAGATGCCTTCACACAACCACATAGTAATTCAGTACACACATTTTAGCATAATGCTTTTTCACATTGAAGAGTGAGAAATAAGAGCCTAGCAGATTCTGGTTTGATATACAAAACATGAGATTTATTTTTAATAGCTGACAAAAATATAAAGAGGCATAGATTTAAAGACTTTAATATCAATATATAAGCAGAAGGAATCAAAACTGACAATCAGTTGGGACAGACAAATATTCCTCCACTTGCAGTCATGTATCTGTTATGGTTTGAGGCTCTGGAAGTATCCTGATCAGTTATCGTAGTAAAAACCTGACTCAAAAGCACAGGAAAAAACAAAAGCAATACAAAAGAACTCTTGTGCCTACAAGAGACTGAGATCCCATTGCAAGTCAGCTCCCTTAAGTATGAAACAAGGACTAGTTTTCATTGAAAAGAATCCCAAAGTTACAATGAAATGTTTACCATCTGCATTGAAAATCCTTGTCCTGCTGCTTTGCATTCCAAAGAGGAATAAAAGTAAAGGAATAACTCATCTTCTACAAGGTCTGACCAACAGTACTGAGGAGAAATCTCTCAGGTTCACCTCCTGTAATTACTTCTTTTGAAGACTAAACAGAAAGCCTGGCTCAGACACAGCGGGCTGTACAGGACACTGAAGAGAGACATGGAATAGCTGCAGACGGGAACAGATGCAAAATAGTCTCCATGGGATGATATAGTCACTTTATAGCAAGGGCTTATTGGCTTCCATCTCTCAGGGAAAATCCTGTGAAGTCGAGTTGTAAAACCAAACACCATCACCGAACATCTTCAAAAAGACACAAACAAAACATTCCCATCCATGTACTTTACAGAGCTTGAGACAGAGCTCTCCAGTGTTACATTTGAAAGTGCTAAAATGATTGTTCAAAGAAACAAAGCACAGCAACAGAGGCACAGAAGGCAGGCAGGCAAGCACAGACTAACTCTGGACAAAAGGCAGCACTAAAGCTGGGCAGAAACCCAGTACTTCACTTATTCCTACCCTGACTTTTGTCTCAAAAGACTTTTTGCCCTCAGTCTAGCTCCAACTGCTCCCAGACTTCTCACTGATTTCAGTAAAAGGTTGATTGGGCCTCAGGGCT
The DNA here is from genome assembly GCF_028858725.1 of Colius striatus. NCBI lineage: Eukaryota > Metazoa > Chordata > Aves > Coliiformes > Coliidae > Colius > Colius striatus. Next base: position 6,905,241 of record NC_084767.1, read on the forward strand.
TAGGTTTCAGTCATGCTGGATATGTGTTGACTTCAGTTGTCATTGTGAAAGCTCAGCCACACACATCTGGAAGAGCAAGTTCTTAGCATGCAAAACAATTCTGTACTGATCACATATCCACCTTACAGAAGTATCAGAAGCATAAAACTATTTTAACATGTAAGACAGTCCCAAGAGGCATGATGACCAAAAAAAATTGAACAAATGACTCAAAGAAACCTAAGTGCAGACTGTAGGCTTGCAGAAGGACAGCTCACACTTACTGGTTTCTATCAGAGGCTTCCAAAATAATTATGCAATAAGTTTCTTTTCTATGAACTGAAATACATTATAGATGGGGGGTTGGGAATTTAAACATACTGTCCTTAAAAGTCAGTGTAGTTCTGAATAACTTGCTGCAAAACCTTTACTTTTTTCCTGGCTTACGGGTAAAATAAGTCATGACTTAAATTTTCTTCTCTGTTCAACGATGGCTGCCTTCTGTTGAAATTCCTGTTTCCATTCAAACACACAAAAGGCACTTAGAGATTTTAAAGGTACTTCTGCAGTATTTGGTTTGCATATATCCTTAATACTGACCACTGTCAGTTATTTCCTTAAAATATTATTTTTATTAGCTGAGACTTTACATAGAAGCATGTAAGAAACCACCTAGAATACAGTAAGCACTGTACAAACCTTTTCTTTTTTTTTAATCTTCTTTCAAGTGTTAAAGTGCTCCAAACTTTAAAGTGCCTCAAAGTACAATTTCTGAGAATATTGAGAATAGTGTATTTAATTACAAACTAAATGCTTCAATGTGTTATAGCACAGAAGCTCTCTGGAGGACCTTATGAAATCTACTGGCTTTCAGCGCTGTCTCAGACATGTACCAAGTGAGAGTGACTCATTTCATTAATTATGAAAATCTGTGAACTAGGATGCAGGTACAAAGATTGCTAAGTAGAAACATTGATTTGGTTTGTTGAGTATTTTTTAACTATGCAAGGTATGTTCCTGATGGAACATGCTGAATGAGGACTTAATCCTTAAAATAAAATAAAGCTGTCATTTTACTTCATCTGTGTTTAAGTTTTGACTAGTTACTAGCTACTAAAGATGGAAATTCTTGAGTAATGTCTAATCAATGTCTAGTACAGTGATGAGTACAGGTACTATCAGAAGAATGGGACTGCAGACATAAGTATCATAGTTCCTAGCTCAAACCTAGCATGTTCATAAGCTTCTATGAATGGGGTGAACTGAATACAAGTACTCAAAGTGGTTTCACTTTGATAAAGTCTCCATTACTTATACTCAATTTAGCTGGTTACAAACTACATGCCATCAGCACATAGGCATGCTGTTACTGCTTAGCAGATCAGCAGCAGTACTGATTCTGAGAAAAGTACTGATTCTGAAAGAAAACTGATTATGAAAGAAAATGAAAAGGCAGAGGTCAGAATCTTTGGCAAAGCAGAAATCCTTTTCCCATTCCCAACAGCAAAGTGGGCCTGCACTACTTTGTAAAGCGGCTCTTCATTGAGGCATATGGGTCCATTCAGATTTATCAGTACAATAAGCACTGAAAATTACAAGTATAGGCAAGAGGTTGAAAAGAAATCCTGGACCAGAAGAGGTGAAGGTGGCTTGTAGTACACTACCTTGGCTACCAGATCCTGAGAGAAATGGGGAAACCATAGTTGTCACCATAGGACCCAAGAAACTACAGTTTCTGTGGATTACATTCATTAAAAGCTCTCAAATGACTTCTATTGGCCTGGTTTCCACTTTATTCCTTTCTTAGATAGATTTTGAGACAGTCACCAACAAGTTTATGGAAGTGGTTGTTGATCTTGCCTTTCTTTCTTTTTACAGTTTTAAAATACTTCCTAACATAATTAGCCATTTCTTCTACAGGATAAGCTGGAAATACATTTTCTCTATCTAGTGGGATAAAGATAACAATTATTAGTAATTCATCTCTATTTTAAATGATCTTTTTTCCTAAATAGGAATTGAGACACTCACTGGGTAAGTACAGAAGGGAAGAAAAGCAAAGCAAAAACTCCAATTACATGCTGCAGGCTTTCATCTCATGGGAATGATTATGAAGGCAGCCTCTCCAGGTCTCTTTCTGTACATCTGAATAAAGTTCCATGCTACAATTATATCAGATGCAAGAAAAGCAGAGGCTAGAGATGCAGAAGTTTAAAGATGCTCATCACTCTGAAAGAAAATTTAAACTGCATGTGGGGTAATGGAATAAACCATATGTTCTCATGTCACCAGCCAATATATGAGGCTTTATTGATATTTATTTTTTTAATCTGACATTAGCTTGAAATAACATTTTCAAACAATACTTCTTTCCTATTGATTTTCTGTGCAATCCGTTACAGCAAATGCTATCACCTTTGAGTCAGCTGCCGGGTTTTAACCTTCTGAGATGTCTGGGAACACAAATATGACAGTTTTCCTGAGCAGCATTGATTGCCACATATTTTAAATTATTTTGAATGGAAACACCAGGAAAATAACTTCTAGACGCATAATGTATAGGCTCCTTTGCAGGAAGCAAGGAACAAATCAAAAAAGGAGAAGTAACAGAAGAAACTGATAGAAGAAAGAGTAATTTTGTCAAGATAAATAACATCAGGGAAATTTAACCTTATAGAAAACTATTTAGAGCAGGCATTTGATAAACAGCCTTTTAAAGTGCAAATTGTGTTTCCCAGAGATAATGAAGAACAATCAAAATGACAAGAAAGAGTATTGCCCCTTGTTTCTGAGCTCAGGGCACACAGATAACCTCTCCAAGGCTGGAAATGCAGGCTTCCCTCCCACAAATTCCCTCTGCATGTGGAACACGGTAGAAGGCTTACTGCCCATTAGCCATATTATTCACAAACCTCAAGATAAATGTTAAATAGGCAGCCTGAAAACAAAACACTACCTTACCTACGGTAATAAGTAAGACTTAACCAACTCTTAACTAAATAGCCCTACCACTTCTTTTCACCCCAGTTCAAAGAAAAGCAACTCAAGCATGCACAAGTTTCTCTATTTTCTCCATTTTTGCTGCAGCTCACTGGACCTATATTTGTGCTAGATTCAGACCAGCTGCTAGCTTGGTGTCAATGTCTACTAGGAAGTCTTTCCCAAAGATAAATTGTGTTTCCCAGTTTTAACCTGAAAATCATACTATGTTACAAGGTAACAAGCATCCAGTCAGGATATGTAACTGCAAATATGTAACTAATCACCTGAGGTTCTCTGTTTCAAGTAGCTTGACAACTTCAGCTGTGCTTAAGGAAGCACAGATTCTCTAGACAGCCAAAAAGCTTGGTAAAACAGAGGAGGGGTGTTTCCCCCATCTCCTTTCTAAGAAAAGATTCCATACTCCCATCACTGACAACTCTGTCCTAACCATGCACATAGGTATCAGCCTCAAAGGAACGAGCCAGGCCCTCCTGGCTCCAGGGCACATGGCAGACTGTGCCTTACACTCTACTTCAGCCACGAGAAGCGATCAGCAGGGGTGCTATAATCTACACATTCCTTATAAAGAGAAGGTCTACAGAGTGTCTGAAGACATACAAGCCCCAATATGGCAGCTACAGAACACAGCAATACTGTACTAGGAATAAATTCCCACACAGCGGTGCAAAGTTAAATTAAAAAGTATCACTTTGTCCTTTTACATGTTGTGATGGCAGCAGCCAGGCATTACAACACAACAGGTAGCATGCAGTTACCTCTCTTAGAGCCTACAGACATCCCTCCAGCTTTTTCCTCGTCCCATCCATACACTGCCTGCATACACCTGAAAATGTTATATTTGCTGCTTTGTTTTTATTAATATTTTGTTTATATTCCCAACTCCAAAATGCATCCATTTCATTGTTCCCACACAAAATGGGAAGCTTTATTCTATGGTATGTTATGACTCCATTGTCATGCTGGCAGATAAATCCAACAAAGGAAAATGTAGGTAGATAAACTTCCTAAACTATAGTTGAAAGCAAAGTCAATATATTTGTTAATATAAAGCTCTGTCCAACAGTTAAAACACAGAGGACTGTGGTTTGTGCTCCCTGGCATGTCGAGTAACTCCACTTTACCACTTTTCATCATCCAGGGATTAGACATACATCTTCCCCATTGCTTTAGCAAAGCTTTCAGGAAACTCATAATATGCACTGGTGTTAGCAGGCATGTAAATATAAACATCCCATCATTGATAAGTCAGCAGTAGTTTTGCTTGTGCACAGTTACTCTTTCCACTTCATTTAGTAGATCTACAGAGTCTTCTGTAGAGGCACTATTCTGCATGACTACATACTGGCTTGCAATTGCAGAGTTTCCAAACTCAATGGAGCACAAGCAACTTACATAAAGCTGAGCAAACACTAAGAACAGAAAAAGAGATTGGACATTGTATCAGCAGTTTCCTAAAAATGTAATACCCAATTACATAATTAGCTCTATTACTCAATTCACTAGGCCAGTCCTTGTGCCATCTCAGCAAGATACCTGTTCAGTTATGATCTTATCCTTCCTGCTATATTAACTGCCCCCAAAATCAGGTCACTAGATGCTATAACAAAAAGCTCTCAATTGGCAGAGAAGTCATGCTTCAGAAGGTGACACTCATTACAACAATACATATTGTTCTCTCACAAATCTACTAATGCTACTCAATACTGAAAACCAATTAAGAGAACATGACAGGTCTCATGTTAAGGCAGAGGGAGGGGTAATTACACATCGAATACTTCCATAACTGCTGCTGCAAAGCAGCCACATGGGGATGTAACAATTAGAAGTACATGATTTAAGTACACGTCAATAGACTTGGTGGGTATTGAAATAAACAGTAAAACTAAACTATGGAGAAGAATCCTTCAGTAAAAATTAAGTTTCATTCCTGCAAAACTTGACCATCTCCTGAAAACCTAGAAAACTTTAAATGCAGATCTGCCAGCTCTACTTGTCAAGCAACAGAATTTTCTTCCCTTCAGCAAGTTGTCTTCCTTTTCAGACTCAAAAAACATTCTAGTGGGAGGGTAAGTTGAAAGTCCTCTTTATAAAAATATCTTCCTTCACAGTCCTTTCTGGTATTTCTCAGCTCGGAATTTATAAAAGTAATTCCACAACACGTTCACTGAAACACCTAATATAAATACACCAAAGCTCACAGTCTTTAATGAGTGTTACATTAACCATGAACACCGACTATACGAATCATGTGCCACTACTGCCCTCATTCGGGAGAAGGTTGAATCTCACATTCTTCTCAATAGACTACCGTTTTCCACGATTATTTGCATTATCAGTATTGATGAGTATACATACTTTCATTTATTTGCATTTACATATGTACTTTCTTTACATTGTACCTGCTAGTACAGTAAAACCAGAACAAAACAAGAAAAACACAGTATCAGCATAGCCACAAGTAAACTACAGGCCTACCAAAGTAATTATGCATTTTAAATAACACATTTCAGCTATTGGCATCTGATTTCAAAAAAGAAAACCAACTTCAAAACCAAAACACTTGAAATTACTTAATTCCACAAAATGCACATTCATAAGGAGCATTCTGTGCTATTGAAGTTGATTTCTAAACAATCCTAAATTAGCTGGAATCATGATATTATTTCAAAGGAAATACTAGGAACTGATTTAGACCACACATTCTGTAATATTATTAAATATTTGCCATTTGTTCCTTTCATGTGTTACTCTACAGTCCTCATCACAGCAGACTACGTCTGCCCTTTCCAGACTGGTAGCCCAAGTTCTAAAACTGGCAGCAGATTCTGAGGCCCACAAGCTAAATTTTAAGTGCTTAGTCATCATCAGTGCTGCTTTCTACAGAAAATACCCCTCTGAACTTTGTTTCATTACTTGTAAGGGGAAGGGAAAGACAAAGAGTGAAGTCAGTGAGATTGCTCACATGCTTTTTATTTAACCAAGGAAAAATGCTTTTTGTGCTTTCATCAAGCAGAGGCAGCAGCTTTGGCCAGTTGTGAGCAATTTGCAGGACACTTACCCCACTACATGGTTGCTGAGTACTTCTATCATTACTTGAGCCTGAACAAAGCCATGTCAGAGACCAGTGACCAAAAAAATCTGAACTCCAAATACTGTCATTTGAGAAACCTGTGTCAAAAATAAGTAGGGACAGGTATGGGTTGGAGGGCAAGGTAAAGGTGGCATTAAGAGGACTGCAGCAAGCTCTTTCCATTTTCAGAAAACCTCTGTAACCTATTTATTAAAAAGCAAAAATAAAAAATCCACTATCTTTGCTGTCCTCTGGAACCTGCCTTCCAAACGGGCAGCACCACACAAATTGCACAACAGGCCTTGTGTCTTACCTCAGAGACAACACTGTCACTCCAGCTCCATTTGTCTGACATTTTACATTCACACTTCAGGAAACGATGACTATTTCTGGACTGCAAAATACTATCTGAAGGACAGACAGATTATAAACCATGCATTTGAAAGTGGCAGGTTGCTATGGTTTCCCACTGCAAGAACAAAATTCGCTTCATTAGGTTATCTGAAGATCTCCTCTACTAAACCAAAAGGGTCCATCAGGGAAGTAAGCTGCCCTTTCATCACAGCTCTGCCTTTGTGAAAACCACTCCATTTTTCTCCTCAAACAGCTTCTGAAAAGGATGTAGCTCTGCACATGAACTGAAATATTCTAATGCTTCATGTTCTGAGCTGTGTGCTAACCACCGAGTTCTCACAATAGCATGGACGCTGACTTGCAAACTGCTGTATTCTAAACCTATTGTTTGGAAAAAAGATACTTAATTCTTGATTGCTTAAATCACTACCTGAACTAAAATCATTCCTTTGGTAAAGCACATCAGTAATTACAGTCAATTAGTAGACCCTCTTATCTTCAAAACAAGACACCCGTAAGAGAAATCAAACATCTTCCCCTTAATAAAAAGAGAGATCACTCTTTACTGGGGCATTGGGAGAATAAATTATTCTAATCTGACGTGAAGCAATCTTCTGAATGGTCAGATTATTCATGGGACACTTTGCAGTGTGACAGAGCACTATTTCTGAGAAAAACAGCAGAATATTTATTACAGGACAGTCTTCAGCAAGGCACAGTACAAGCTTGGCTTGAGAGGCTTCAAGCTAAGACATTCACAGGATCCAGGAATACAATGATTTAGGAAAAAATTATTTCCACTGAATCTGCTCTATGGTCTCAGTTGCCACAAAAGTGCTAAAGCTAGGCCAAGAGAGGCCATTCATGTGCAACCAGGAACAACAGCCAATACATCAGTATGAAAGCACATCCTCAATTCCATAATTTTGAAGGTAACAGAAAGGAATTTGCATTAGAATCATGAGACCGTTACATTTCTCAATCAGAGAGCTTAAATTAACTTTGCTGTAGTGGTAATTTATTTGCAAATACATCTGAGTTAAGAGCTCTTGAGGTTGGATGGAACTAGAGTCAGAGGAAAAAGCTTAACCTGTAAATAGTGCTGTATAGTGAAATCAAGGCACTAATCAGTTAAAGAAAAATTGGCCACAAGAAAGGAGGAATAGTTCAGAACCGAGATGAGTTAACAATGGGAAATAACCCCACATTTCAATGCATTAAATTCCAGTGCTTCAGAGAGCATCTAATCTTTATCACACAAAACCAATAAAGATGAATTCCCCCATGGAGTGCTGCCAGCATTAGCTTGCCTTTGGAGACTGGGACAGGGAGAATGCCTTCACCTGCTCTTTTTTTACCAACAATCTTTGCTATGTATCTTTGGTTATTTCCAAGTACTATGTGGTCCAAATAAAAATACTTGTCCAGTCCATCTCTTGGGTTTCATCAGTCAAGAATGGTACAAAAGGTCCCTATGTTTCGTTTTTCTGTTGTTGTGAAAAGCTTCCAAATGCAGTTGCTTTGTTTCCTAATATGTTTTTTTCCTTAGCAAAAATGACAAACCACCAACTTCCCTGATGTCAGGATGCAGCTGATACAGTTAACAAGCTAGTGTCCAAAGGTGGTCTAGAACAACCAGCTCATTGGCTCAGTGAAAGTAAGCCTAGAGCAACTGTGCAGCACTGCACAAATATTGGAAACATTTAGGTTGCAAGGAAAAAGAAAAAAAGAAACCATACTGAAACATGACTTTGTACTGCCTTGTAATGACTTAAGTACTTCAAACATTTCTCTCCAAAGAAAACTAATACTGTATCAAGGCTGCTCTTCACAGAGCAACTAACACACACACACACCTTTGCACACTTATTAGTAATCAGAAATCCCCAGCCTCAGCTTTCTCTGTCTATTCAGGAAATTACTCTGTGTTCTCAATCCAGCTGACACTACTTTTCCTAGAAAAGCAGTCCTGAATTTTCTCAAAATGGGAAGAAACACCTAGCTGAAAGTTAAGGGCAGAGAAGATGTAATCATGAAGAGCTTAGGATTGCTGCTATTTTTTAATAGCATCTGAGATTTTATACTCCATGCCCTTTCTCATAAGACAGTTAACTACATGCTAGTAGTTAATCTAATTACCATCAGACTTTCCTTAAAGTAGATTCAAATGTCTTAGAGACTCGTCTCCTTAGACTCCCAAACTGTATTCACAAACACTTTTATTTATATCCATCCAAGAGATTTTTACTCTCTCCTCTGTCATATTTGATATAATGAGCCTAAATCAAGGAGTAACACCAAAGAAAGCAAACCTCTTACAAGGCCTCACATTACTTGGGAAGATTGGCAACCCTGGCAAAGGTAGGGCCAGATCTCATCACCCTATAGCAGAGTAAGCAGAGGCAGTCTGGTGACAGCTGGTAATTCTGCAATTACCAGGCAAAGGACAGATGACAAGGTAAATCTAAGGTCAATCTGAGAAGTCACATCAACAAGCCTGGACAAGCAGGTGAGACAGATGACCACAGTACTCTCACTTAAGCAAAAAGTCTGGCACCTTGAAGCAAGACACATACACAGCTGCTGCCCAAGTGGCTAACAGCAGCCTTGACCTGCACCGGGGATGTTAACTACATACACCAATAACAGTGTTTTGGGTTTCCACTTGCTAAGTGTCTAAGCCCCAAGAAAGTTTTGAAATTAAAACCTGTGTGTTACATTTAGTTGACATTAAATGTGGGTTTTTTTGTGTTGCTTCAGTCCAGAATATTTATTACAAGAACACAAAATACAGCCACTAGTATCTGCTGCTGTCAGTGGCTTCCAACCATGGCCTACTGCTTTTTAGAATTCTCAGTCTATTTTTAACTGCAATGTAAGAAATAAAAGCTATTTAAAACAAGCAGTATATAAAAAAGTATCATTTGCCTCACATGATTACCACATGCATAGTAATGACAGGAAGACTCCTGCAAATGTTTTCTAACTCTTTAAAAAAAAAAAAGCAATGCTTCCTTCGCAATATAGAATTTTGAATTTCAATTTAGATAACTCAGATTATTTACTGGCAACGAAAGCTATGCATATTCATGAGACCTGATTTAATATAATCTTTATTTCTGATGTTCTGCATCTGTGAATACTTGAAGTACTTGACTTTGCATTCATGGGCAATTATACAGGAATCTCACAGAGTAGCAACAGATTGATTTCTAGTTTACTTCAGAAGGACTGTGACATGAGATATGGGATTGATGCTTCTACTCTCATTTTTTATCAAATTACTTTTTCTTGTCTAATAAACATACAAATCAAGGTCATTATAATAAGAATCAACACTGTGATTTCTAGATGCATTCACTCTAACCAATAGCTGGCAAATGTCCAAGGAAGAAAGTTAAACAGACAGCAAGCGAGAAACCTAAAAGTTGGATTCTATGCAAGACAATGGTGCTTTAGAAGGGAACAACAGATGCTATTTGGTCATCCCCCTGTTACATCTAAGAGGTCCCTGGAGTTCCCTCATACTGGCTTCCACTGAGCCTTCTAGAAATCCAAGCAAAAACACATCTTTCTTAACAAACTCTGCATTTCTAACCACACTTCCTCCTGGTCTTGCCTTTCTTGTCATTCATTCCAGCCTTCTGAAGTGCAAAGATTCTTCTAATAAAACCAAGTTTTCCAACTGCAAGTCACAATAAGACAAACCCAAAATACATCAGTTAGGAGTATGGTGGGAGAAAGTAGGATGTATACAGCTTTTGACGCATATACTGAGTAAAATGCATACTGAGATGATAAAGCTTATAGATGCATGAAACAGTTCCTGTTTCACACTCACATCCTCCAAATTAACACAATTGCAGACACTTCCCAGGAAAGCTACACCTTCATCTTTTTCTCCTGTTTGACAGTAAGAGTGACTACTACTAACAACAGCTTTTAACACAGAAAAGGGGAGGATGTGCAAAGTGCTTTAAAATAGGGTTTGGGTCACCATATTAGAGCAACTCAGACTAAAAGTTGTTTTGGTCAATCTCACTCTCGGTGAAAATACACATAATGCTCTTGCCAGTATTTAGCCAGTGTTTCTAAACAGTAAAGATCTCACATACATAAATATTTATTTTTGTGAACAAAAAAAATCTTAAAACTAATCTTTATTTTACATATAATCAGCTTTCAGGTGAAAGTAATTCCACAGCATTACTCCAAGACATATAAAGATAATGAAAGCAGTTTCTCATAGTTATAATGCAAAGACCTACCTCTGAGAGCAAATCCATGATGCTGTTCACATCCAGTAGAAGGGACCACAACTTATGTACACCAACCTGTAGTTCGTTCTTGAGTACAACTCTATTAAACATACCTTTGGCTAACAGAAGTACCTTGTTCTGAACCAATACAGTATTATCTGTCCCATCTGTCCACCAAGCTGTCTCGTGTGAGTAAAAATGTGACTCTTGCTTTTCTGTTTCACAAATATTGTGCCAATTTTATCCCAAAGGGCTTTAAACTTATCTTGGCCTTCCTCTTGGCAAATGTGACAAGCACTAATGTTCTGAGCACTATGAAGAAAACACTGTGCTATAGGGGAGGGCAAAACACAGCCTAGAACAGGTGTTCCCTGTTCACAATTTGCCACAACTTGAAGTGCAACTCATCCTGTTTCCAGTTTTCAAGAAAGGCATAAAGCACTCCAGAAATAGTGCTTACAGCAAATGCAAAGCATACACAATCACAAGCAGAAAACAAACCAGAGACAAAGAAACATCTTGTCTCAGAGGACGTAGGATGACTTCTTTGACTTGTGTGTTCCATTGCAGACTATCAGTAGAGCTCGCTAAAAGTGGTTCCAGGAATGCTGTCTAAAGGCTCAATAAATCATTCAATCTGCCGTTCAGGAAGATATTTGAACAACAGACAAGCTGATGGATTTCATTAAAACAAACAAACAAACAATCTTCCCAGGACAGTTATTGCCTAGGCTGTAGTGAAATCCTGGACTTCCTGAGAGAATTTCCAGAAAACATAAAGCTCACCTGGATTTGAATTATTTCAAGCCCTTCTGAGATTCAGAGAACTTCCTCCTATCTGCAAAATGATTAAAAAAAAATTTAGGCATGCATATCACCTTTATTAGTTACATACCAACACGTATTTTATCTGAGGAGTCAGAAGACTAAATGCAGCCAAGATGTTTGCTTTTCTAAAAACCTTGCATTATAGCATAAGTTGTTTCATGCCTCAAGAGAATTCTCTGGCTTTCAACCCTTCATAGTAATCACCACAAAATAGCTTGAAAGCTTTAGACTGAAGCAGAAAGAACATCCTAAGTTTTAAGAAAGTAAGTATTTACAGATAATGAAATGTTTATTAAATAAGTTGCAGGCCTCACACATGACCTAAATAGAAGCTCTCTATAGTAATCAGCTTCCTTTACCTACCTAAACTCAGTTCAGAAATCGAGCATTTTCTGCTGTGGATACTTTTAAATGCTGTTTCAAATGTTTTACAACAGTACTGTATCATTTCCAGATCTTGTAACATGAGTATTTATCTCAAAACAACTTCATACACAATCCAACCTCATACTTAGAACAAACCAGAAGTAACTTTCACCAGTAAAGCATTCACTTTAATATAACACTGAACAATTCCCGTCAGCTTTGTGAGCAGAGGAATACTTGTTATTTCACTCAACCAGACACACACAAAGGAGCAAGATGAAAGCAGGTGTATTTGTAAATAGCTGCCTGATACTCAAAGTTTGCCAACTCAGAATGTTGTAAGCAATCGTTTGATTGGGTCCTTCTGTTTGTCTTGACCTTCTATGAATATGAAAAAAATATTATTGAGCAACCAGAAAGTTTTTACAAAGTAATAATTTTTAAAAACCCCTTACTGATCCATACTTGACACCTTTCACCCCAGCAGGAGGTGGGAGCAGGCACCCAGCTAACTCCCACGAGCCCTCAGCCCACCAGGAAATTAGTTTCTTCCCTAAGCTGATAATCTGTACCACGAGCAGTAACAAGTAGTTAAAAGTGGCTCATGGAAGCATTGCAAATGTGATTTTTATACCTTCTATAACTGAAGGGCTTGAATACCCAGTCCACAAGCTTTGTCTTTCCATCGAGCTGCCATAACCGAGTCCCCCACAGCCTCAAGGCAGGAGAACAAAACGTTCCAGTCCTCACACTCAAGAGAACTCCTCAAAAGTGCGGGAACGCGGCGAGGACCGTGCTCTGTGCTTGTCGATAAAAAGCGAGGGAAGGGCGGACGCCGCCCCGACATGCCCATGAGGCGCCAGGCGGTGCGAGGCCGTGGTGGGCGGTGCGAGGCCGTGGTGGGCGGTGCGAGGCCGTGGTGGGCGGTGCGAGGCCGTGGTGGGCGGTGCGAGGCCGTGGTGGGCGGTGCGAGGCCGTGGTGGGCGGTGCGAGGCCGTGGTGGGCGGCGCCGCACACATGCGCCACTAGAGGGCGCCATGGCAGGGCATCTCCCTATCTCCCGGCGACGGCGCCCCGCCCCTTCCCGCCGCGCGCGTCACGTGGCCGGTGCCTCAGTCCGTCCCTCCCAGCCCCGAGCCCGCCCCCCGCGGCGGGTGGTGCCGAACGGTGTGGGCCGGGCCGGGCCGAGAAAGGACAGGACAGGACAAGACAGGGTGACGGTGTGTCTGGCTGTCTGTTCGTGGAAGAGTGGGTTCATGGCGTTCTCCCGGTGGTTGCGGGTGCCTGAGGAAGTGGACAGCGTATCTGAGTGACCCCTCGGCGCTGCTGCGGGCTTGGGGCTCCTCTGAGGCAGTGCGGTGACAGGGACAAGGTAAGGGCGCGGGATCGGGCCGGGTCGGGTTCCACCAGCGGCGAGTTTGGGTTTCTCCGCTCCGTGTCCTGCCCGTCTGCGCGGCGGGCGTACGCCTGTGTCCCGTCAGCGGAGCTGGCAGGTCGTTCCTTCGCCGGCGGAGCCCCCGGGACGGCCAAGGGCAGGCCCGGGCATGTCGCGGGCAGGCGGCGCGTGCGCGGGCCGCCGCGGCGGGGCTGGGGGGATGCCGGGGGGGATGCCGGGCGCTCCAACGCAGCACCCGCGGCCCGCTGCGCCCTGGCTGAGAAGGTCGATGCTGGCCCAGCTCAGGTGTCGGATCGTGCCTGCGGTGAGCGGCGAAACTCTCGAAGTTCGACTTCAAAAAGATTGTTGGGGTGAGTGCGGACCCCCGCGCCCCGCAGCCGACGGGCGCCGCCAGGCCCAGCGGGCTCTGTACGGGGGAGCCTCGCTGTGGGTCGGGTTGCTCGTCGACGCGGTGGGCTGGGTGCTGATGCCACCGGTACGTACCCCAACATTTCTGTTCCAAGTGTTCCACCTGTCTTATTATTTGGCAGAAGTACTTAGACTTAAAAATGAGTTGTTCTCACATCTACAGAGAAAGGAAAGTTTCTATATTTGCTTTAGAGACTAGTGTCACTTGGTAAGTTTTCCCTGTTTTAGTTGTTCGATAGATTTACATTTGTTTCTCGTTACAGATGATTGAAACACTTGTAACAACTGATGCTCAGGAACTGCTGTACCAGCTCACGGCCCTATTGGAGCAGGAGTTAAGATGTCAGCCAAAGGCAACTGGCCTGAGACTGATTGAATCCGCTCATGATAATGGTCTTCGAATGACTGCCAGGCTGCGAGACTTCGAAGTGAAAGATCTTCTCAGCTTAACTCAATTCTTTGGCTTCCATACAGAAACATTTTCACTAGCTGTGAATTTCTTAGATAGATTCTTGTCAAAAATGAAGGTAAAGCTTTTAAAGTGTAAGCTCTCAGTCATTAGCTCCTGCACATTGCAACCTGATTATAAGTTAGAACATCTTGGTTTTAAATGACTAAAGGTTGAGCTCATTCCGAAGATTCTGATTGTGCAAGAGCTAAAAAATGGCTTTTTCTATTCAAGTCTTAGTACTGTTAACAAAGCTGTTTCCTCTGAAGACGGGAGCATCAGTTTTGACTTGAGAATGCCCATAGGCTTGGAAATGCAGGCTGTATTAATGGGTTAGATCAAGACAGGCTGTCTTGCCTGTTGCATGTATAGAATACCTTAAGTGACTCCTTGTTTTCCTGCTGTTTCAACCTGCCCATAAGCCTCCTGTATATCAAGAGACTCAGAATCTGTTAAAACATGTAGTTGGAATGCCATTCTACCATGCAGATGTAGCATGCTGACCTGGGTTGTTTTTAATAGTCTAACAAGGTTGGATTCCTACTGTAATATTTGGCCAAGAACAAAAGCTTCTTTTTCTTTTGTGTTAAAACAAAAATGAGAAAGCTAGATGGAGCAGATAGGAAAACTATTATTGGAAAGAATTCTTTATACAAAATAAGCAGTAAAAATGCCTAAGGAATAAAGTAAGTCAGTTTAGATATATATGTGTACATATGTGTCTGTGTACTTTTACAGAATAAAAAGCCCCATTTTTTTTACAGAAGTCAATCTGTACAACAATTTAAGTACTAAAAGCTTCTGATTAACCTTATTAAGAAACCAGTTCTTCCTCGATCAAAATAGATTGTTCTGCAATCTTGCTTTTTTAGATGAATGAGGCAGAACTTGTGTGTAATAGTCTCCTCATTTAGTTAAATAAAAATAATTAAGTAAAGACTTGATTTATTGATCCTCAAAAACCAGAATTCTTTCTGCTCCACCTATTTTTTTTTCCTGATGTCTATACAGTTTAGCACATAGATGTTAAACTGACTGATCAAATCCCTGATCAAAAAAGGGCTTCCCCTTCGAAAATAACAACAATTTACTTTTCTTTAGGTACAGCCTAAACACTTGGGCTGTGTTGGACTCAGCTGTTTCTACTTGGCTGTGAAAGCATCAGAAGAAGAGAGAAATATTCCCTTAGCTACTGACTTAATTAGAATAAGCCAGTATAGGTTCACTGTTTCTGATATGATGAGAATGGAGAAGATCATATTGGAGAAGCTGTCTTGGAAAGTCAAAGCTACCACAGCCTTCCAATTTCTACAATTATATCATTCACTCATTCATGAGAATCTAAGCTGTGAAAGGTAAAGTATCTACTATTTACTTTGCTATGATGACATATGGTCAGGAAGCATATGTAGAAAAGTAAGCAATGAAATTGGCCTTTCTGCATTTAAAAATCACACGAACTTCCCCCTTTATTGGTAAATATCATACATGGGAATGTCTGTGGTTTATTATTATTTTAATTTTAAAGGTTATTTGCATAAAGTGATCTGAAGAGTATTGTTTCTGAGCCGAAAACCGAACTAGCTCAATGGTGGTAGTGCAATAAATCTCTGCTTATGCTGCACTAAGTGTCGTCTCATTGCAAACATTTCAAAATCTGGCTTAGAGAGAGATTCCTTGTGCTAGTAAGCATTAAAATTCCTTGTTGGCAAATCTATTTTGACTATGCAACTCTCCCCAACGTAACACAGACAAAAATTTTGGCATTAGCAGTGTCGGAACCCAACACCTGTTTGTAACCTTTGAACTTCTGGGACAAATGATGCCTTTCTTTAGAGATGAAACATTGTTGCTGCTACTCTGTGCTCCCTGGGTGATGCGGCCTTGATCAAGTTTGCTTTCTTCTACATTAACTCTGTTTTTATTATAGGAGGAAATACCTTAATTTTGAGAGACTTGAGACTCAGCTTAAAGTATGTCACTGCAGAATCATGTTTTCTAAAGCCAAGGTAAATGTCTTGAACGCTTAAAGACAATGAGACTACTGAAACTGAACAAAGCAGCATTTAAAAACATTTTCTCTCTCTCCAGCCTTCTGTCTTGGCACTGTCCATTGTGGCACTAGAGACAGAGGAACAAAAACTACCGGAGCTGAGAGAGGCATTGGAATTTCTGCAGTTGCATTCCAAGGTATGTATACATAAAAGTTTCAGGAGAGGAAGGAAGAAAAAAGCATGTAAAGGCCTACACATTGGGGAAAGGGGAGTCCCTTGGCATAATGAATTCTTTTGTGTCTTTGTTGGGGTTTTTCTTTCCATTTGGCTTGGGATTGTTTGCTTCCCATCTTATGTGAAGAAGCTGAAGTAAGTGTATGAAATAAGGATTTAATAGGCTCTTAACATATGAGATGCTGTCTTGCTATGTAGATAAACAACAGAGATTTGACCTTCTGGAAGGAATTGGTGTTCAAGTGCCTTACAGAATATTCCTCGAGCAAGTGTTCCAAACCAAATGTCCAGAAATTAAAATGGATTGTGTCTGGACGTACAGCACGGCAGCTGAAACATAGCTACTACAGGATAACACACCTTCCTACAATTCCAGAGACCAGCTCATAATAGGTAACTCCTTGTGAAATCAGCCTCTGATAACATAGGAGTAATTAGCTGTTAACTACCTCAAAGTTTCTTATTCTGTATAGGTAACCTCCTGAAGAGATGTAACATAAACATAATAGGCCTATCCTAGAGGCTGGTCTGTTCTCACGTTCATGCTTGAGCCAGTGCTGTACCTAAAGAAGTGGCAACCTAATGTGAGAATGTTGGAGAAAGAACTCTGGTGTGCTGTGTGAGCAAAAATGTGTTCTACAGACATTGGGACCTCATTCAGACTAAAATGTGGAGTAAAACTGGTAAAAAGACAGAGGAAAAACTTGGCTTGCTCCTATCCTAAAAAGAATAATCTAGGAGGAAACAGTTATCTGTTAGAATGAGTTTCTTGTAATAATTTGCTTAAATCATTTAAAGGGAAGATGGTTTGATACAGTATTACTTTAACTGGCTGTTCAGTAAAGCCTAAAACCTGTACTTGTGTTATTCATATGACTGGGGTTTTTTTATTTATAGAAATTGTGGATTCATTCCTTATCTAGACTTTTAATTCTGAAGGTTACATATTTTCTAGAACAGCTATCCTGCTGTTGTCTTGCTCTGTCGCAGTCTGGTGCTTTGTCACTTGTAGAAAGCCCTTCAGTTGACTGGTTTGTTGGGTGGGTTTTGGTTTTTTTACAGGAATATGGTAACCATCCTGTGACCTTGGCAACAGCCACACGAATATTGGAGAAAGTCTGCAAAGTCATCTTAATGAAGAATTCAACTCATGGAAAGAATATGTTAACACTTAGGACTGAAGATTCTTCCAGCATATACGTTCTTTTCATGGTGATTACAACAATACTCTGTGTCAGTTTTCAGTCTTAGTTGTTGGACTGCTTACTGTTCAGTGAAATACCACAATACTGATAAAAGGAATTTTAACACCTTTAGTGTATAGAGCAGCTTGTGTAGTCTCACCTTGGTCTACTGTAACTGCAGGTGCTGATTAGGTATTTAATTTTAAAAACCTGATTCATTATTGGAAGATGAGATGATACTAGGAAAACATCACGTGCAGTAGCACAGTGCTGCAGTGTCTCAAACTAAAGGCTAATCCTACTCAGTGTTGCTGACAATAGCAAATGCCTGTCTGTCCACCTGACACGCTGTATGGGTAGTGCCATGTTGTTCACATGCTCCTGCTGGGCAGGGCACTGGCTTTCTACCATAGACCCATTAAAAACTAGGCTGCGTGATACCCATTGAACGTGTCAAGTAGCTAGAGCAGGAGAAAAGAGAAACCTTACTTCATTGCCTTCTAAAAGGTACTAACACAGCATCAGTAACTCCAGTATTTTGTAACAAGTGTATTTTACTGAGATTACAAATTATTTCATGATACCTAATGAAGGCTGAGGGAAAGTACTGGGTCACCTGCCCCAAGTCTGCCATCAGATTTCCGGAATTTAAATATAAAAGAAGTAAATGCTGATGCTGAACAGGTGCATTTTCACAGGCACAAGAGGAGCAAAGCTAATGCTCCATTGTGATCTGTATTAAGAGCAATCTAGGTGAGAAAGACTGAAGGCTGTTTTAACTCTGATCTCTGTAAGGGTAAGCCTTGTGAAATACAATGGGGTTTTTTTGAAGACTAGATCAGTACTTAAGACATATGCTTCTGGTGCTAACAAGGAAGTGAATAATAAGAATGTATTACTGTATGTCAGATGAATAGAGGTGTGGGGGGGAATGTTGCTAATGACCTCATGAATTCTGCATCACTGTGGAGCAGAGATTGTTAGCAATAGGCTGTTTCGAAGGGATTGCAATTGAACCAGTGCAGTGGAGAAGGAGAGATCAGAATGTTCTGAATATAGTGTGGGCTGAGATGTAACCAACCCTTCCCTCTTCATGGCAATAGCTAAGGGGGAAAGTATTCTTTGAGTATCTCAAACTAGTGCAACCTTTCACTGAAGACTTCTTACCAAAGCTCAGTACTGGACAAATCAAGCCTTCTCATGAACTCCTGGGAGTGACTGCACCCCATGATGTGTAATTGGCTTGTGAGTGATGGCGCAGTTTGTGTGTGGTGCTGGCCTGTGCAAAGCAGATGAGTGATCTGGGCAAAGGTGTGGTCAGCCCGCTGGGAGAGATGGAGAAGATGCAGTGTGCAATTCTATTTGTCATGTCTCAATATTTCAGATCTGTACCTTTCAATTAAACATTGAAATGTGCTTAACTCAGTCATTTTTCTCCTGTTTGTCATAAAACGTCTCAGTAGGGAGTCCATAAAGTGACTTCTTTATGAACAGTACCTGGAAAACTTCAGGCAGGAGGTCAGAGATTATGGAGGTTTCTGAGGATGTTTTCTAAGAGGTTGAGACTGCAGTGGAAGACTAGAGAACCACCAGGAAAAGCTGAATGTCCTCGCTTAACTTTCTTTTAGCTGGCCCATGATTACTCTAAACCCTTTGAGATGTGAAAGTGTCAAGATTGAAAAGACTGACTTAAGTAAAGTGTTCCAATTCAACCTTCTTCCATTCTTCAATAATTTTTGTGCCTGACCGAGCAGCTAGGGTACTTTTGATCACGGGAGCAATGCTTTGGCATTACTCTGAGCTAATCTGGAACCAGATCTGTGGAAGCACTCCAGCAGCCTGTCATTTACAAAGCCAAGTATACCCAATGAGGATTGTTTCCTATAGTGGGAGTTGCTCTGGATACTACATCACATGCCCAAATCTCTCCATCTGTCAAATGTCTGTAAGAAGCAAGGGATTGGATCTCAGTGAGACTGTTGTGAGATGGTACACAAACCACCCTTTATTATAGACTGAGAACAGAGTAGATACTACTGAAGTCATAGCCTCAATATCAGTATTTTCATTTAGATTTTTCAAAAATTGGAGGTCTGTAGCTTAAAGCAGATGATAGAAGTAGCTAACCAAGTAGTTCAAACCTTTCCTTTTAAAACAAGTCAGAGCCATGATGCTTGAATCCGTAGTTCAGTTGTTGTCTGTGATGTCAGCCTTAGACTAAGCTGTAAGATGACTTTCGTTATGCTTCATAAAGAGAGGAGATACAGGAGTAAAGTTTAGCTTTGGAAGTGTATGAAGAAAATAAAAGCTCATGCACTGAAGTGTCAGATACCATTCTAAACTTCTTCTATATGCAAAACACATAAAAAACCCTCCCATGCAAACCATCTGCTTTAACAAAAGGTAGTACTTCTGTGGATAGTGCTTTGGCATTTTGACACAACATTAACTGGTTTCTGTCTTCAGTTACTTTTGCAGCAGTCTCATTTGTTAACTGTACCATCCACCTTCAGTACTAGAAGCCATAAGTCAGCATTGGATGCCACATTGCTTCCTTTTATAGAATAAAGCAAGTTCTCCAAAATCCATTTACATTCTGTAAAGGTGACAGGTAGAAGGAGCATACTTGATGATTTCAGGAGTATTCTTGCTTGTTCAAACAAGCAAGTAGTGGATATAATTACAATGAAAGTGTTCTTCGACTATTTCTTTTGGTTGTACACCAGCTGCAATAATGATGCAATTTTAGAAATAAGGCTCAGGAGTATGATAGACAGCTGCTGGCAATTTACCTCCAGTGAGACTTCTACCTAAGACTTAAGTACAGGCAGCAGTTTCAGTAGTCAGAATACAACAAGATTTAGCAATTGTTTTCTTCCCTTATTGGTCTGTTTGATACAGCCTTCATCCTGAATAATGCTGTGGTTGAAACGCTTCTCAGCTGCATCCTTAAGCAGAAAATTCCTGATATGGAATTGGCACATGCAAAGTACAAAATGCAATAGTTAAATGGTATACTTGTAACTGACTAGTTAACTATGGTGTTTCAAAAAACCCAAACTAATATTCTGCTTAAAGATGTTATTTTTTTGTGTACACTTTTCTCTGTATTTTGCCCCTTACTATTAGAAAGTTATGGCAGCATATAATTCAGCTGGTTCCACTTGGTATTTATTCTACTGGAAGAGCTCTTCTTTCTCTTCACTGAAGTACTTACTTTACTACGATCCACTGAAAACATGGTTGAAGTCTTCACCAGTTACAAGATTCCAGTCCTTTAAGTGTAAAGTTTAATTCCTCTCCAGGAACACAGATATAAGTTTACTTTTCAAGACTAGAAAAGTCTGGTCCTCCTTTGCTGTAATTTCCAGATATTTCTGCCCCACTGAAGTCAAATCCAGGGTTCTGATAGAGGTAAGAGAAAAGATTGATAGATTATTCATAATACCTGTGTTTAAGAAAGCAAATCAAACAACATGCCTAAACCACTTTCTGTTAACATTGTATAATTTCAACAAGGACATAAAATGATCAACTTGTCATCCATTTGTCAAGGCACTGAAATTCAGTGCCTTGAATTGTTAGTCAGTTTGCCTACTGCAGAAGTGACTTTGCAATGCTGTTCTGAGTTTAACAAGCAGCTAAATCTCCCAGTAAAGAAATATTAAGGAAAGTTTAAGAAAAATGTCTGGCTTCTGGTGTCTCTTGAAATGACTATTAGAAAATGTAAGTATCTGCCATGCTGGAAAATAAATGTTATGTGCTGATGCAGCTGTTAAGTAATAGGTTGTAGTTCACACTCTGCAGACATGAATAGTTGCATGCCAAAGGTGTACCAAAACAACTTAAGCAATATTAGCGAACGGGCAAGGAAAATATTTTCTAGCTGACTGTTCTACATCATCTGATGTTATAAACAAACATAGTGGCTAGAGCTTGATGTTAGAAGCTTGTAAATATGGCTATGTGATAATCCCAGTTAATAATATAAACTGTGTGTAGCCTAAGAAGTGAGAAGTTGTTAGTATTATGCAAAAAGCCTAAAAGAGCAATACATC
Organism: Colius striatus; assembly: GCF_028858725.1. NCBI lineage: Eukaryota > Metazoa > Chordata > Aves > Coliiformes > Coliidae > Colius > Colius striatus. The sequence continues at coordinate 6,926,822 of NC_084767.1, forward strand.
CCCAACTCAACTTTCCAAAAATACTTCAGACAGATTACAAGCAGAATAATCTCTTGAAAGCACTCTTGAGCATTCTATATATATTGGACTACAGTGTATGTTTCCATGTCACTGGACAGCAGAACAATTTTGCTCGGCTTTCCCCACCAACATCTGTGTGTGAACACCAAATATAAGAAGTAATTATGGTCCTTTAACTTGCCTCTCTTTGGAATCGCTCCAGTGTAAGTTTCCTTTGCATCTGGTCCTGTACCCAAGGATCAGCAGCATACTCATTTTCTAACAGAGATGTCCAACAATTTCCAGCATCTCGATTTGTTTTCATTAGAACAATTCGTATCAGCTTCCTGTCTTCTGTTGAAAGGAGAGACGTGAAATAACCATTAAATTCAGTCCTATATGCTAGTCTTTTTTGTTGCTTTGGTGAATTCACCATTAACAAGCACAAGATTTTTTGGTAAAGCTTAACGTCAATGCCAAGAAGGTCACTGATAAATAAGAATTAACAAGACACAGAAAGGCCGAAACACATATAGCCTATAGTCATCCTGTAAAATGATGAAGCTGTTTTAAGAGATTAAAACACATCAGGCTTTACAGGGAGTTATTATCAATAAAGCCAAAACTAAGTTTAATGACATACAGAGGTATAATCAATTTATTTAAATGCACACGGTATGCCTACAGACAATACGCTGGAAGTACGTTTCAAAGTTAACATGTAGGATGTTTAGTTCTACTTAACTGAAAAAATAGAGCATTATAAAGTGTGTTTTGAAGATTATTCACACCCTGGAAAACAGTAGGCTTCACAATGTTTTGTTACACTTGTCGTTTTCCTCTTTTAGTTACTAAATTATTAATCAACATGTAGAATACTGAAAACAAAATCCACCACAGGAAAACACTGAGAAGCAAAGTCCACAAATATGATTGCAAAAGCTCAAGTATTCTGAATACTTTACAATGTTTATGATGTAACAGGCAGAGAAGTTTTTTCCCTCATTATTTGTAGGTACCTTAATGTGATTTTTAGATTGCTTTTTGATTCTCTCAAACTCTAGGTCTTGTCACCTATCCCAACAATATAATACATATAATGTTACCTATCCCAAAAATACAGTGCATAAGAAAATGAGAAAACCCAAGAAAAGTTACTTTTATGTTACAATTGCAGAGAGGCAGAGACCACAAAACCACAAACTATAACTGACTAGCTTTAATAAGGGTTTGCAAAGAAACTTCTCAGTATATGGAAGTGTTTATAATTAATTAACAGCTCTCTTCCAAGAGATGGCATTTTCCCCTTTCCCTTAAACTCTAGGGCTTTTCTACTCCCTCAGTTCCTTAGTCTGGCAACAATATTTGTCTTTTTTACAAAGCTGTGTACAGGGAAGAAAGTAATCTTTCCCAAGGGAAAAAATGGAGTAAAATCTTCTGTAGAACTCGAGATGTTCTACTGTCCTCAATGTCATTTCAGATGTAGGTTATTACCTAATGTCCACGTTCCTTCATCAGTTACTGTAGAGTCAAAAAGTTTACCCTGCAAAAGACATGTACAATATTACAAAACAGGAAAACCTGTTCAGTATCCAGCTCATACTGAATTGTGAAGTTTTACTCCCAAATTGCCTTCTTATTTTCTAGTAAACATTATTGTAATCTGGTCCTATAAGTATAGACTTACACATAGACTATCTATTTATTTTTTGTTACACAACTTTTTCTCTTTTAAAATAAGAATTTAATACAGTAAAAATACCTGTCACTGTTTCAGTATCTTGATTCATTGGAAGGGCCTGTATTCCTCAGAAGGTAAAGCCATTTTTAATAGGCCTGCCATGCAAATGCCCCTGTGCCAAGGGTCGTGTACATCTATGGTGCAAGGTATTATGCTACAAATAGCTGTTCATTACCAATCATAGAATCATGGCATGATTTTGGTTGGAAGGGACCTTAAAGTTCATCTCGTTCCAACCTCATGTCATGGGCAAGGACACCTTTCGCTAGGCCAGGCTGCTCAGAGCCCCATCCAACCTGGCCTTGAACACTTCCAGGGATGGGACAGCCATAACCTCTCTGGGCAACCTGTCCCAGGGCCTCATCACCCTCACAGGGAAGAATTTCTTCCTTACAGCTAATCTAAAGCTACTCTCTTTCAGTTTAAAGCCATCACCCCTTGTCCTATCACTACATGCCATCATAAAAAGTCCCTTTCCGGCTTTCCTGTCCCTTTAAGTGTGAAAGTAAAGCTGTTAATGACCTGAGTTTTTCTGTCTTTCAGCTGAGCAAGGCAATGCCCTGAAACTCTCCAGATGACTACGACAGAACAACGCAAATCCGCATTCATTTGTTGCCTTTATTCTCCATAGCGCCTTTAAAAGCTCGTGTAGTTCGACAGAGCCGTTTCTGATGAGGTTTCACTTTTAACTTATGAACACCTACATGTTTAAGAATGACAAAACAAGCGCCAGAGGCAGACAGACGTTTCAACGCGCCTCTCTCCCGCTCTCCTCCCCGCCGCCGGCGCACGGCCCCGGTACCTGCAGCACGTCCTGGCCCCGCACGGACAGCGCGATGTGCCGGCTCTGCAAGCTGCAGCGCACGTCCTTAGCCACGGTGCCCGGCGGCACCTGCACCTCGATGAACACCTCTTCCAGGGTCTGATACCAGCGGCCCCAAGGCGTCCCGCAGGGCACCACCCCGCTCCGCTCCTCGAAAGGAGCCGACATCAGAACCAGCCGCCCGTCACCTCCGCCTGCTGGGTCCCTCCCACGCCGGGGCGAGCAGTCCGCCCCGCGCATGCGCATCACCCCGCGCCTGGGCGAGCAGTCCGCACCACGCATGCGCGTCACCCCGCGCCGGGAGGGGCGAGCATTCCGTGCCGCGCATGCGCATCGAATCACGCCGAGCACAGCTCTGGAGTGGCGGTGCGCACGCTCCACACTGCAGGCGTTGATTGGCTGAGGGGGCCAGCAGCGGGAGGCGGTGATTGGCTGCGCGCCGCGCGTGGCGGCGGCCGTTGGTCACTTTGAACGCTGAGGGGGCCGCGGCGCGTCGGGTGCAGTTGCTGTCATGGCTTTCTCCAGGGCGCCGCTCCGGCGCTTCAACGACAGCTCCGGTAGGTGCGGGGCGGGAGCGAGTGGCACCGGGGAGGGAGCTTGAGACATTTGTGGTGGGGGCGGAGGGAATGGGCGCCGGCCTGCGGTTGCCTCAGGGTGTCCCAGTCCTGCCGCCTGCCCGTCCGTCCCTCATGAGAGGAGCTGCCTCCAACGGTGTGTTTGAGGAGCTCTTATCTAAGCTCTTGTAGAGCTTTCTTTTCGTGGAAACAAACTTAAGACTTCAAGTCGAATCCTGGTTGTAGGTAAAGGGCCACCAAATATGGAAGTGGGTACTTTTATATACATGTATGTCGTAAGTAAAGCAGGAGCAAACCGTGGTTTGACCGTGTCAAGATATGGTGATACAGAGCTACTACCGAAAGCTTTCATAGAGCTAGTCAGGAGTGTAGTGCCACTGCTGAGGGCTTCTTGTAACAGTTTCTCACCACGACTTTTTGTCTGTAGTTGAAAGTCTCAGTGCTACCGTCATCTGTTCGTGTACTAAATGAGGTTGATTTCATTTGCAGAAGATTGGAGCAAGTAGATAAGCACACACTGGGCCCGAGACCACCTGACTGTAATGATAACTATATAAAGAATTTGTAGGTTCTTTTTTCTGTCTGCTCTTTCCCCTAACATTGCTCTTTTTAAAAAAAGCTTTTATTTTTATTTATGTAAGCTTTAAGTTGATTAGTTGTTTCAAGAAAACGTTTATCATTCAATGATATCTAAGTAGTGTCTTCTAAACTGGAAGGTGCTTAAAAAGCTCTGTGAAGTTTGCTTTTGATACTTCTAACACTTTACCGTGTTTATTCACCAATTAGCATTAAGATCCTGTAACCAATTGGGTCTTCTCTTTATGGAAATTAATGTACTACCATCTCTAACAAGATGCTTTGTAATATTGTAGTTGTTAATCACAATTTCTAGTTTTATGCTAGTATAATAAGCAAACCCTTTCCCTCACTGTGTGTGCTTTATATTTTCTTAGTGTTTATGGGGAAGATGAGAAGAACGGAGGCTCTAGTTGTGGGTTGTGTTCCTAAGAAGATTTAGCTTAGATGTTACCAGCCTCCACTCACTTAAGTAGAAAACCCTATCATTTACTTTATTAATTGTCTGCTGTTCTGAATATCTCAATTCTAGAATGTACCTCACTGCAAAGATCCTATGATGTTAAATCTTCAGACACACTGAGAAGTTCTCTGTCTTCTGAAACACATCAACGGGTCAGGAAGCAGAAGAGTAAGTAGTTCTAAAAGTTGCACAGAACACAATGGTGTAATGTCTTTGAATGATACAATTGTTAGTGCTTACGTGCTGTTACTGCTCTATTCTTTTTTAGAAATTGTTATCTATTGTAGGGGCTCACTGCCTACCTTCCAGCTCCAGGGGATAGCAGCTGTAAAAATATAACTAAAAAAATAGCTTTGTACATGACTTCTGCTAGTTAAGAAAATGTATGGGCATGAAATAAATGAGTTAACTACATGACACTTGTTTTTAATGATTTTTTTTAATGTTTTTTTAATATAAAACATCCGTCACATGAAAACTGACAGAATGCATCTGGATGGCTGGGGGAAACTGAGTAGAAGCTGAATTCTCAAACGTAGCTGTCAGCTGGTAGTTGCTCTAAAGTGTTAAGTTGGCCCAAATGACCATTATTGAACAGTCTGTTGCAGCAGGAAAACAGCAGGTTTTGGGTTGTGGGTAGTCTAATAATTGTGTGGCATTCTATCTTTTGCATAAGAAGTCTGTCAGTCTGGTTTTAGTTTGGTTAAATTTCCCTTGCTGGGTTCATGTACATCCTCTTGGTTCACACCATTATGGTTTCTGCCTTCTTTTGCAGGTGAGACAGATCTGAGCAGTGATAAGAGTGCACCTATCCCTGCAACTGGAAAGAGACTCTCATCTCTTGGATCGACAGTAAGACTCTTCTGTTGTGTTTGTAGCACTGATAAATTGCAGCTAAACCTCTCTTTGACTAGTTAGATTATGTAGCTCCTTTAAGAATTATTGTTAACCTACCTGAGTAAATGATGAAACACACTATTTGGTCTTAATTCCTTAGTAACTGAGAAAGAAAAATGGCTATACGCTGGCTTTGGGAATCACTTGATGATTACTTGGGGCCAGAGAGAAGCTTTCTGTCTCTATGTCACATACATGTTATGTTCTGTATGTCACAGTGTTTGGGTGTTATTGCCTCTTGCTCCCCATGTATTTATAGTATGTCTGTTTCCGCTTTTATATGTTGGACAAGACAGCAGAAACTTTGTGGCAGAAGAAACAGAGGAGATGACACTTTCTATACAAGTTCTCTGTGCAATCGGCAAGGATATGGGTTAGAAGATAGATTAAATAGTTGACTTACCTATTTAGTTTACCTAGCAGTCATGATGTAGGATAAAATTCTGCAAGCAAATATGTGGCTGAGAGATTAAACTATTTTTTTATGGAGTTTAGAGGGTACTAGTGTCCCAAACTTCCCTAATCACCTTCCTGGCACAATGGCTATGAGCTGTCCACTCAGTGATGCTGATAAAGTACAGTGGTAAAATCCATCCTAACCTGATACTTTTCTGCTTTGTGCATGGGGGAGAGATGTTTGCTGTTTATTTTTTATGTGTGTGCATCTTTAGCATTGTCTTTATAAAGGCATCCACTGTTATATTTCACTTTATTGTTTACCTAGTATTCAGCTAGAGATTGCTTTAATTATTTCCAATATGTCTGTTTTCAAAAGCCAGCAAACAGATCTCTGAAGCCTAAAAAGGATCTTATCCTTATGAAAGAGAAAAAGAAGCAGAAGACACTGGAGAAGGAGGTATGAATACATTGTGTGAGTGCAGTCCTATTTTCCACTTAGCATAATAAAAAGTATAAACTGGTAAAATTAGCCTCTTTTGCATAACATAGCATACAAGTAGTTTGTAAACAGCTCTGTGCAGAGCAGGGATTATCAAGTGTTCTGGTCTGTAGAAGACATAGACTTTGTGAATGGAATTATGTTACTTTCTACTGATTGTGAACAACTATGCAGCCAGACCTTTTTTTATAAAAAAAGAAAAGAACCAAGTACTACATCTTCTACTAGGAAAAGATTGTTTTATTTAAAACACTGTTTTATGGGAGTTTTGTCTAGGAATTGATGTAATTTTAAAGTTTCAGGCAGCTGCTTTTCTTTATCAGTACACTTTTGTGTACTAATTTGTGCCATGTGTCTCAATTGTCTGATTCTGTCTCTATAATCCATGAAGAGAATTGATTTCTATTGCAAGGTAAAGCTAAGGCTGTTATAATGTCAACAGTTGTATTGGTGCAGTAGCATAAAATAAATCAAATTAAATACTAAGACTGCAAGTCTGTGGTGTGTAATAATGGATTTGTGATGATTCTCTTATATCCTTTCCTGTGAATGACAGAGGTCAAGATGTAGCTTCTGAATTGAAGTTAATACGGTTTGGATACTTAGCCTTTCCAAGAAAACCATGGGCATAGACTACTGATCTTATTTAAGAAGAAGGATGGTAGGAGATAAAAATATCTCTTCTGTTTTAGATTCGTGCATTAGTGAGAGAGCGTGGGGAGCAAGACAAAAAACTTCGCACTCTGGATGAGGATTTTGCTAAGACTGAAGCAAAGCTGAGTGCTGCAGTTCAGGAGAAAACATCTCTTTTGGCAAATGTTGCATGCCTTAAAAAACAGCTTCTGGAACTAACAAGAACCAATGAACTACTGAAGTCAAAGGTATTCCAATGAGCACATATTTGCTTTATCTTTGCTATTATTAAGATTCCTGGGCAAGAGGAAGCTTTGGTTGCTGATCAGCATCTGGTTTCATGTTCCTTGTGCCCTTTCATTGACAGAGGGATAGAGCATGTGTGGTTTGTGACTTGGTGTACTTCTGTCTAAAGATAGCAGGAGCTGCTAACATCCATCTGTAGGATGGGTAGAGATGAGTGCTATGAATGGGAAGGGGACACTCTTAAAAGATTTTGTGAAGAGTAATTCTCATGAAGGAGTTATGCTTAATGGTTTTGTATTCATCGCTAATAAGCTGTCTGAAGATGGAGTGCAGAAGAAAATGAGCAGCCTATGCATGGAGTTAATGAAGCTCAGAAACAAGAGGGATGCCAAGGAAAAGGTAAGACCATTTGCACTGCACAGAATAGTTATTCTGAGCTGTTCAGGGAAAGACTGGAATGCTTACAACAGTTACAGATGATGTTTTGTTTCTGTCCTCAGTTCAGTAGTTTCTTTTACTTTCTGTAGAGTGAAAATAGAGATCCAACAATGAATGTCCTTGATTTTGCTGTTGATGTGCAGAGTAAATATGAGTTCAAGTATAGAAGCCTAGAAATACCTTTGTTACAGTATCCATCTATTAATCAGACTGTTAGTTTCTTTGGAAGTCAGTGTTCCTAAATATAGTTTGAACACATTTGTGCTTTCTGGTGGTGGTGGTTGGTTTTAACAAACCTTTACAGAGGGACACATAAAATTAGGTTTAGCATAGTAGCAATTGCTGTCATGAAACTGAAGTTACAAATAATTTCAGTTTATCACTATCTTAGTGAATTTTTTTTACTAAATCCCACTCTGGTGGTGGTATTTGTCTTTTTATTTAAGAGTGCACTTGCAAAGCAAGAAGACATGGAAATGAAGCTGCAGGAAGCACAAAGAAATCTAGAGTATTCAAAAGGAAAAGTAGCACAGTTAGAAGAAAAACTGTAAGTAGTAAAGGGAATTGACTTAGATGACATTATATTATCTAGCTGGGCTTAAATTCTTATGTTTTATAGGAAGCAGGGAAAATACAGACTACTTACCTTTTAAAAAGGAACAAAAATGATTAGTGTTTGTAACCTGGAGTAAATTGGATAGAACTCAGTTTTAACAACTGGTATATTCTTATAAAATAAACATACAAAATGTTGTTCCTCTAACGTGTGTAACGTATTGTAAAAAGACAAACTGTATCATTTCTTCCAGTGTGACCTGGGTGGAGTTTTCTTGGGTATGGAGTGGGGACTAAAGACATATTTTGAGAAAAGAATTGTTTTTTATATTGGAGCAAGACATTCATGTAGCCTGAATATTTCAATGTCTGGCCCTTTAGACTCCTAAGTTGGGAATAAGCAAGAACGAAAATGCATTGGACTGGGAGTTAAAATCCAAATTCAGTAGCCAGATGAGTCAATAAACATGTGTTCTCCAGCTAAGTGTAGTGAGGTGCAGTTGTGGTATCTTCAAAGTTGCCTCATAGTAGCCACATTCTCTGAAGAAAGGCAACTGCAGAGTGTCCTGTCTTAAGCAGCTGTATGTAGGCAGAAAGAGTTCCAAATCAACACTTATTCTGCCTGAGTTGTCATTTGCTGCAGAGGAACAGTTTGCTAACATCTAGGCTACTTCTCAGGATGGTGACCCAAGAAGGATGAACTCAAGGTATATTTTCAGACAATTTTATGACTTGCACTACAGCATCTTTCTTGTGGTTTCTGCATTTACTTAACATCCAAGTACTCAAAGATAAGCAGAATTCTTATGCTTCTGTCAGAGTTAAGATACTTGAAGTTAATAATGCAGGTAGTGCAATCTGCAAAAGGAGGAGAGGTGATAATGTGCCTAGCAAATGCAGCTGTTTTAGTGTACTTTGCTTGTGGCACAATATGGCTCAGCATCTTTACTACAAATGAGAAGGCCATAAGTATCAAAAGAGGGTAGAATCACATCTTAAAGCCAACACCAGCTTGTCAGCCGAATTGAAATATGGAAAGTATGTATCACTGTTAAGTTGTGATTCAGTGCTGTATTTCTACTAGTAACATATTTGCGATAACCAAGTAGCTCTGAATTTAAGTACATCCTTCAAGAAAACTTGTTTATTCTAGGTCAGCTACTGAGAGAGAGAAAGTTGAAGACAAGTCTGACACTGAAAAACTCTTGGAGTATATCACAGAGCTCAGGTAACGTGAATGTGTTTTTCTTGGATTGGACTGTAAGTGAGCCTTGCTTACGTCTGGTGAAGTGGCACCTTGACAACAATTATGTTTAACAGTATTAAAATAGAGGGGTAAAAGAAATCAAGTATCTTTCCACACACTGGAAAGGAGTCATAAAGTACTATGCTAATGAATTTTTAAGTGTTTTGTGCTTTCCCAGACTAAGAAATATTATAGAAGTGTTTTGTATCAGGGCCTTTGAATCATGTTTTTAGCCTGAGTTATTGATCCATAAATCAAGCTAAATCCTTTGCCTCTAAGGTACTGGCAGTCATGTCTTTTAGCCTTCTCTTGCAAAGCAACGTACAGTAGAACAGAAAAAACTAGGCCTGACTTTTGAGTGAACTTTACAGTACTCCTGTTTGCATTTAAGAGTTGTGATGAGTTATGTATGAGCATCACTCTGACTCTAAAGAATACCAATCCTGTGTTTTGTAACTGATTGACACTAACTAGTCTTCACAGTAATGTCTTTTACTCAGAACAGGGTGAAAGCACAAGAGTGTTTGAACTTAATAGGTCATTCTTTGCCCCCTTCCCTGTCAATTTACTCATTAAGAGATACAACATTAACTGAATATATACTTTAAGACTGCTTGTTCTTGTACAATGTAGTGAATGTGCGTGCTTTACTGTGAAAACTCAGCTTTGTAAAGAAACTAGATTAAGCAGTCATTTGTAAATCAGATGTAGTGGCAAATTTTTTTAATCAAACCTTTTTATATTTGTTTGATGGTATAAATCTCTTTAAAACCAAAACATTGGTAGGTTTAATTAACTTGTCTCAAGGTACAAAAGCTTGTGTCTGGGGAACGTAGGTGAAGGCAGTTTTACTGTTGGAAACAAACAGTCCTAAGCATTTCTACTGAAGTGTAAGCTTATAACCCAAATGTAATGCTGACTGCTGAATTTTCTCCTGCAGTAATGTTGCAGAAACAGTGGAGAAATACAAAGTAGATGTTGCCCAGATGGAAGAGATGCTGGTGAAGAAAGACAAAGATATTGGGAACCTGAGGGATGCCCTCAAAACGAAAGAGGAAGAATCGCTTAAACTGATAAAAGAACATAATGAAAGGTGTCAATTGCTTCAACAAGAAAAAGGTAGTTGTTAGCACCTGTATGATGTTCATGTATGTGGGATCACTGATGTCTTACAACATCTCAAATAAGTTTGTTCTAAAATGTCTATTTAGACTGTTTTTTAACAAGCATGTCTGTGAGCTCCAGCTGAATACAGCTAGACAGATTTCTGACTATGGAAACTCCTTTGCATCTGACATCCGTTAAGTCCATTCTTATTGCTATAGAGGGTCACTAAGGCAGATAGCAGAGCATGAAGATTGTTTATACAGTAGAAATGGCTTTAATTTGAAAGGTGAACACAAATTACTTGTTCCTTACTCTTCATTGAGAAGAAATGTGATATTACTCAATCCACCCAGTTAGCAAATTGTGGGCTGGGAAGGTGTCCAGGAATTCTTCACTTCTTTTGCCCTTCTCTCTCAAAACCAGTAACTGCAGCCTGAGATGGATGCTCAGTTCTCTGTACCAATTGGCTTGTAGCTGCTAGTACTATGTGGAAGAAGCTTTTGAGAAATCATTTATTTTTTTCCCAGCCACAATGCTGTTCTGATGAAGGGTAATATCTTCATGCAAGGATTCATGCTGTTCAAATGACTTTAAAGCGGTGTGCTTTCAGCCAACTTTTGAGGAGTGTCCAGAGGATGAAATATGTGGTGTGTTTGGTTTTGTTTTCTGACTTGACTAGCTTATTTTCAAGCCAGAATAGAGGCAGTATGAAGAACAATTGTTCTTGAGGACAGAGAAGGAAATTTGTATTATATAGACAATCCTCTTTGCAGAGAAAGAGTTGACTGAGACCAGAGGAAAAATGAACATGGAAATAGAAGACCTAAAAAAGAAAATTAGCTTAGAAGAACAAGAACACCAAAAACTGCTTCAGAAACATGAGGAGATAATCTATCAGTTGCAGCAAGAGAAGGTAAATGCAGACAATAAATTAATCTAAAAATAAGTTCTAATACAAATGACTTTCACTAAGGGTTCTTATTTTGGTTACTCATGAGATAGCTGTGTTAATAATGACCTAGTGTGTGGTAAGAAGTGGGTTCTGTCCAGCAGAAATTGTGTGTGGTCCAATAGCTCTAAAAATCATAGCTGATATAATGAGCATTTTGCTTCTTCCTTGAGATTTGAACTTACTATTGTGCCTTAAAGTTTGAACACTGTAAATTAGCCTTGACTATCTAGATTTTTAAGCTTGGAATGTTTTTCTGTGATACTCTGGCATGCAGGAGTCATCTGCATCAATGCACCGGAGGTTACAAGAATTTCAAGATGAGGTAACAAGTGAGAGGCACCTTCTTGAAGAAGAGCTGAATGATACAATGAATGAGCTGAATAAATTACATGCTAAGGAGAAGCAAGCTGAAAGGATGGTCAAGCGCTTGGAAGAAGAAATCAAATCTCAAGCTCTTGAACTTGCACAGGTGGAAGCGAAGCTGAAAGGGTTTGTGAAATCAACTTTGGGCTTCTGAAGCTTGGAAAGGAGACATGTTAAATTAGTTTTATAAACAAAGATTCTTAGCCTGGTTCAGGTTTTGAAGAGTGTGGAACAGACAAACTTAGTTCTTGCTGACTGTTGATTAGTGATTAGATTTAATCACTAGCAATAATGACTGGAATCAGTTTTATATTGTCCTAAACTACTGAATGTGCCGAGATATGTTTGAAAGGCCAGCACTGGAATAATGCAACGTTGCTGTGAAGGGTAAAATACATGTATGTTGTACTGGATGTTTCTATCTTGGAGAGTGCAATGACAGGGAAAGGTTTTAAAGCAGGTTGTTTCTTCCTTGAAGAATTGAAAGTTTACTATTAGTTCTTCATTTACTCTATATCTGTCTTGGAAAATCAATGGAGGGGGAAACTCTTAGATCTGCAATGAAGATTGTGCTTTAATGCTTCAAGTTATGGCAGACAAATTACTGGATTGTCACAACTTACTGCTGCCACTGCAAGCATTTTGTAGCTGATAACAGCATTTGGCAATGAGTTCAGACATACTTACCTCAATGTGGAATGCTGGATTTTTTTTTCAGGAAGAGTACTGAGCTGGAAAAAGTCAATGAAATCCACAGCAACGCTGTTCTGCACATTCAAGAAGAGCATAGCAATACGCTGTGCAAACTTGGGAAGACTGTTGCTGAGTTTGAAAGGTATTAAAGTTTCATTAATGTTTAGGATAGGGATTACCTTTAAGATTACAATAAAAAATGTCACGTTTATTCACGTGCCTTGGTATTTAACACTGCATATTAGAGGAGAGGGGTTTGTGATGGAATACTTAATGGCATGCAGAAATTGGTTTATTCCTTTTGAGCACCAGTCAAGAGTAATGCCATGCTCTATATCTAGTTCAGGACACTAGATATTTCTTCTGAAGTGTAACTAATTATTCAAGTGCTTTTGAATCTCAGTGAGAGTTGTGACTAGTAATGGTATTCTCTTTGCACTCAAATGTCTGGCAAGAAGATTTCTTGGTTAGAATCAAAATCAAGGTTATTTTCTTACAGTTCTTGTAGATTTTTTTCCTCTGAAAATATTTAGGTTGTGGAAGTGTTTAAAAAGTGATAGAGTTATTGCCAAGTACACAAGGCAACCCTCAAGGATGCAGTGGGATATTTGCCAATGCAAGCTGCAAATAGCAGAACTTCTGGTGTTTAAAGTAGCTTCCAGATATAGTAGGTCCTGTGTTTTAAAATAGCTACAAAAATATCTGCATTGCAGAATATATCATAGTTTTACTATTTATGACTTAATGAAAATGTGTGTTGGGTTTTTTTAACCTTGGGTTTAACAATGGCAGAGCACTGTCGTGTCTCCAGATAGTGAAGTTTTTTATAACTGTTAGCAGGAGCTTGTATTTCTTTTCTAAGGCCTGAACGTGTCAATCTGTATTTTGTCTAAAGTAACAGGATTTTTCTTACTTGTGTTGTAACATCAGCTACAAGAAGACAGCAGCTGAAGAAATGTGCAGTCTTCAACTGGAGAACACCTCTCTGAAAGAAGAAGTTGCCAACCTAAAAAAAATAGGCCAAGATAATCTACAGCTTCTTCAGGAAGCAGAATACACTAAAAACAAAGCAAAAGAAGAATGTGCAAGGTACTAGACAGACAAACTTTTCCTAAACTGAGGAAGACTTGGGCTTCTTAACTAGAGCTTGACATGGTGCTTTACCACATAAAATCAGTATTTGGGGTACTCTTAAGCTTCTTCCTTTTTCCAGTGCAGAGGGTTGAAAGTATAGATAGACAAAATTAAGTTTATATGCATTAGAAAACTAATGTGTTGAATCAATTGCTTAGACTTTTTCCTTTATGTAGACCATGTAAAAAAGAAAAATGCTTAACTGAAATATATTGAAGGGTTTGTCATTATCAGCAATATCAGTGACAGTAGCTGCTCCACAAGTAAGGTCCATAGGGGTGGACAAACAAACACTTAAAATATAGGTCACTTTTTGCCACTCTGAATAATGCATCACCTCAAATTCTGTTCACAAGCAGATGCCAATTAAGCATCCATGAATTTCCATACTGCAGTGGAAACAAAGATCCTCTGCCTAATAGGAGGCACCACAGCACAGCCGATTAGTAACCTGCAAAAAGTTGTCTTAGGCCAGTAGCTGAAGGCTTCTCTGACTCTTTAACAGCAGCTTAATGGTGTATGTTCTCCTTGTAGCCCATGGTGCAGAGCATGAGCAAGTCCTTTGTTGTGGGCAAATAACTGTTTGAGGAAGTGAGGAGTTTGGTCTTAAAAGGTCCTGGTGTACAATCACCTGGTTTAGGCAGCTGTGGTAACTGTGTGAGGTGGGTTGTGTTATGGAACATAGTGTGTGCATGCTGGAAGATTCTGTTTCTCCCTGGGTTTAATGAAGTTTCTAGGTACTTAGGAAGTTAAAGCTGGATTTAAATCAATAGCTGTGCTCTAATCTTTTTAACTGTTACACAGGGATAAATTCCTTAACAGCATTGAAATGCTGCTTTGGACAAACTGAACTGGGCATTTCTGATTTTCTCAACTCTGACTCTTTGATTCATAAAATGTCTCTGTAAGTTTTCCTAATGCTTCTGCTGTCTTTACCCATAGCCAGTACATTAAGAATGTCCCCAGGACAATTACTGCTTACCCCAGCTTATTTCAAAATGTGCATGCTCCTTAAGGTGTTGCTCTTTCCTCTCCACCTGCTTAATGCTGCCTACAGTTTCCAACAGAGATTGTAAAAGAAAAGCTACTGAAGAGTTTTCAGTTTGCTGATTGCAGGTGGCATGGACAGGATTGTTAGTCTCTACTAAGGTGATAAAACAAACCACTGAGGTTGGAGAGGGATGGCAATGTTTTTAGGTGTGGAGTTTTTGAACCCTCAAGTACATCTACACTGAAGTCTTGACAAGTCTGATTGAGCAGAGCTCTGCCTGTAAAGTTGAATGACTGAAGTTTAGTCTTACACTAAAAGCTGTTGGCATTACACAGTCATGAGTAAGAAACGTATAATAGAAATACATATATATAATAAAAACTATGATAATCTTTCTTTGCGTCAAAAGCAATGCTTGCTTCCTCATAGAAGTTAAAAATACTGTGCATCTTGAACTTCATTGCCTTCTGCATTGTTCTTTTGTAGCACTGTTTGTGCAAGCCTTTATTTCAGTTTTCCTGCTAACAGCCTTTCAGTCAGGGTTACTGTGGTTTTCAGGTTTAGAATAGTGTAATTTAAAAGAAGAAGAAATAAGGGTTCATTAAGGATGGATACTATTTTCTTCAGGATGCTCTTAGAAGTCCAGACCAAGCTTGCACTGAAAGAAACAGAAATGGAGAAAACAAAGGAGTCTTGCTTTGCTCAAATGACAAAACTTCAGGAAAAACTGGAGGAGCAAACTGAAGATCTGAAAAGAGAACTCGAAGTGGAAAGATCAAGGTGACTTTACTCAAGCTAGGCTTGCATATTATAACACATCAAAGTTTTAGTGTGAGGAAGTGCTGAGAGCTAACGAGCACGATGAAACTCCACTTCTTGTTTTACAGGAAAACCATAAATGAAGATGTGACCTCTGGTTTAAAAGAAGAGATAAAAACCTGGCGTAAACTATATGAAGATTTACATAACAAAGTGAAGCCTTTTCAGGTGTGTCATGAAGTCGATGTTTACTGGTGTCTGTTGACTTAAGACTTGTGGAGTTGACTCAAGTTCTACTGGAGAAGTAATCATGCTGTTTCTCATTCTAAGGCATTTATCTTGCAACAGTTTCCTGAGTTACTCTCCCTTATGCCAGCTACTCCCCAGCCCAATTTTTCTTTGTAGATTTCATTCAATACAAAACTATGGTTAATTTTAAAGATATCTAAAAATAACGCCATTTGTTTCAGCAACAACTGGATGCGTTTGAGGCAGAGAAGAATGCACTCCTAAATGAACATGGTGCAGCCCAAGAAGAACTGAATAAACTAAGTGATGCATATGCTAAACTACTTGGCCACCAGAACCAGAAGCAAAAAATCAAGCATGTTATAAAGCTGAAGGAAGAGAATACCCACCTGAAGCAGGTTTGTACAATGAGAAGTTAGAAGTTTGGGAGTTATTAATTTGCTTGGTTCCTTTGCTCTATACTTACAGACTAATCCTGCCAAGTATCTGCTTCCTTTGGTTCTCAAGTTCCCTGCAAGGACTAGATTAGAACAAACCATCAGCTTCCCAAAGCACCAAGAGAATCTGGTTTAATTTCCACTGAATATATGGTATGCCAAGTGATCACCAGTGCAAATGACTACCCTTCCTCTTAGCTTATGGGGTTTTTCTTACCTCTTTTGGAGGTTCTAGACTTATAAACTGCCTGGTGAAAGCAGCACCTAGAAGTTTTGGACTGCCATACTGTTCAGTGGTGTTAGACAATGATGATTTGGTGCTCTTACTTTCTCTACGTGTGTATGCTTGGTTTTGGTTTGTATTGGTAATACCTCCAATAATTGTGTATGTATGTTTGTGCTTAGAATTACTCAAAAGTGCTTCTTCAGTAAATGATGAAGCAGGCCTTTTCTCATAATCTTAATTTAACTTCCAAGTACTGTGTTTTCTCTAGGATGTCTCAAAGCTGCGTGCATTGCTAGCAAAAGAAAAGCAAACCACCAGAGATCTTCAGGAGCAGCTACGTGAAATTCAGGGCATTAGGCGTTTTGATCCTTCTAAAGCTTTCCAGCATGACAGCAAGGAAAACATTCTTCAGAAGACTCCTCTTAAAGAAGGTAAGGTTAGATATTGATGTAAGCATGTTCTTGTTGCTTCTTAAGTGTAATCAAAGAAGGCACGACAATCTTGCATAATCTGCTACATTTGGGAAAGGAAGGAAGGGGAATGGCATCTTGTGTGTGTCTCACGGCAGGTGTTGGAAGGTGGCATCAGTGGGGCACTTCCAGTGTACAGTTTGATACTGTGCTTTCCAGCCCAACTGCTTATAACCTGACCTGAGCAGATAGTACTTCAGGTTGGGGAGCAGAAAGTGTGTTAAATGGGACAGAGAGGAAGATGAGGAAGAGCAAGATGTGAACTTTGCCTTGCTATTGTCTACCTCCTACAATTTACCTTCTGTTATACAGCTTAACCATTACAGCTGATGGGGTGACAAGCCAGGTCTTCTGCACAGATGACAGGTATTAAAAATGTCTCAAGCCAGAGCTTTGAGCCCTGGTTCTTTAGCTATTTGGCAGGACTTTATGTTACTATAGGTATGAAGGGAAGATGCAGATGGCTGTCAAGGGAAAGATGGCAAAAGTGTAGGGGCACGTGAAGGGAAGCAGTGTAGGAGAGTGTGGGAGGGTGTAGATCTCCAGCTATTCACTTCACATAATCCAGAGTCTAAAAGTCTGGCTTGACTCTTACGTGAAGTCTAGTGGCCTCCTTCCCTTAGCTGATGAGAAAGTACTCGGTATGAGGGGAGCAGTAGTAAAAAACCCAAACTTAGTAACATTTTTCCATTGCAGGTAATAGAAACAAAATTAATCTCTTCTGAGTATCAAGAAGAAGATCAGAAATCACCAATGAATTTGTGTACTATAGATTTCAGTAGACTACTTCAAGGTACTTGGATGCTGTATATAATACAAATTAGTAGGAGCACTAGCAAAATTATTTTAGAATTATGTATTTTTACAGAAGACTGTGCTTGGTTACATTCTTACTGAGAAGCCATAGGTGACTGTGTTCCAGACTCCTGGTAACATCATTGCACTCGAACTCTGGAAAGTGTTCATGGTTTCACTTTTAGCATGCTGAAGCTGTTCAGAGCAGCCTAAGTTCAGAAAAAGTAAGCACTGAGGAATAAGTAAGGATGATACGGGAGATTTGATTTCATGAAAGATGCTTTTTGGCAGCTATTTCATGTATACAGTTCCATGTTAAATTAAATTTGCTGTTTATGGTTGCTTCAATACCAAAGACAAGAATGCTGCCAAGAGACCCTCTCCTCTCTGGCCTACATGATAGAGAACCAATGTAGAAAAAGGGACTGTACAGCTAGTTTTTATGTTCTTAACAGGATCTATATTCAGGACATGCTAATTTAAATCCCAGGGCTGTTGATCTTCAGAAGAGGATTTTCAGGTCAAACTCAAATTGACTGTGCTTACCTAAATGTTTGCATACTTTGAAGATTAGTGTCTTAAGAGAAATATCTATTTAATTAAGGGTGTGCTTTTACTGGGCTCTTAAATTGTAATATCTTTGTAGCCAGTTGTTGTAATTGATCAGTGCTACATCAAGAAGAATAACAACAGAACTTGTCTTAATTGAGCACACTGTACATATATTTGCTGTATAGAGAATTTTGGCATGGTGGAAAGAATGTGTTCAACTGCAGCTAAAATTAAGAACCTTTTAGCACAATAAAATTTTTAACTTCAAAGAACTTGTCTATTTCCTTTGCAAGCTCAAAGACTGAGTATTCTCTAACCTTACCAAAATTACTTAGCTGAACTATACAGTACATACAACATACAATACAACTTCCAAGCTTACTGGCAGTTGTGCTTGTCATTTTATATCCTTTTTAGGTTCTCAAAAGCATGCCTATATTAACAAAATAACAGGGAAATTGTAGCAAATAATTACTCAAGTCTTACAGCAACATTGGGGTTTGGTTTAGCTTTAAAACATAAATAGTGTAGAGCAAACTAGGGAGAGGAGAGTGTAAGTAAAGGGGAAAGCTTGAGTGCTTTGTGTCAGCTGCAATCCAAGTGGTTTTGCCAGTTTCATGCACCTAAGAAATACCTATTAAGAACTGAAACCTTAACAGGGGCAGCTCAGCTGACTTGGATTCACTGTAGGAGTCAATTACCTTCATGTTGTGCAACACACTTTTTTAACTGAAAAAATATTTAATGTAACATAGTTTCTCTGATCACCCATTTCACTGTATTGTAGCAACATCTGGGTTGTACTTAGTTTAAATGTAAAATGAAAAGCTGCTAGAATCTTGAACCTGGCTGACCTAATTGGAGCCCCCCTGCTGTTTCCTAAGAAAGGAAAACTGCATCAGGCTCAGTGCCAGTGCTTTGGATAAACTTTATACACACAATGGCCACTCTTGCTCCTGCTGGCTGTTCTCAACTGAAAATTTAAGTTCATACTGAGCTGTTTAAATGGTACCATGGGGAACAAACCAAAAGCTTAACAGGATTCAGAGCCACGTGTGATTAGGCTTGGATTAGCATTTTGGTTACAAAGGTCAACTGAGCTATTGCTTCTTCCAGTCCCTTTACTCTCCGCAGGCAAAAGCAGACAAAGGGGCAAATGGGCGGTTGAACTGCGATAATTTCCCAGGCTGATAATGCCCTCTCTAGTTTGAGGCAATGCCTGAAATGCTGGTGGGAATGGAGCAGGTAAGGCTTTGGATGTTCACATTACCAGATTGTTGCCACACTTTGATTACAGAATCTAGGAGAAAAGGAAACAGGAGAGCAAGAGGCTTAATTATGCTTTAGCCTCTGCACATTACAATCTGAATGTTAATTTAATGAGTGGTATGTTTAGTCACCCGGTGATGCCTTATGCTCTAATGACTGTAATATGGACTAGGATAAAAATCTTGTTTATTACATTAGATCTGTGTTTCAGTAAGTGATGGTAATGATAATACAGAAACTGAGTATATAAGCTGGAATGCTGCTGAATTCAGTGTAAGTATTTGAGAAAAACACAGCCTGTCTTCTGTTAAGAAGCAAAATTGCACATAGTTTTTTAACTGTTAGCTGACACAAATGGGAAGGTATTTTAACAGGCCAATTTATGGCTCTAGTTTGAGATCCCAGTGTTACGTTTTCAGTGCACTTCTGCACCTCATTGTTTTTAAGATATACAGTGAGCAATTTTAGTCTGTGTTGGGAGGATGGGGTGTAATGTTACATGTGCCTGGAGTTACCTTAGTGCTTCTGAACAGTTCAGCATTTCTTTGTAGATTTTTTTTTTATTCTTAAAGTTACAAATTAATGAGATTTTTCTAAGAACATTCTAAGATTGGGAATTACTTGTCCATACCTTATTTTTCAACAACAAGCTATCTGTGTTCCATGAAGGCAGTAAGTGGCTGAAGTGATCTATATTATTTTTTGGACTGTGGATGCCAGTGTTTTGTCCTAGGTAAAAGTCCTTTGCTACATGATTTGATTCAGTAGATTTTCTGATTTCTCTAACTGTTCCTGTAGTATCAGCTGGTTTTCTCCCATGAATAATTAATCAATCAAATTTATCAGGTGAATACATGACTATGAACTTGGATAAAATAAGTCTTGGCCATTAATTCTTATGCATCTACTTAAGTCCTGTAGTTAAAAACTGTTAGGCACCAAGTCTTTGTCTGGGTCTGAAGTATAATAGTGAAAAGCTCTGTATTCAGATTCATGTTGCTTCAAAATCTTGCAGTTATAAAAATCAACTTTGTGATGTTGTAAGCATAAAATTATATGTAAAGGCTGACTGCTATAAGCAGCGATTACTTTCTCCAAGGCAACCTCCCTTCCTCACAGGGATTTGCCAGTTGTTTTCATCTCATGCTATGGTTAAAGGCTATTTCAAAATGTGCTGCGTTTTCCACCATTCTAAAAGGAAAATGAAATCATTGCTGTTGAATCTGTGCCAGAGCTATATTAAGTGTAGCTCTTAGCAATTAAGGTATATTGATCTATTGGTGAAGTTTCATTTTACCCATAGCAGGATGTGATCCTTCTTATTATACCAAGGAAAGGTTACAGGTTTCAGTCTGCAAATGTGGTAACATGGAAA
This sequence comes from Colius striatus, assembly GCF_028858725.1. Classification (NCBI taxonomy): domain Eukaryota; kingdom Metazoa; phylum Chordata; class Aves; order Coliiformes; family Coliidae; genus Colius; species Colius striatus. The sequence continues at coordinate 6,947,285 of NC_084767.1, forward strand.
CTGGCCTGTGTTATGATAACTGGTATTGCTCCAGCACCAAACCATGCTGAAGCCTAGCTGCTTCTGCAGTAGCCTGGGCGTTGGGCTGCAGCGAGAGAGGGCAAGGCACAGGGTCCTTCTACCTTGTTTCTCAGCTTCCAGGATACAGATAACCTGTCCAAGGTCCAAAATGCAGGTTTCCCTTCCACTGCATGTGGAGCATGGTTGAAGGCCGTATTATTCATGAACTTCCTGACAAATGTTACAGAGGCAGCTTGCAAGCAAAGCACTCTCTTAATTATGGTAATATATCCACTAACCTGACCCCTCGCTTCTTTTCACCCCTGTTCAAAGAAAAGCAGCTTCAGCACCTACAGTACCTTTTCTAGGTTGCTTCCTGCAGCTCACAGGCTCTATACTTGTGTGAGAGTCAGACCAGCTGCTACTTTGGTGTAAACACTTACTCCGTAGTCTTTCTGAAGTGAAGGTAAGGATAAATTGTGTTTCCTAGTCATTCCAGCACACAGCTCTGCCTGAAGGGTGAGTCCTTCCCCTCTTAGTGCTGTATTGGAGCTGTTTTTCTAGAATCGAAGCTGTTCTGTCTGGCTCTAAGCTTTACCAAATCAGGTGCTAGGGCGTCACGTTTTTCTGGGGGCTTTCTTTTAGGTTTCCAAAAGGGAGCGCGTCAGGTTCAAGGCGCTGGCCCCAGTGCTGCCAGGCTCCGGCGGGCTTCGCGGGGCAGGCCCGTCCCTCGCCACAGCCCCACCCCTGGGCTCCTCCCCGTGCCCAGGCGGAGGCCCGACGCTGCCCCGCCCGCTCCGCTCCTCGGCCCCTTCGTGCCGGGCGCTGCTCCAGCCCAGGCCGCGGCGCCCTCCGCGTGCGCGCTGCGGCCGCTGCCGGTCCTTTAAACGTCGTCCCGGGTCCCGCCCCCTCCGCCGCTTCCCCAGCCAATCAGCGCGCGCGTTGTGACGGGGCGCACGGCACGTCCGCGCTCCCGCAGCGCCGGCGCAGCCCAGCGGGCGGCGGAGCAGCAGCAGGCCCAGGCCAGGCCCCGCCGGGCCCCGGCGCCGCCGCAATGGTCGGCCGGGAGAAGGAGCTCAAGATCCGCTTCGTGCCGGGCCGCTGCGAGCTGGTGGAGGTGAGCTCCGGCCCGCGGGACGGCTTCTCTGAGGGCGCAGCGGCGGCAGGCGGAGGCTCTCGGCTCCCCCAGCGGGCGCGGCCGACCCGGGAGCAAGGGCCCGGGCTGGGCCTCCCGGGAGCGGCCGAGCGCAGGGCCGCGGAGGGGGCGCGGCGGCCCGCGGGGCTGGCGGCAGAGCGCGGGCTCCGTGCGGCTGTGCCCTGCCCGCGGCGCGTCCAAGGTGAAGCGCATCGGCGAGCTCCCGCCCACGGGGCTCCTTCGTTCCTTTCTCTCGCCGGGCTTCTCTGCGAGCTCGGGAAACGGGCATGGTTTTGTGTTTCCTCACTATCTTTATGCTAATTCCCCGCAGCTGTGTGTGTTGAGCGGCAGAAAGTTGGCTGTCAAGCCCGCTTAGTTGAGGCGCGCAATCGTCGCGGCCCCAACGCACAGAGAAGGTTCCTCCTTAGCAGGAACACTGCAGTGGTCCCTCATACCGCTGCTCTTGCGGGGTTGTTATTTGCTGTCCGCTGTGTTACGAATGAGGTACAACAGGTGCGGCTCTGAACAGCCGCGGTTGTGAGAGATGGACGCCTCAGTTCAATGCACAGCTTTTTGTCAACGTCTGCGTGTATTCATCTGCCGGTCCTTGCCCCGAAAGAAGCCTCTTGGTTTGCCGTTTGCTTTTTGTTGCCGTAGGTGATGCCAGAGCTGAAGGACGAGCTCAGTCGTGCAGTGACTTCACCGTAGGCACATTTTTGTCATTACACTGCACATCCGTGTTAGCTTCAATTTCCAGTGGGTGTTCCTTGAAATTGGTGTTTTTGAGTTCATGGTTTTGTCAAGTTCAGTTTTTAGATAAAGCTTAGAAAGTGCTTTTATCTTCGTTTTCACTTTGAAACATATTACACTTTACTATTGTTGTAAATTATACTCTTTTTTGATAGTGTCTACATAATCTTAGGTCTCATAAATGCTGCCTTACGATGTGTATTTTCATGTCAATGAGACTGCTGAGTATAATTCTTTATTACGTTAATTCCTGGTGAACATTGAACATCAGATAAAGCAAAATGAGATTAACTGCTTTATTATAAAGCTTAAAATTAAGTAGTGGTATTAGAAATTAGTTGGCAAGAGAACTTTTTGGATGTTTGATGACTGTGTGTGACTGTTTCTTAGCAGAGAAAGACATAGAAAAGATTTGTTATCAGATGGGCTAATCTGAATAGGAACTTGTATTTAAGCCTGTAAAATTTGCAGGCAAAATTGTAACATTTGAATTCTAGAATGTCTTTTTATAGATCTTCAGTGAATGTAAAGAATAAAGTGCTGCTAAAAAGTGTACTTTCTAGCTCGTGGGTATAACAGTTAAGAGCACTCTTACCTTTTAATTGCATTCCATTATTCATCCTCCCACCATATTTAAGGAAAAATACATAAGTTAACAGAAGTAAGAGAGAAGATGCTACACTAAATGTGGTTTCAGTTAAGTACTGGCACTGATGAACAGTAAATTTTGCCACCTTCTCTTCTAGAAGACCATTATTAATTTCTTGTAAGATAAAGCAAATAAGAGCAGTTGAATTTTCACCTTTGCCATTGAAGATGATCTGATTGATACAGTGAGGTTTATGGTGCTGTTCATGTGTATGTACTTGTCTGTGCCTGGATGGCTGTGAAGCAGCAGCATGAGCTTCTGTAGGGCTGTGAGAGCCTCTGCAAACAGCAGTGGGGGAACATTCACCCTCAGAGCTCTTCTGGATTCAGTACTGGTGTCTGTGGCTGCATGACATTCTGCAAAGGAGCAAGGCAACGTAAAGGGAAAGAGTTAAATCTCTGTATATTACCAACATATTTAACTTCTGGGAAGGTTAAACACCTTTAAGGTGGTAGTTTGGTTGTGTTGAATTTATGGGAAAGGTCAGTCACACAGCCTAGCTTATCAGAAAATAAGTGACCAGAAGGAGCCTTGCAGATGAGCAACAGGATGCAAGCTGCACTTCACTTGGTAAAAGTTGTGACTGTTCCATTCAAGCTGTACTGTTAATGCGATATCCTCTTTGTGATGTGTAGAATAAACAAATGTAGATGAGTGATGCCTAAAAATGTCAGATTTTACAAATGACACATGTTTTTGTATTGTCACTGTCTGCTTGTTAAAGACATCCTGTGACCTTTTCTGGAATGTTTCGGCACTGATTTCTGCAGCAGGTCTTTGCTGTTTGTTAGCAGCTACCTTCCAGCTCCAGAAGTGCTGATAGTCTGTCCTGTGACATAGTCCAGACTGTGCCGAGATAAGAAGTATAGAACAAAAAACCAAAACAATACTTGCTTGATTTTGCTTGTACTTTTTAGAGAAATGTGGACAGCCTTAAAAAATTGTAAATAAACTTGTGTTTCAAGGTCAAATGGAGTGTAAAGATAAAAGTAGCTTTTTAAACTCTCACTCGTCTCTTTCAGGAAACTGTCCTAATGGAAACTACTATTTTTCATCCCATACCAATAGGAATAAGTCATCCTTTGCCTGAGGATTGAGAGTTGAGGGAAAGGCACACACTGTACTGGGAGCTTTAAGTCGCTTTGGGGTAGACCTTTACTGTAGCCCACTTCTGCAACCACTAGTGCTAGAGAAGGTTATGGAACAGATTAGCCTGAGGCTTATACAGGATAATCAAAGGTTCAGGTGCAGCCAGCATGGCTTTATGAAGGGCAGGTCTTATTTGACCAATCTCATCTTCTTCTATGACAAGGTGACCCCTTTAGTGGATGAGGGAAAGGCTGTAGATGTGGTCTTCCTGGACTTCACTAAGGCCTTCAACACAGTCTCCCACACCATCCTCCTGGAGAAACTGACTGCCGAGGCCTTGATGGACCCCACTCTGCATTGGGTGGGAAACTGTCTGGGTGACTGGCCCCACAGAGTAGTGGGGAATGGAATTAAGTCCAGTTGTTGGCTCGTCACCAGTGGTGTTCCCCGGGGCTTGATGTTGGGGCCTGTCCTGTTTAACATCTTTATCAATGATCTGGATGAGGGGATTGAGTGCATCCTGGGTAAATTTGTAGATGACACCAAGCTGGGTGACTGTATAGATTTGCTTGAGGGTGAGAAGGCTGTTCAGAGGGCCTTGACCAGGCTCAAGTGATGGACTGAGACCAATTGCATGAGGTCAAGTGCTGGGTCCTGCGCTTGAGCCACAACAACCCCATGCAACGCTACAGGCCTGGGACAGAGCGGCTTGAGATCTGTCTTACAGAAAAGGACCTGGGAATGTTAATTGACAGCTGCCTGAACATGAGCCAGCAGTATACCCAGGTGGCCAAGAAGGCCAAGGGTATCCTGGCCTGCATCAGAAGTAGTGTGGCCAGTGCGACCAAGGAGGTGATTGTTCTCCTGTACGTGACACTGGTGAGACCGTATTTCAAATACTGTGTTCAGTTTTGGGCCTCTCACTACAAGAAGGGCATGGAGGTGCTGGAATGTGTCCAGAGATGGGCAACAAAGCTGATGAAAGGTTAGAGCATAGATCTTATAAGGAACAGCTGAGGGAGCTGGGGATGTTTAGTCTAGAGAAGAGGGGGCTGAAAAGAGATATGATAATTCTCTACAACTGCCTGAAGGGAAATTGTAGTGAGGGAGGCGTCTATCTCCCCAATAACAAACAATACAACACAAGGAGATGGGTTCAAGTTGTGCCAGGGGAGGTTTAGATGGAACATTAAGAACTTTTTCACCAAGAGGGTTATTAAGCCTTGGAATGGGCTGCCCAGGGAGGTGGTGGAGTCACTATCCCTAGAGATATTCTGGAAGTGTGTAGATAAGTACTGAGGAGTATGGTTTAGTTTAGCGATGGGTTAGGCAGTGTGGGGTTAGTGGTTGGACTTAATGATCTTAAAGGCCTTTTCCAACTGTAAGGATTCTATGATTCTACTGTCATGGACCAGAAGCTTTGTAACTTCAAGGGTGAAAGACAAGACAGTAATTTGGAAGCCATTTTTGGTGCTTCCTGTACCACAATCAAAAAGCAGCTATCTGTTATAGTGTTGACAGTGTAAGATTCCTCAGAAGTGACAGGACTATTTGAATTGCATGTTAGAGAGCATTTACAAACAATCACTGTGACAAATTGTCTGTGTGTATACAGTGGTCAGGATATTCAAGGTGTGTGGATTCTGCACACCTGAAGTTCTGTACTGGTGTGTAAGCAGATGCTGTTATTTTTTGTTTTAACAGACTCTGATTCATGATACATGCAGAAGGAAAGTGTGACATGAAAGATTGCACAGACAGATATGCATTTTATGTTTACTGTCTTGATTTTGATGGTCTAGTGAGTGGTGGAGTGGAATGCACTTTATGTGAACTGATGTACACAACTGTCTCAAGTGCTGAAATGTGGAGTAGCTGAAGTAAAGCTTTAGTATTTTGTATTCCTTATGAGTTTAAATTCTCAAATCACTTTCAGATGCATTTTGTAAAGCTGAGAAGAGCTGTGTCTTGATTTTACTCATTATTAGACTATTGCATTAAATAAGGATGAGTTACTGTTCTATTCAGTGATAAAGTACAGGTCTTCACTTCTTTCAGTCCTTGTAGGTAGGCCCCCAGTGAACTGTATTGCTGCAGCCTCCAACGGGCACAATCTGTCCAAAATGATTTCTTGCGTGTGGACCTCAAGTGTTGCATATTTTAGGTCTGTTTTCAGAATAAATTATTTCCCTCACTTCAAATTGCCCAAAGTTGTCAGATTTTGAATGAGCTTAAAATTCTGTCTTCATTAGTGGTTTGGTTTCTTTTCCCCTCTTGTTGTGGAAGTAAATGAGTTTCTTATTTGAGTTTTGTTTTCATTATCTTGAAAAATATGTTTAAATACTTGACTGGGTAACATATGGGTGCTCTCAGATGTTTTGTGTTCCATGAGACACTCTAAAACACACATAGCAAGGGAAGCTATTTAGTACAGTAACCTTGTGCACTTTTTAAGAAAGCCAGTAATAAATAATAGTAGAAAGCAAACTTTTCCCGTTCTCATTTCCCTAGGAAGATGTTGATATTCCCAGCAGGCGAGTTTTGATTACTGGTGCTACGGGACTCCTTGGCAGAGCTGTGTTTAAAGAATTCAAGGAAAACAATTGGAATGCAGTTGGCTGTGGATACAGGAGGGCTCAGCCCAGATTCGAACAGATTAATCTTCTGGATTCTATTGCAGTTCATGACATTATTCATGATTTTCAGGTAAGTTTCTGGAGTCTGGAGCAGATGAGTAGGGTACTTAATACGTCTGGCACTCAGTTGATAGTGCCGTTCTGATACTGATTTGTGTGGCTTTAGTGGGGCTAAGGCTTTGGCAGAGCTCTGAAGAATTTATATCCTCCTTTACTGCCACAACTGTAGGATGGCTGTAAAACTTGCTGTAAAACTGAAATTACTGAAGATCATAACTGCAAAATTAACAGTCAGGTCTTTTGGTGTCTTGAAGCAACGTGGTTCTGTTTTACTTCCCAAGGAAAACACACTTCTCAGAATGTGACTAAAAATAATCCTTTTACTTTTATTACTTCTCAGAACTTAATGCCTTTTTTTCCTGAGGGTTCATCACTAGAGTTAGGGTGCCACTGCAATCTCTTGACAATGTTTGTTGTTTAAAATCAGTCTTTAATTTCCAGCCTCATGTTATAGTGCATTGTGCTGCTGAGAGAAGGCCAGATGTTGTAGAAAGTCAACCGGACGGTGCTTCTCAGCTCAATGTGGCTGCTTCAGGGAACTTGGCTAAAGAGGCGGGTAAGGAGACCATCTAATGGAGTTGGTTTATAATGCAGTTGGTACTTGTGCAGAGTCTTGGGTCTGCAATCAGTGTGCTGTCATCCTGCTTGCTGTAAGGGTAGCATGCTTGTCTTTGCAAAAGAGCAGTGGTGGGAGTGAATGGGGCTAGAAGATGAGGTCATTTGCAGGCTTGTTTAAAGATTTAGTGGGATTTCAAACGAGGTGTGAATTAAAATAGATTATGTGTAAACATCTTCTTCCTAGCTGGAGTTGGAGCGTTTCTGATCTACATTAGTACGGATTATGTATTTGATGGAACAAACCCTCCTTATAAAGAGACCGATGTACCAAACCCCTTGAATTTATATGGTAAAACCAAACTGGAGGGTGAAAAGGCAGTCCTGGAAAATAATGAAGGTAAGAATACACTCACACATTTGTAACAGAGGCTTTCTGTTTTTATTTAATTATATATTAGCTTAATAGACTCATAAGTCACTGGTGAAATTGCAAAACCATGGAAACAAGATTTAGAAAAGACTTTGATTCGGAATCAGTCTCCTTGCTCATAAAAGATTCCTGTTGCTTGTAGGTTGACTAAAGCTTTGTTTCTTACCTGGTCCAGTTTGTGTTAGGAGCCTTTCCTGATGAATATTCGCAAGCCTTTGTCTACTGTGAGTCAGCTATTCCTAAGGAAAGATAAAACACATCATCAGTGCAACACACAGACTTTACTACATTTAATGCAAAGCTGCTGTTAGGTGGGGGATGCATTGCCATTGTTCTAAATGATGTTTACTGAAAGAGAACACCAGACTTGCAATTCAATAGTAAGGAAGATAAAATCAACCTGGGCTTTTTTTTGAACTTGCTTTGTTTCCTTGCCAATCTCCTGTTTGCTCTCCTTACATAAGCCATCAGGCTTCCTCATTGTGTTTTTACCCACCTAGCTTACCACACACCTCAGATGCCTGCTTGTGACACTTTCTACAGGGTTAGTAACACATTTCTGCTTTTAAACAACAATTTTAGAACAACGGTGATTTAAGTATTTTCTTAATGAAAATTGGCATTCAAAGTGTATGAACATAATGTTTATAACTGTTTAATAAGACAAACAAACTTGGGTCTGGTCATATTTCCCCACATTTAAAACTTCTTCTATGAAAGAGAGGTTTGGTTTTTTCTAGTTTCGTGTTTGGTTGGTAGGCTTTGAGTTTCTATTCACAGATTGCAAGGGAAGAAGCACTTCTGTTTTCTCAAAGATTTTGAAGACAGCAGTCTCAGTGCACTTGCAGAAGAAGGTTCTGATATGTCACTGTGATACTTGCACTGTGATTCTGTTCTGCCTGACCAGAGAATTGAACAATTGATAAATTAGTGTGATGATCTTTCAGTAATTAAATGTATACCATATTGGAAAAGGATAGGTCTTAATACAGATTTGTCAAGACTTTCTAAACATACTTTAATAGGAAAAGTCTTAATTAAGTAAAATCAATTTAGATAAAAATATTCAGTTCTTACTTAAATATCATCTCTGAACTTGACTGTGATGCTGTTTACTCCCTCTTCAGATTGGGAAAGAAGGTGAGACCACACCACTTTCAAGTACATGTGGTGATCTTGGTAGATCCTTCCCCCAACACAACACTTTTGGCCAGGCAGTCGTGGTATCAGTAGCATAAGAAATTTCAAGATGGTGCTGAGTAAGATGATTGAAAATGTCAATTCTATTAGTTAATACAAATATAAATATTTTACATGTGTTAGTCTTCTGCTTTACAAATGTTCCTGGGTAGAGTTCTGTCTGTCAAGTGTCTGTGGTTGCGTGAAGAGCTTCCCTGTCCGTTTCTGTTGTATAATGCAAGAATCTTCACCCACAGTTTGAGGGCTTTGCATTTCTTTTTAAAAATATGTATTTTACTTTGACTGAGAAAGGATCCAGTGGTATTTAGTGCTCTTGCTAATAAAGCTAAAGAGTTTCAGGCAGTCTTCAGAACCATTGGTCATGGAGGTGATGATCTGCAAGTCTCAGGTAGCTCTTCAAGAGCAAAAGCAAAGCAGTCTGTCTCAAATAAAGCATACTTCTAAAGATATTCAAACAGAGACATTTCAGTCAGTGTTTAAAGACAGGAAAAACAAATAAATGGTTTTAGAGCAGCAGGAAATCAATGTCATCCTAGGGTTTTTATTGTACTTGGTTTTCTCATGTAAGTACTTCTTTTGATTTCTGTGAGAATAATTTGTGTTAGCTTTTTCTTTTTGCCTTTCTAGGAGCTATAGCATATTCCTTTATGAATCTTTAAAAATTGCAATGATTTGTTCACTCACACTTCTAATTTCAGGACTTATTTTATTTAGGCAAAAATGTCTGCACTACTTTTAATGAATTTGTTATTGATTTCTTGGATTTCCCCTCAAAAGAGGCCTTTTGAGCCTTCATGACTATATGATGTGTTTCATCCTGAAATACCCTTCTCTTTGCATTTTTTACTAGTTTAATTTCTCAAATCACTATCTTGAAATCTAATGTGGTTTACTACTGTATTCTGTGAACCTGTTCCTTGCTTGTCAATATTTTTCTTCATTCCAAGTTTCATATCTTTTTCTCTGGTTAATGATACCTTTTTTATGCAGAAGACTTCTGCATACTAGGTGGAAAATCTTTGTAGTTGATGCCTGAACTCGGTGATTGGTGGGAATTTTTCTTCTTAACCCAAGGAAGATGGGGAGTGCTGGAGTTAATGAATTGTGCACCTGGGGGTTTTAATGTTCTTAATTTTTCTTCTGACCCAAACAGGCATTTTTTCCTCTTGCACAGGTAACAAAAGCTGCTTCAGTCTCCAGAAAACAATGGCTTACAGGAAAATAAGTTGATATAAATGTAGTGTTTATAGACTGCTTTAATTTATAGACATTACAATTGGATTCTGAGGACAAGCATATTAATTGCATTTTGTGAACTGTAGTTGTTTAATATCAACTTATTTTCAGCCTTTCCAAAATGCTCTTCAGGTTATGTTGCAGCATTTATACCTGTTCCTACCAACCAGAATACGTTGAAAATACTCTTTTTATTTTAGGTGCTGCAGTACTTAGGATTCCTATCTTATATGGAGAGGTAGAAAGACTGGAGGAAAGTGCTGTGACCGTTATGTTTGATAAAGTGCAGTTCAGTAATAAATCTGCCAACATGGACCACTGGCAACAGAGGTTTCCTACTAATGTCAAAGATGTAGCAACTGTTTGCAGACAGCTAGCGGAGAAGAGAATGCTGGTAAGGATTTAAAGAAACAAACCTCTTCAAGGCAGAAACAGATGGAGTTCTTGGCTCTGTTTCCGAACAACTGAGAACTGCATATAACCTGCACTGTTCTTTGCATTTCTAGAACACTGGGAGGGAGGAAAGAGCTGGCTGTAATAATGCATTACCTTTACATGACAGTGTGTGGATGTTCTGATATTTGAAACAAAAGTGAGTGAAGCAATGGGATAAATCCTTCTGAAAGTAGACACCTGTCTTCTAGTACACAAGAGAGAAATGCAAACACCTAAATTCTTCTGATATGCCTTTTACAAATTGACTAAAAAACCCCATGGTGGTTGAGTGCCATTCTCAAAAGTGTCCTCGTTCATTGTGTTGGGAACACCAAAGTGGCAAAACCCAGCCACTGGACTTTAAATTTGGGTTTCCTCACCGCAATGTCTTCAGTTTACCACCATGGCAAGGTAACAAAACCAAACAACCACCTTTATTTTTCATACATATAACTTGGAAAAAAAAATGGACCATGCACAAATGGTGGATGTGATGCAATCGGTTTGTTTGACATTCTCAATCCATAGTCAACTGGTCTCTGAAAATCAACACCAGTGGGGTGCTGTAACATGCCTTCCAGAATAGGATCTCTCTGAAAGATTATTCTGCCCAGTTCCTGCACAGGAATTAGTCTGAGGGCTACCTAACTGCTTGTTTTTTACCTGTCTTTGCTGTTTCTCCTGTAGGACCCATCAGTAAAAGGAACATTTCATTGGTCTGGTAATGAACAGATGACTAAGTATGAAATGGCATGTGCAATTGCAGATGCCTTCAACCTTCCCAGCAGCCACTTGAGACCAGTAAGTGATGTATTGTTTCACCTGTAGAAAGATGGATGTGATTTACTGTTTCAAACAGTAGGTTTTACTCTAGCTGTACCAATAAACTTCATCTTCAGGACAATCTTTGTGTACCTAGCACAGCAAATGTATTGCTGGGGATGCTGTCTGGTTTCTTAACTCAGGAAACAACTGCTTTGACCTGCTGAATTACAGAAATTGCACAGTCAGTCAGTAACAAGTTCCACAGTCCGTAGTGTAACAGGATTTTTTGCAGAACAGTTCCCCCTAGTCACGAGTAAATCCATATTTGTTATCTTTTTGTCTTTAAAAAAGCTTAGAGATTGGCAGAACATTAACTAAGGAAGCCACCTAAGAACTTTTCAATGCTAAGATTTAATTCTGAATACATATACTTAAGAACTTCACATCCTTTTTTGTTTTGCTTTAAACACTTGTCCTGCAGTTTTACTGACATGTAAAAGTAAGATTACTCCTAAAGACATACTGATAATGTTGTGAGAATATTACATCTATTTATATCCAAAGTAAATTTCAAGGATTCTTAATTAGCAAAGGCTGAAACCGAGATGTGGTTTGAAAGATGGAGAGAAAGAGAATGGAGAACACTAACTTAGTCTGCATTTTTTCAGCCCAATTCTACTCCTCTTCATGTATATTGATCAAGATGTGATTTTGTCATCATTTTAGAGCATTTTTTAGTTTATGATTGTAGTTACAGGATGAAAATAGGAATCAGAGAATAACATAAATGGTTATCAGTAATTGAATGAGAAGACTTTAACTTAAGATGCTTCATGTTGCTCTGCCTGACCTCTCATTACAATGGAATGAAGCCAACCATAAAACAAACCAACCAAAAACCCCAAAACAAAAAAAACCCCACAAGTAGTTGAAAAGGGAGGAGAGGAACGTGCCTATATAGAGTGCTGTGAAGGAACACCTCTAAGTGTTCTTATATAAGAAGAAACTTCTTTTTCTGTCATTTCTAATTCACTTGTTGGTGTGCTGGGGGTTTTTTTCTGCTTCTTTTTTAGATTACTGATTGTCCGGTTGTGGGTGCCCTTCGTCCAAGGAATGCACAGCTAGACTGCTCCAAGTTGGAGATGCTGGGGATAGGTCAGAGAACACCATTTCGAGCTGGGATCAAAGAATCACTTTGGCCTTTCCTTGTTGACAAGAGATGGAGGCAGACAGTCTTCCATTAGTTTGTAACTTTTTTTAGTAAAAGTATGGTATGTGGCACTTTTTTAAAAGAAGAAATAGTTTTGTATGAGTGTTCTTAAATGGTGACATTTCTGAGTTTTCATTTAATCAGATAAGCAGATGGTCTTGCACTAGTGAAATTGTTAGCCTAAAAAAAGTTCAGTGGACAAAAACTGAGCCTATTTGATGTCATGGATCTTTCCTTCCATTCATACCAGTCTAATTCAATGTCTATCCCTAACAGATCGTGGTTCTTAGTAATCGGTACCATTTGATGCTAAGAACGACTTGGATCACATGTAGACTTACTTTTGCCTGCAGTACGTTGTTGATGCTTAAGGTCTGTGCCATTCTTGTATATACCATTTCCCTTCATTAAAAGACATGGTCAGTTACTCTATCACCAGAGTTTCTTGTTTTCTGATGGTGGTGTTCTTACAAAGTCAAACTGAAGTAGGAATTGTTGAACACTTGTTTTGCTTGAGCTCGAATCAAAATGTTTTCTAAAGAAGTGAAAGTTTATTTTTGCAATTATCAAGTGTACTTTTTATGCTTGAAATATTTTCAGAATGCTCTGTAACTTCAATGCCTGAAGCTTCATATTTGTACAGTGAGTTGTATGCCTTTGTTTTAATAGTGACATAAAAGCTAGAAGGGAGTTGGGAGGGTGGGGAACAAGTAGTTTTGATCTGGGGTTTTTTTGGTGGAGGGACTGGAGTTGGAGGATTTGGGGTTTTTTGAATTGGGGTTTGCTTGTTTTTTTCTATAAAAGCATGAAATATCTTCATCTTTTTTGGGGGCAATATTTGGGATTGGTGAAGTTAATGGAAGATGTGTGTTATCCAATACACGTGAGACAGACAGAAAAGGTGTTTTGAGAATTCGGAGCACTGTGGCTTCTTTTGCACAGACTGTCAGATGTTGCACTGATGCGGCACCTTCTGGAAGAGCAAAGTGCCTGTGTTGAAGGTTTGCACCATGATAATGAAACCACAATAGTCTCACACAGGCAAATCTTTAAATCTGCTTAAGTGTAGTCTTTAAAATTCAGGTGAAGTGCGGGGAGGGACATGGTTTGTAAAGTTTAGCTTCCTTCTGAAGTTGTAGAGTCAACAATATAAATATTCTGAGCTTGCCAGCAGAGTATTAGTAAAACTAGGGAAAGCTGTGTTTGATCATTGGATGACCATTTATTTTTCTGACGTTTAAATGAAAGGGATGGGGAGGATGTTCTTTTCATTTAAAAAATCAGCACACACAAAAGCAGACCAACTGAAGATCCTCCTTAAGGTCAGCTTTACATCCAGCTTTAATTTCCAGCTGGCATATGCAAAGGGTTCATAACCCCCATGTGGTTTTAGTTTGAAATCCTGATATACACATGGTAACCTGTCTCAAAAATGACAATAAATATATATTTCCAGCAGGAGAAACAGTTGTTGATTCTTTCTTTACCATGAGAATTTGTTTATCAAGTGTTTGTAATTCTTGTTGAAATCTTTTGTGTCCTTTCAGCGTACAGAAAGCTTTGGAAATATGAGCCTGAAACATCCTGTGCCTCAGGCAGGTTCTGAGTACATCCCCTCCACTTACAGGCAACTGAGTTTGTTATTGAATTTGACACCATATTATTTTAAAAATCACAGTAAGTTTAAAAGTGATGGGAAAAACTGGGGATAAACAGCACAAGAAGGAAAAATTGAAGGGACACTGAAGTGGACAGTAGACTTGCTGTTTTATTGTGTGGTTTGCTTTGCTTTTTTTGCCTTTGCATTACATAATCAGTTACAATATTTCATTAAAATATAGTAGCTAAATAATTGTCTAAGTGGTTTTATTGCATTTACATTTTAAAAATGAGACAAGACATAATTATTGGAAAGACTGTATGTGCTAGTCTGGATTTTTTTGCTGATTTTTGTTAGAAAGAGGTGGATGTTACAGTACTGCCTAGTCCAGTTCTCTTTTCATTTTTTTTTATTGAAAGGGACTTTTTTCCCTTCAAGATGATTTAGACTGTCTCTTCCACTACAGGATAGGGCTGTAACTCTGTTCCCCTCAACTGGTGTATCTGAATTGTCGCTGCATCCATTGTTGTGAACGGAGCAGTTTGAGTGTGAAGGAAAAAGGCCGACTTGGCTCCTGAATGTAAAGCACCAGCACGCACATGTTGGGCATCTTACTGGGAGGAAACCGTTTGCAATTTTGAGTTTTTCTCTTGCTGAGCAAGTGAGTGAGTCCCAGTCTTTGTCCTCTAAACACTGAAGTGTGGAATAAAAGTGTATCAATTACTCTTCCACCTGCCCTGGTCCATTCAGCGGCCAATGGTGTGACTACTGCACAGCTTGTATCCTGAACACGTTTTAGTGGTTTTCAAGGAAACTGAGATGGTATTTAATATCTGATTGATTTACATTTGATTACCAAAATATGGGAGTTAACTTTCCAGGTTTCTGATTTGTTTTGATTCTTAACTATGAGGTGGTTCAACTTTGCTCACTGTTAAATCAGATTAATCTTTACTTTTCAACCCCGGCTACATGGAACTTCCCAGGAAAAAAACCCAACCAACTAAACACAAAACTCCCAAACCAACAGGTATTAGCTTCTTTTTCTGAAGTTGTTCAAATAGAAAGACTTTTTTCTTAAGTTGTTCAAACAGGAAGGGTTAGTTTGAGGACCTCTCGCTTCCTAAGCACCATTCCAGAGAACACTTCCATGTAAAGTGTTGGCAATAAGATTTAAGTTGTGTATGTGTTGCACTTTGTAGATGTTGTTACCCAACCCAATATTTTTCCACATTGAAAAAGAGTCTGGAGCTAGTTACAGTAAAGTTTCCAAGGATGACAGTATGCCTGGAAGACACAAGGACAACAAGAGGTATATTAAAACAAATATGATTCTCTTAGTTGCATACTTGGACATTTGGATGACCAAAGATAACAGAAAATACAAATGTTAAGGTGATACAAGTTTTCCCACCTCCTATTGCATCCCTTTCACAAAAAGTTGTTTGTATATATTCAAAAGCTATATTCAGTGAAAACTATCTCTCAGACTGTGGTCCATGGGTCTTGGTAGTAGTATGTTTGAAAATTGTCTTTGTTACAGTCTGACAAAATGTATTTTGAAGGGGAGGAAAATCAACCTCAAAGGTTTTCAAATCATGGCTCAAAAGTATAACCCAGATTGAAGCTTCACTACATTAATCCTTTTAACCAGGAGTTTTGGGATAATTCTGCTTAAATTCTGGCAAAGTGATCAGGAAGATCAAGCTGTCGATTAAATATGTGGGAAGTCCCAGGCTGAAGTAGTCAATCCTTTTGTATAAATCTGTGTCAATGTCTGGATTCTGTTCAGATAAATATACACCTTATTTCAATATACTAATGGTAAAATTTAACAATCTGTATTTATTCAGTATCGTGTTTTGCATTTTGCTTCAAATGTAGGCTATAAAAAATAAATACCAAACTCCATCCAGCTGTCATTTCTTTCTTTTACTACCACAATCTGAAAGCTGTGACAGATTACAAAGGCAAAAGGTAAGCATGTTCTTAAATGTCATGTCTGTTTACTACACATTCTTTCTGCCAAGAAGAATTATTCTTAATGCTACATATAATAACAGGTACAAAACCAGTAACAGTCTGTCATCTTTGACATAAACATTGAAACAAGAATGCAGAAACAACAGTTGTTCTTACCTTTTTCGTACCAAGTCAAGAGTAAGGAATCATTATCTCAAAGGTTCCAGAAGGAAATAAGAAATTAGTTGACTGTGTCATATTTGTGAAGGAAACTCTATGGTTACATCTTATCAGAGGGGATCCACTTCCTCAGCATCCCCCTCACCGTAAAGCATAGTAGAAGTAGTCCTGGAGAAAGTAGTCTCCAAGACACTTTATTGCTAGGCAAATACCTTTCATGACATTTCCCTTCTTTGGTTGTAGAGACCTATGAGACCACTATAAACACTGCAAGAGGTGGTGGAACCAGTACAGAGGTTTTCCAATCCCTTTTAAGCTCTGTTACTGTTGAAAGGATCGATCATATTCTCCCATTTCTTCTCTAGCTTTGTGTTTCTGGCTCCATGGCTCTGTGGGTATTTGTTGCCAACAAGAGCTCAGAAGCTGGTCGAGGTAAAAATCTCTCTGATTGCTTGAGACCCCATCTTTGTATGCAAAGGAAGGAATTGCTTATTTTTACAGAAGCAGAGCCAATTTCTGCCTGCTTAGAGATGGTGGAACTATGGCAATATAGAGTCAATCCTACTTGAATCCTCATTCTAGAGTTATTTGATGTTTATATTCATTTATTCATTGCTTTCTCTCAGCTAAGGGGATAAAGAAAAGTCAGACTTTAAAGTCTCATTTTCTGTTTAGACTGCATAGATACACTTCACATTTTATCTTCCAGCCCTTCTAAACCCAAAGGACAGAATTTTCATTAATCTAACTTTCTGGTCTCTTCTGATCTCTTTCTGCATAAAGATGAGATAAAGACCATACAAATTTGTCCCTAAACAAAATTAAAACAAAGTTGGAAGTTATCATTTACTATATGCTTCCATTCTTTTAAAAGTCTCCATTGTTGTTCTAGGGAAATACAACATTGGACTAAAAAAAATACAACCTATTTACTCTATTTCAAGAGAAATATAACTTATTGACTTAGTATTGTGCCCTTTCTCTGCCTTCTGAAGCTAATTTTCTTTGCATGGCTTCATGGCAGTGATACGTGTGAGTATCAGAGCACAGAGAAGCGGCTCATGTTTAGTGACAGAAGTCTGTGTCCTAAACTCGGTGCTTTCTGGTTTATTGCTGTGATGAGGCCCTGCAAAAGGGTCATTGTAAACCTTCACTAAGTTGTCATTCTGTCCACTTGACTCCATTTTGCTGTTAAAAGTTTGTTGCAACTACTTAAAGTATGGTTGGTTCCAAAAATGGCATGCTCTTCTAACTGATAAACTCAAAAGCTGTCAGGGAAAGTTAGAGACTTCTTATTAGACCAGTGCTCTTGAAGCCATGAAGCAATACCTGCTACCAATTTCTCAGAGAGCTGGGCTCCTTTGAGTTCAATAGAAACCTGACATTTATCAAGAGTGTGTCATTTGAAGAAATTTCTTGGCTATTTTGGGAAGCACTAAGTTGTAAGAAGCGTTTGCTTCCCAGTAGAAGCTCTGTAGCAGAAGTGCCAGTGATGTAATCTCTAAGGGATTTTGTGCACAGCTGGACTTTCAGACACATCAGATTTATAAGCTAGTCATTCACATATAAATTTACTTGAGTATCTAGAGACTATGGCAGGACAGGAGCTTAGATGAAGTGTATAATAAGAGAAATGTACAGCCACCTACAAGATACAATGTTTTTGGTGAGAGTTTTGGAGTTTAGTAAGCTTAGCACTGTCCTAAGGGACCGTAGGATGCAGCTTTGAACTCAAGGAACTTAATGACTTTGCAGTGTTATGTGTTTACTTTGTAACTCTTATTTGCCTATATTTATATTTCATTGAAACCTTAGAGAAATGAGACTGTCTGAACTGGGTTCTTTTATAATCTGAGAAAGGACTCTCGAGGCCAATTGGCTGTTCTGTGACACTAGCTTCCAAAATAATGGCTGCTGTGTAATGTTATAGGGCATTTGCCAGCATGAGAGATTGTCCTTAATAGCTGTGGAAAAAGGAAAAATGTATAGACAGCAGGGATTAGGAATTACATTAGGAAAACCATTACAGAAAAGATTTCTGTCAGTGCCTAACGTTCTGCTCATTTCAGTACGGTTCCTTACCATGTTTACATTTAAGCACTGGCATAAAACTTCAAATCATTAATGCTTGGGAGTATCTTGATGGGAGGTGAGTAAGGATACAGAATGTTCCCTTACATGAATTGTTAAGTTTTGATAGTACTCTGTTTGGGGTTACTGTAAATCATTTTGGTATCAAAGCCGAGCACTAAAGTTCTAAATCTTTTTATTACAGTCTAGGAACTAGTCTAGTGGTGGCAGTGTATGCAATCACAGGAATGGACCTGATCAGATTCCCAAAGCCACTGCTCCTACCCCACCCAGCCTGAGTGACAATTCTGTACTGGCAGGAATATGTGCAGGTTGAGCTTGCTCTGAATTTTATGGGATTGTTGTGTTGATTAAAGGAGAGGCTGAAGAGCTTGGAGATTTAACTTTAAAGAAATTTGGGAAAGTTAATTGCTCACAGTTATTAGTAGCACAGCAGAGAAATTAGACATCTTATAGGAAAAAGTCGTTTTGTACCTCCACACTTCTCCCATCTGAGCTAAGGGAACAGCTTGTGTGGTTAGCAGTTGTGGTAACAGGCTCTTGGTCCTTCAGCTGGCCCACTGCCGGAAGACAGAAAAGACACGTTTGGCCCATACATACAGGAAAATCTTTGGAACCTTTAGAGCTGATGTACTTTTAACCTCTTGGTTATACATAGAAAGATTTTCTTATCTCCTGCTGTCCTCTTCCTCCTTCCACCAGCACTCCAGTTACTGATTTTGCTTGCAAATCCTGAGCCGTTAGAATACTGGAAAGTCAGGAATGATGGGCAATAAAGATACAGAATAAAGGCCTAACAGGAGTCAAGGTTAAAGAATCAATAAAAAAGAAGCTTAGATTTGTATACCAGTGCTAGACACTTAGTTGTGTTGACTCAGGAGATATAAAGAAGCAGCACAAATATCCTGTATAAGTTCAGTTAGTTTAACAGTAATCCTGAAGATCTCAGCTGTGAGGCAAATGCCAACCCTGAGACAGAGATCCAAAAGACAATGCCAGCTGCATCATTTCTACTATGAAGAAAATGGTGTTTTGCTCTTTAACAGCTGTAAGAAACAAATGAGGTGAATCTACAACCTGGGGGAGGAGATGAAGTACTCAACAAGTCTGCAGATGGCACCAGATTGTGAAGAGCAGTTGCTATGCTCAAGGGCTTAAGGCTGCCCTTCAGATGGCTCTAAACAGGCTGCAGGCATGGACAACTGGGATCTTAGGAAATTCATCAAGGACAAATGCCAAGTGCTGTGCCTGGAAAGGAGTGGTCCTTAGTAGCTGATCCAGGCTAGGGAACAGCTCTGCAGGAAAGATGCTGGGGTCCTGGCAGGAAAGGAGCTGTTGGAGAGCTGTTGAATGAGAGATAACGGACATAAACTGAAACATGAGTAGTTCAGACTGGTCGTAAGGAAAGTGTTTGGCACCATGAGGACAGTTGGATACTGGAACAGGTTGTTCAGAGAGACTGTGCAGTCTTTGTCCTTTGAGATTTTTCAAGACCAGATGCAATAAAGCCACCTGCCCTTACCTCAGAACTGACTCAGCTTAGAGAAGAGGTCAGATTAGAGACCTCCTCTGGTCCCTACTAACCTGAATTATCCTACAGTCTTATGACAGGAGAAGGTTAGGAGAACAAAGAGATGTAGAAGAAAGTTAAATGCTATTTTATAAGCAGCAAAGAGTCAGGAGAAAACTAGTAAGAAAATATGAAGATGAATGATCCTGGCACTGGAAGTAGTCTGAGTGAATTTATTTGGCCCTTCATTCATGAAGAAGGCTGAAGCAGGTCAAATTCTGGAAACTGGAATAAGTGAGATTTTAAAGGGTTTTATGATTATGCTGGAGCAGACAGGCAATTAGAAGTATTAAAAGCTGACGAGGCACAAGGTCAGGATGAGTTACATATTTTGGTATTCTAGCAGGAGTGAGAACAGAAATATTTTTAGCAGCACATGATTTTCAACAGTAGAGTTTCACAAGATGGATGGATGTAGGTTTGAAGAGCTGAAAATGAACAAACATGCTCTTGTTTACAAGGGAGCTTTATTTTGCTCAAGTTAATTTTCCACAGGAAAGCAGCAGGAAGGGAAGTTTGTGAAAAGGAAAAGAATCCAAATGAAAGCAAAACACATTCCTCTCTGTGATGTTCTGTGTTTTCTCAAAATAATTAACCTCAGTTGTAATTTAGCCTTGCAATAGTGCTACTGTTCCTTGCAAAAACAGGCAGTATAGCCTAGTAGGTGACAGCAGCAGGTGTTTTTTATCCCTTCCTAGGTGTATGAACATCAAAGAAGGATTATGAAGAGCTGCCTGGTTCACATAGGTGAAGCAGGAGCTACAGGTTCTCTCCCCGAGGACCGAGAGCACGATGCTTCCCAGACAATTAGCTAAAGGAAACAGCACACGAATCACATCTGTGCATGATGTTCCAAGTCTTTGGTGGATAGTTAAGTTCACTATAAATGCAACTGTGTACACTGATGACAGTGATACACAAAGGCAACAGATACTAAGAAGAAAAAAAGCATAAGGAGACACTGTGAATGTACAAAATAACCAGTATCCATAAACAAAGTCCTCTGTCTGCAAACAATTTGAATACATTGGCGTAAGTGGAGATACACTTAATAACTGTAATATTAAAGTGTAGTATTCTTAATAACTGTAATATTAACATGTGTAGTATTCATGTTATCTTGTCATGCAAACAAAATGTCAATAGCAATACTATGAGAGCAAACCTCTGCCTTACAGAGATACTTCATCATATGAGATGTAAGCAACATTCAACATGTTCTAGGATTTTCATTTATGAAGGCATTTTCAAGGCTGTTGGGGAGCCAGGTACTGACAGGAACATGCAAACACCTACCATACACACTCAGTCTATAACCATTCTGCAGCAGGCAGTACTTGTCTCAATTTACAGCCAGCCTGCGTGCTTCATGAGAGCACTGTTCATTTCAACTTGTCTTTTAAAAACACAAAAGGAATATTCTGTATCCAGTCAACATGAACTGGGTACATAATACTTACATGAACTTTTACTTATTCTTTTGACATCTCTTCACTGTCTACTTGTTGCAATTCAGTGAGGAGCTTTGCATAATGTCCTCCTCCTTCCTGCTGAGAATGTTCTGGTTTATTCTATCAGGAAAAAAGTACAGTTCCAGCTTCTCGGAATCTGATTCATCAAGCTGTGGGAGCACTGTGGTAAGTGCCTGCCTATCCCCCAGATCTAGAGGCTTCACTTCTGGAGGTTAATGTTAAACAAATGCAGAGGAGGGGAAGAGAGTGAGTTTGAAACAAGAAGTCCTGACAAAAGCAGGAGAGCTCCTGGAAAATACTGTCTGTTAGACCTCTCTGAGTACAGAGCAAAGGATTCCTATTTCCTCCTCTCTGGGGCAATACATGTGGAATTGGATAGAAGTTTGGCAAAATATTACCTTCCTTTTGGATCTCAGGTTATGATTGTTCTCCTTTTTTTTTGTTTGATTTTTGAAGAGGACTTCTAGCAGGGAAAGAGGCTAAGAGTAGAACAATTACTAGAGACACAGGAAACAGAACGGGGCGTGTATTTAATAGTGGAGTGACAGGCTCGGGGATACAGATTTAGGTCATAAGGATGTAGTCCAGATATATGTCAGAACCCTGGAGTCTCTTTCACTGGCTCTGGCATGGTTTGGCCTCAGTGTGGAGTCAGCCTTGACAATGCTGCATCAGGCTCCAAGACCAGGCTGCTGGGAGAGGCTCTGTAGGGAAGCACTATGGGGTCTCCCTGGGCCTTTGTCTTGGGGCTGATGGCAGTTTGTGCCACCTCCTGCTCTCTCTGTCAGGCATGACAGGGCTGGGGCCAGTGGATGAGGAACTCACCCTGATCCTCTGCCCCATGGGCAGCTGCTCATATTTCTCCCAGATAGGGAAATGTTGACAGACACTTTCAACTTGGCTTTTTGAATATGTCATGCCTGTATGAAAGGCAGAGCCTCTAGGCTGAGTGAGAGTTGAGACATAAAGCTTAGAACATTTCCCTTTTTGAGTCCTGGTGGTGGCCATTTTCACTGTCTCTTCAAAAGCTATATATTTTACTGATAATTTACTAAAGGACAAAGCACAGCATTAGGCACCATTGAGCACTGACTAGAAGACTGAGAGTGCTGCAGGCTTGTAAATCTGGTCTTGGAGGCAGAAAACACACAGGAAGCAATTATGCACACAGAACATTTAGATATATGTAATTGCTTAAGGGATAGTCAGCATGGATTGTGGAAAAGAAGATTAGGTAAGATAAATGTACTCGGCAGCTCTGAACAGGCAGGACAGAGAGAGTGAATACCATTTATCTGGATTATGGAGAGGGAAGGGAAAATTTCTTAATCCTTCATAAACTAAAAGATGACTCATTTACAAAGCCCATAAACAGCTTGAGAAAAGACAGCTAGTGGACTGGATTATGACAAGTAGAGACAACAGGCATAAATACCATGTAACACTTCTATTACAAAAAATCTCCATCTGATTTTCAGAGATTGCTTAGTGAACTCCTGAGGCTTTATGTTTCTCTCTATTGCTTGTAAGTAACCCCTACTGACTTTAGTACTGTCCTAATATAACCAGAGTTACCTCAGCAGTTTCTATAGCAGAAGCTTGATCCTGTATTCACTTACAAATATGTTCTTTCACAGAAGTAATTAATGGTGGAAAGGCTCCAACCTGCCATCAAGGACCATGGTTGTAATTAAATCACTCATTTTAGGGTGTGGCGAAACATGTGTTAAGACCAAACCAGGGCAATTATTTGAGCTTCTGTATTCATTTTGATTTCCATATCTGGAAATGAGCTCAGAGCAAAGCAGGGGCATTTTCATCTTAGAGTACTTTGGCTGGGCTGGAAAACTCTTCATAGATTGGACCACAGTGGGATTTTCACATCTTCATTTGCAGCTGTACTCGATGTCCATCTAAGGAACATCTTGCATAAGGGCTCTCCTGTTCACAGCTTTACTGCTGGCAGTGACACCACTTCTAGAGCCCTCCTCAGGAGTCTTGGAACAATAGGATCTTTAAAACTGAAATAACTTCCAAACCTCGTTTTAATTCTGCAATGAAGTCTTCACCCAGTTTACAAAGGGAAATTAAATTGATCAGAGTAATTTTCACTGGCGACAGTCTCATTTTCTAGTTTCCAAGCTAAAGTTAACTGTTTCATAGGGGCATCTAGAATTATGAGAAAACATTTAAATAAAAACACCCTTTGCTTCTTGCTGGCCAGGCTTTGATGTCATAAGCACTTTTATTCAAGATGTGCTTTACAATTATTTCCCCACATGAAGCTACTTTTTCATACAAATCAGTCCTCAGCTCTGAGGCCTAAGTCATCTTTACCCCTTAAACTGCATATCAGCCATTAGTTAAAAAAGACCAGCTCCACAAGGGTTTTTTTCTCCATTTTTCTCTTTTGAAAATGAAACACCATAATGTGCAGCACAGGTGGCAGCACTGGAGACAGAAGGTAAAAACTGAGTGGTGCACTTCAGACTGGCAGGTAGGTGCTGCCTCCTCCCTGCTCAGCTGTGCGGCTGCAGCCCCACCTCCCGCAGCGGGCTATGGTTCCACAATTCGAGATGGTACCATCTGACTGAGAGGACCTGTTCTAAGGTCATCGGCCAGCTGAGGGGAGAGGCTGTGTCATGAGATTGCTCCACAATTCAAAATGACGTTGTCTGGCTGAAGGGAGAAGATCTGTTATGGGATGGGTCCTCAATTCAAAATGGCATCAACCAACTGAGGGGAGAAGAACTGTCATGAGATGGTCCCACAATTCAAAGTGGCACTGGCCAGCTGAGGGGTGAGGATCTGGCATGAGATGGCTTTAAAATTCAAAATGGCGCTGTCAGGCTGAGGAGAAAGGATCTGTCATGGGATGGTTCCACAATTCAAAATGGCACTAGCTGGCTGAGGAGTGAGGATCTGTCATGAGATGGCTTTACAATTCAAAATGGTGCCATCTGGCAGAGGGGAGAGAATCTGTTGTGGGATGGTTCCACAATTCAAAATGGTGATGACTGGCTGAAGGACGAGGATCTGTCATGAGATGGTTCCACAATTCAAAATGGCGCCAGCAGACTGAAGGATGAGGCTCTGTCATGAGATGGTTCCACAATTCAAAATGGTGTCAGCAGTCTGAAGGATGAGGCTCTGCCATGAGATGGTTCCACAATTCAAAATGGTGTCAGCAGTCTGAAGGATGAGGCTCTGCCATGAGATGGTTCCACAATTCAAAATGGCGCCAGCAGGCTGAAGGACGAGGATCCATCATGTGATTTCGGCAGTGAAGGCTTGAGGGAATGGCTGCAGGTATGTTGGATTTTTTTGTAGTTGTTTTTGCTTACATGCATCTGGTACTCTTTGAGGATCAGGTTCAGAACTACTGTCTTGTTCTTTCTTTTGCACTGTTACATTGTCTTGAGAAAAGTTCAGGAGAAATTGCCGTGTTTGCTTAGGTATTACAGACTGAATTTTTTTGGTGTATAATGGTTTAAGCTGCTTAAATAAAAGGAGTCTTAAGGAATATATATTTTTTTCCTGATTGCTTAATACTTCTGACTTCCAAGTTGTAAAATGAGTTGACTCTTGAGGTGTGAAGCTTTATGTTTTTGCCATGTGCTTGCTGGTGTGCTGGTGGAACCTCAGTGACTACTGAGGTTGTGAGACCTTTTGTGGAGACTTAGCAGGACCTCTAAGTGCTGGACATATCATTTTTGCTATTAGAAACACGGGTCTTACAGGTAATCTAATTGATGCATGTGCTGTTCTGAGCTGGTGTGTTTTATGGCTATAAATGTGTCTCTATTATGATTTCTAGTTGGACCATTATTTCTGTAACTGCTCACAGATAATTTGTATTAGTATGTCATCACACTCTGCCTGCTCCCTGTAGTTCCCTTTATTCAGACCAGATGAATAAAATCAATAAGGTTCCTCATGACTTTTAAGTGAGGTTCAGGGTCATCATCATAGCATGGTATCCAACCACAGCCTGTAACAAGCACAAAGGTGCTACAGGTGATGTGCATGAAAACTGTGGAGGAATTTTCTAGGTGGTAGTTACACTTCTTTTATAGACCTAAGTCTTAAGAAAACATTTTTGTTTTGGTTTTGTGCTGGGAAGGAGCTATGGATGGAGAGTTCTGAGCACCTCAACCTCTTCCTTCAGGTGGGGAAAAAACCCACCTCTCTTCCTTAGCCTTGTTTCCTGAGGTAGAAGCAGCTAGCAATCATCTCCATGCTTACAAAGCCAATAGCTATTTTTTGAGCATACTCTTTTTCTCTCCAAAAGGAACAAACAACGCAGTGTAGATGTTGATGGCTTCTAGTAATGCATTAAGCAATGTAGCTTAACACGTGATAATTATGTGAACAGACTGAGAATGGATGGAATTTGTGTAAAGCTAAGTGTTTTTTCTGGACAAGTGAGCCACAGATACTGGCTTGGGAATAAGCCTACTCTAGCACCTAGCCCCAGTGCAGGCAATCATAGCTATTTCTGGGGGAGTTCATCAAGCCTATTCTTGAGACCAGCCCATTAGGGAAAGCGTACTATCATGTTAAGTGACCTGTTCTTGGGTTTAACCATTTCATCATGAGAAAGGCAATTTTGTGTGTGTGTGCTGCAGTGGTTTTTTTAATTATTATTTGCTTGGTTTTAATTTTGTTATTTGTTTTGTTTGTTTGTTTGTTTAATTTTTATCTTGGCACTGAAAAGAGAAGATCTGTAATAGACTTTAAGTGAAGCAAGGCAGCAAAGACTATTTACAGCAGCCTTTCCTCTTTGACTGTTGCTAACTTGGGAGCTGCAGTGTTCACTTTGACTTAGAAGTGTATGTGTGAGGCTGAGAGCTCCTTCTTGTGACTAGGGCTTTCTGGAGTTGCTGCAACAAAGATGATGAATGATGAAGGAAAATTCCCGCGTTTTCAGAAATAGGCCATTTGCTACGCGAGCTGTTTCTCTGCAAAGCTGCCACAGGAGGTCACTATTGTCCCATTTAACTGCAGCTCTGGTTTATCAGCTTTCTCAGAACAGATGGCACATTTGTTAGACTTCATTGAATATATTTTTTAGTTTATTGAAGCGCGAGGTAATTTCATGTTTGCAGGTAGAAGCAGATAGGTAGTTAAAAATTTATAATGTTTATTATTTCTTATGTATTTCTATTGATGGAAACATCAAAGCAGCTGATTTATCTTCATTTGACAATTTGATAGACACATACTAATGGTGTGAGGAGAATGTTCATTTCCCCTCTGATGTAATACCTGTAGAATACATGATATTTAGTTAGTAGTGTATATCCATCACTTGCTGGATGGTACCTGACGAGCCTGTCATTAAGATTTAAGGTGTGTTTTTTTACATGGAGGTTAGGATGCTGGAGGCAATACAATCATTTGGGGTGGTAGGGGCGGTGGTGTGGAAATCTGTCTGCTTGTCCCTTCTGTACAGGATAGCTGAGAAGCTATTATAAAGGTTCAGAATCTGAAAATTTGTGTGGCTTCAAACAAGTTGCTTCATTGTAATTTTCTCAAATGTTAAGAAGAAAATTGTGACCACAGCTGGCTTGGAATTTTTCTTGTAAAACAGATGTTTTGGGCTAGAAAATACTACAAAGGATTTTGTTTTATTTATCTAATTAAAATACAAACAATCTCTTTTAATAATGTGTGATATTTCTATTTAAAACAGAACATTTATCTACCTCATTTGGAAGTGCCACTTGGTTATACACGATGATGGAAGTGCATCAGTAAAGCAGCCACAAACGAAACATCAGTCTTCTCATTCTGCCTCTTGACGCCCTGGAAATCTTAGTGTGTCATTTTCACTTACTACAGCAGATTGCATAAGCATTGCAAAGAAATGCAGCAAATCCTGAAATATACTTTCGACCCCTTGTCTTTTGACCCTGACACCCATGTTGGCCCTGGAAATAAAATCCTGGCAGTTTTGCTTGGTTCAGTAAAAGGCAAGTTTGCAGAAATGGACAGGAAATCCATTCCCACTCTGTAGATTTATCACAAAAATGCCTAAAGCAAAGAGCAAAGTAAGTTTGCTTTATTGGAGACAAACTCACACCTTTGCTCTTTCAAAGACCCTGTTTACAAGTTAAAGCCACGGCTCAGTCTGTCTTTCTTCTTAAACTACCAATCTATAGGTGCTGCCTGGAGGCACTTGCAAAGCAAAAAATCAGGAGATATCCTGCTGCTATCATGGTCGAATAGAAGCGCTTGATGTTCTGAATATAGAATGATTGTGTTTCAGTAGTCTGAAAGCCTGGAGAGCTAAAGCTGAAATGATGGCACATGTGTGCTGTCACCAGCAAAACCTGATTGGTGTGCATAGGAAAAGTCCAATTGAAGTTATCCAGACCAATACAAATCTTTCTGGTGCAAAATGCATTCCCAATAAGCCCGTTAATGGACTGTATCATAAAAAGATTTCAAAAAGGTCAGTTGAAATGACTCTTTATGTTATCTTCCTCAAAGTCTCTGCCTACGCTTGGAATAGAGTTGTGTTTGAAAATGGTGTTGAGGCACAGTTTGAGTTCAGCTCTTGCTGTTCCATTACGACAATGATTTGGCAGCCTGGCAAGAGCTTGGATGAGATGTTAGGAGCTATGTTTTTCTCTTGGAGGAAGAAGGGAAGGGATTTACTTTTGTTATATTTAAACAAAATGCTATCTGGCACAGGGTGCTTTGCTTTTATTATTTTTTTTATTATTTTTGGGTTTTTTCACCCCCTTAGTATGTCTGGCTTTGTGCTAAATATTTTTCTGTGTTACAGGTCATAGATGACATAGAATCCACCTTGACTTGCTTTTAATCTGTTTTCGGCGTGACATTCCTTCTCAGAATAGATCTGATCTTCTATTTGTAGGGGGCAGAGTTAAATGAAATTATTATAGATTATGCAACAGGCCTAGCAACACAAGCATGTTATAAGCACATTAAAAGAAATTGCCTGCTGTCACATCGTGGCTGTGAAAGTAAACGAACAGAGGGTAGAAGGTGATGGAGGAATAAAGGTGCAGATTTGTTAGGCTTGCTAGAAAGTGAATGCAGCAAGCTTGTAGTACACTTGGGAAGAAAATACAAGTATTATGATACCCAATTCCAGACTCTGTTTGCTGCAAATGATAGATTTATATTTAGGCAGTCTAAGAAAATTCTAAGCGGTAGTTATTTGTTAGGAACGCAGTTAACTTGTCTGTTTTCCTCTAGATACAGTTGTTGATGCAGTTTCTGTTATGAAACTCCATTTTAAATATAGAAACTTATATATCAAAAAGAAATAAAAATTTGTCATTTCCCTTTCTGTGTAGCAAAAGGCTGTTTACATTGTTCTCAAGCTGTTCCCTCTTTGCAGAAGTTGTTATTACAGTTACAGTTATTACAGGCACCGCTGGTGGCGAGGACTACCAAAAAGAAGAAAAGCTACAACATTGTTATTCGTGGAAGCTGATGACAGCTGATCTTTGTATTACCTCTTTATGGCTGGTTCTACATCATGGCTCACTTTGTGTGTTTAGTACATCCTCAGTTATGTCCTGGAATTTGTCTTTGCATTGAAAGATCACCTACAAATACATTGGCAATGAAAGAGTATTGTTGCTATGCCAAGTTAAACATTTTCTCGTGACCAGGTGCTTTATTTTCAAAATCCTCTTGATGGCACTGGAGCCTTAGATATATATACTCAGACACTCATTGGAGTACCAAATCCTATTATCTAGGTTAGCTCATCTGTATTCAAAAGATCAATGTTGCATTATTACAAAGATCCTTTCAAGTGTAAAAAGGATGGCACTTCATTACAGAAAGTAAAAGAAACTAATCAAACTTTCTTGGTGAAATCATTGACTTTTTTAAGTAAAGGGCAAATTTAAGAATTTGAAAGTCCGAAATGTAAGAGAGTCTTACAGTTGAGGCTCTGTTCTGCTCTGACTCAAATCTCCTGCAACAAAATTCCTGGATTCTCACATAATCTGAAGAAGAAAATAGTGTGATACAGCTCTCCTGATGGCTTCCGATTAAGCCAAGTTGCCATTTGCCCTCCTAAAATCTGATGTACTTCATGGCTTTAGAGGACTGTCCAGTGTGCAAAGAGGGTCTTTATATGAGAGAGCAGATGAGATCATCTCTTTGTTTCAGGCGGTTGGGTGGTGCCATAGCACTGTGTAGATTTTCCTCAAACCTGAAATCAGTGGTCTTAATTTGAGTCCTTGTCTAGATTGTCATGTATGGTTGTACAAGTTGGCATAACAAATAATCACATATTTTATGGGGTTTTTTTTCTCTTTCACTTGTGAAGACAGCAAACAGTTGTGCAGTTCCCTGGTTTACTGCTGATATCTAGCTCTCCTATCTCATGCCTCTTAGTTGTAGCTTTCCAAATGCTTTTTTTACAGAAATGGTTATTACCACTTTATGTTGCCTGCAGATAGATACAGGGCAGAACCCAGACCACTGAACTTCCACTCTTCAATGAATTGGTACTGATTAGCAGCTCATCTGTGAACACCTCACTGTGAATATTTGTAATTTGTACTAGATTTACACATATTACTTTTTTTTTCCCCCCTCTTGTCTGATTAGGTGACTTGTGTAGCTCACCAGCACTGGCAGACCTTGCCATTGAAAATGCTGCTCAGAATCTCTTTTGGTGACTGAGTGCTCAGTTCAATTTCATGAATAAATCTCTAGCATCTGATCATCCACAGAAATGAGCATAAATGGGTTATGAATGCAGCCAAATCAAAATTCAGCTTTAGTTTACATGCATATTCATGAATGCTTCTTCCCACCCCTTCCTTTCTCACTGACAACTTGCATGAGTGTAACTGAGTTGCCAAAGTTCAGTGCAATACCAGATCTTGGAGACACTCAAAGCAGAACAGTCTGGCCAACTTGTACCAGTTGCTACTTTGAACCTGAAGGAAGCTAGTTTAAATTCAGGACATAATTGGAGGCTTCTTGAAGTCATTTGGAAAAGATCGAAAATATGTCTTAAAAATGTGAACCAAGAAAGCAAACGCACAGAATTACTTCAGTGATACAGTGGGATTGAAGCAGACTAGCTTTCTTGGCTTCCAGACCCCTTGTTGTGATTAATAGTGAATAGCATCATAGTACCTACTCTTTCTGTGCTTCACAGATTTATTTTTTATCTTTTTTCTTTGACTTTCAGATTCTCAAAAATGCCTTGTGATGCACATACCAGACTTGGTTAAAACAGGAATATTAAAAATTATTTTTGTGATATATCTAGGAAGAATTTGCAGGAAGATGTGGCTGTAAGGTGTAGTCTTGGATGCTGACATATCCACACTGAGCTAAAATAATTCTTCCAGTTTCTTCTTATCTGCTATTTAGTATTGAAATTAGCTTTTGTGGCTAGATGTGTTGACTTAAAGTCTGGGCATTCATTTCCTCAAAATACATGTTTAGAGTCCCATTCTTGACTTTGGGAACAAAAGATAGTATCATCCTGTGTTTAAACTGCATCTGGATTTACAGCAGGGCATCTATCTCCATTTGTGAGCTGTTTCCTAAGTGTTGTGCTCTACTTTCTGACATTAGAACACTCGAGTGGATTCTTGTATTTGTTTTGCAGCTTCTTTTATTTTCCTTGCCTCCGAGAAGGGTGCATATACTCCTTGCATGAGAAGGAAGATGAGGAGAGAAAAATTCTTTCTGTAAAATTGGCTGCTATAACTGTGGTTAGTTCCAGTTGAATTTCTCAAAATTAGCTTCTGTAAGAGAAGTAAATATTCCTTCCCAGCCAATGTAGTTTACAGGTAACTATGTGAAAGGCTTCTCCAGGTAATCTGATTAAGATGAAATGAAAAGCCAAGGTAGGTCAAAGTAAAAAGACGACAAACTAGCATCCAGTGGCTGTTAACTTTTTTTACATGTAAGGTCTATGTATCACTTGAAACACTAAAATGCTGTAGACTTGGGTGAGACTTAAGAACTGTATAGGGCTCAAATTGGTTTTCTGCAACAGTGATATACTTTGTCCTAAAAGAAGGGTCAAGTTGTTCAAATAGCATTTTTTACGCTATGAAAAATTCATCACTAAACACTCAGTTTTCAGCAGCGTGTGTATCTTAAGCTGGTGCTGAATCATTAGGTTTTCAAGTTGATGTCACTGAATTCTCCAGAGATTTAAATTTTCATGATGTGGCCAAAGCTTTGATGCTTCCTTGCTTTCCCATCTGCACATATAGGATTTAACCTGTGACACGACAGCTTGGTTTTACATGGAGCAGTGTTCTATTTATTTTTTGTCTCTGTATTGCAGATCAACAATGATACAATCTGATGTGTGGTAGTGATATTTTAAAAAACTCTTCAATTAACAGAAAAGGCACTGATCACACAAGCCACTCAAGATAGCTCTCCCTGTGGTGATAGACTTTTTTCTGGGAGTTAGCATATTCACATAAGCACACCAGTGCAGCCTTTGTCCCCTTGGTAGTATGTCCAATAAAGTGAGCCTGACCTGTTGCTGACATCTACAGGATTATGGATTATACATCACTTTCCAGGCTTTGCATTTGGTCAGGAGGGCATTACGTAACACATCTATTACTAATGAACAGGAAATACCCAAACAAAGGTGTTGCTTTGAATGGTGGATTCCTGTCGCCATTCAACCATCAGTGACAAATACTTTATGAGTAGGAATACTCTGATGTAGTTTTTGGTAATAAATAAACCTCTAAGCTTGCTGGCATGACAAAATTGCTTTGGTGTATTACCTGTGCCTTCTAACTCCTTAAAACTATTACTAAGTGTATGTACTAAGTATATGTAAATATGTTCTGGAGTTCAAGAGTATAACACATTTTGTCTGGTGGTGGCAAGAGGCTCCCATGATACAATTTACTTAGTTTATGCTCATAAAGACATTACATTTGCAAAGTAACTTTGGCTTTCTGACTGTCTGATAACTATTTAAAAATGGTTAAATCATAGACTATGTGAATAACTGTTGAATGAGGAAATAATGCCATCAAATTGTATTTATTCCATTGGATTCAGACCCCTAAAAATGGGCGTTGCTTGTGGTTTCAGTATGTGAAGTGCTGTTAACATGACCTACAAAAATCAGCCTGGACGACTCTATTTGTGGAGACAGACCTTTTTATACTTTTATTTAAGCCACTCATTACTGAACTTGTAAAGAGGTGAGAACATAGGTCTCGGTGCTGTTAGTGCTTCTCAAATGGGTGAAAGTTTCTGCACGTATATGATGCCATTTATTGGAGCCATAATTTGTTCGTTCAGCTATAGTACGTGGTGGCACAAACAAGCAGTTAAGAAAGAAATTAGTCATCTCATTAAAATTATGTGCATCATAACCCTCACCTTGGGAGGTGTGGTATGGATTTGTTTTTGTCTGTATGTTCCCCATTATGTATCCAATAAATTGGAGTATAATGTGTTTTTTCTCTTTGGTTTCTTTAAAAAATATTTTTTAATTGGAAAGGCAAAATTAACCAAACATCTCTGGTTCTCTGCATGCTCTCTGCTCCACTTACATCAGCTGAACATCGAACTCTATATATACAGAGCCTGGTAGGAATTTACAAATGGGGAATCCAGGTACTAAACATAAAGAGGTCACAGCAAGGTCTAGAGCTAAGCAGGTGACATTTTACCACAGTAAATGTTCACCACAGTACTGTGATCATTTTGGTCTGGTAGTTCTGTGAGGTTTTTAACTTTCTATCTTCTTGTCTAAGGATCAGAAACTAGTGAGATTTCACAAGGAATGGTACTGTGTGTAAGATTTTTCTAAAGCAGAACCAATGTTTGGCAGCATTTGACAGCTAATTGTTCAAATATGCTTGTAAGCACACAGTTGCCAAAGACACATTCTTTGTTGTGTCTTCCTTGTTTAAGCAGCTGAAAAAACTCTCGACCTAACCTAAAGGTAGCTGAGTATCTTCTTATAATTGTTGTATGACAGCAGTGGGTGTTAAACTGAGGGCATGTATTTTTAAGTGTCGCAGTTGCACCTGTTCTGTGGGAAGGTTGAACTGTCCTTGGCATCTACCACTACAAAACTCTGCCCCTCCTGTCATAGAATCATGGAATGGTAGGGTTGGAAGTCAGTTCTTTAATTCCTATAGTTTCCTTAATTTTATTCTTTGAAATTCTTACCCAGGTTGAACTGGGTAAGATCAGACTCCAGTCTACCACTCCAAATAGTAAGCCTCTTTTCTTTGGGCCTATGGATCTTAATAGGCTGGTTTTTTATCTTTCTCTGGTGTTGGTCATTACCCTCTGTAATACTCATCGTGTGACCGAGGAACAGGACTAGCTGAAGATTCCTTTTTAAGTCTAAAGATTCAGGCTAATATAGCATAACAGAAGAAAGAAAGAAACGAAACAGAAAAGATGGCTCAAATGAGTCTCTAATCAGATATACTGACAGAATTTACTACCTCATTTATGATGTGACTGCGCTCTGCTCACAAGTGGCTTGAGTTAAGAGATAACATTTTCCTTTAACATGAGCAATCATTCTAAATAGAACCATGAATTTTGCTGCTACAGTTTGAACCAAGAACTGGAAAAAAGTGATTGTATTTTGTAACTGACTCCTTGCACTGCCAGTAATGTGCCCAACTTTCAGTGTCCATTGGGTGACTTGAAGTTTTCTACTCTGCATTCATGCTTCCCCATTGTATCTCAGATTGTTTCCTATCACCTTTCCACAGGGAATACTAAACTAGCTGCTTTGTGCTCTGAGACATTGGACAGCAACCTTGAAATAAATTACTGTTAATGTACTATTTGATAATTTGACTACTCTGTCCTCAGTTCTTCACATCAAGGTAGTAATGATCATCAGAGAAAAATGAGCATAAATTAGTATTAACCTTAAGGAAAGAAAGAAGCATCTTTCCGTATGTGTTATGATGGGCTGACCTTCGGGTTTCCTAGTATTCCCTGAAACATATGGTATTGGCAGTTATCAGAGATGAGATTTTGGATGAGCATTAGATAATTGTGGGGTTTGGTTTTGTGATATTTTGTTTTTGAGGGTTTTTTTTACCTTCTGTAAACATTAGTAATGAATTTACTTCATAGGTCATGTAATTATATTAAAGACTAGAAATATGTCTTGGACTGAGATTTTATATTATTAACTGTGCCATTAGATAAGTTTTGTTAGAATATGTACAAGTGTAGTTAGCAATTACTAGGTTCTTGGTGGGCAAATATGGGAGGGCAGGAAAAACTACTTGCTCTCACTTTGCAGTGACTGTATATACAGTTTGTAACATGATTTTCAAGTTACCTATTAGATGTGCTTTTATTCCTTACTTTTTTTCATGGGTATTTACATCTTATCTCTTTTGTTCAGGTCATGTAACCATTCTGTTACAAGTGTCCTTGGCACTCCTGCCCTAGAAATAAATGGAAGTATCCTGTTTGGTTGTTTTGTTTTTTTTTTCCCCTGTGGCTTCTATTTGCAATTTCTGTCACTGTTATATTGCAGCCTTAAAGGATGCAGGACTGAAATCCTATGCCATTTTACTGTGACTTATGAAGGCTAAAGTAGAGTGCACAAAGCTATCAATTGAGATTGCAAGTTCTTTTATGGGGCTGTTTTCTTTACGTTTCAACATTTTATTTGCTCACCAACTGTTTTGACTGATTCATCATCTTCTGGTGTTGATTTCAAGAGGAATGCTGTGCTTCATCTATAGAGTGACACCAATAAAGGTGAATTTTATCTGAAGCCTGATTTTAAACATTTTTGCTACTCAAAGTAGTCTTACTTCAACAAATATTCTTCTTATTCTTCTACAAAAGTAGCAAGTTTTGAGGTCAAAGCATTTTTATTTTACCACTAATGCACACTATTACTGTGCATCCTTTGTAGAATATGACTATATTAAAAGAGGTACATTAAAAATACTTCTCTGTATTTTTAAACTTCTTTTTCAGACTTAGGCAAATGACTAGTGGAAAATCTAATGAAGGCCAAGTCAGGATAAGGGGCAAGAAGATTTATGAGATTTCATAGTAAAATAAGCTATTATTTTGGTCTATTCAGATTTTAATATACAGAAACTAATCCACTACCCAATATTTATTTTCCATACTTTAAAACGGGTCTTGATCTGCCTGACACCTCTTCCTGTATTCCTTTAGTGTTAATTTACATCCCTCTCCTGAGAATTAGAGCAGCTAACTTATGCCAGTGGTATGTAGTACTAGTGGGCTCTGTTGTGAGACAATTTGGTTTGACGAGCAGAATATTTCTGTATATCAGAACATGAATGTCTTTATATTGGCTTTACTATTGGAAAGTACTTTATTTCAATAATAAAGATACCAAAAAGTTCAGTCTTTGGTTTCAAAAGGCACTCTTTGGAATGTTTAGGGTATTATAAAAACTATGTGCCTGATGGGTTTTAAAAACATTAAAAGCATGTGTATAGTTCATTTATATCAGATCTTCATTTTGTTTAGCTATGCCCTTTCCTTGGTCTGTCACCTATGTGTCAGGGACTAGCTATCTTAGCATGCAGAAAAAGCAGAGGCCAAATCCTTAACAGCTTAATTTTCTGTTTCAAACACATTGGTGAGGGGGTTTAGAGTACACTCCCAAAATAGCTTTGATTCCAGCAAAGAGCTGTGTCTGACTAAAGTTAATTTTCTTCTTCGTTATGATTTTGACTCATGTGACCCTAACTATGTCTGAGTTTCCTCTTAATCCTTGCAAAAAGAAAAAAACCAACATGAGATGCATCCACAAATTCTATTAGGCCTGTCTCCCCATCACTTTATCTCATTAACTGCTTGATCACTGTCAGAAAAAAAAAATAATCTTCCATTAGCTCTCAACTTCAAAAGACTCAGATTTTCAGATCAAACAGTCCTTCAATAGCTGTTTAAAAATCTTTAAATCCAAGAGGTTAACTTCAAAGAACACCTTGTGGGTGTTCTGAACCCAGTTGACAGGTAAACAGTAATTTATGACCAAAGATATGCATTAATGAAATGCCTTTAAATCACAAGAAATGTCTTACGCTTTCCCTTTTGATTCTAGTGGGAGATTCCTAGACTGACAGCAATGCAAGTGGATGACTTAATTAGCCATGGGGCAAGCAGTGGTGTTCTAGCATTCTTACAATGCCATTCTACCAATGGACTTAAAAAATGCTTCATTTGGAGTGGCAAGGTACTCCAAATAATAAAGAAATAGCTGAATGGAACTGAATTTTCACTTACTTGTAGGCCTTTTTGTTAAGGCTAGTCAAATTTTATTTTGAGGCTAGTTGGCTGATGTATAGTGCAGCAACACTAACAGCTACTCTTTTAGGAGGTAATGGGAAGGAAGAGGAAAATCAGATGATTTTATGCTCTTCCACACCCATTTTAAAGAAAAATAGATCAACTTTTATTTATTCCAAGACTCAGGAGGTCTAACTGTTAGGAATTGATTGTAGAGAGAACACACAGAACAAGTGGCAGTTGGGAAGAAAATTATGAGTCTTCCAGTACAGTTGTCCCGTATTCAAACCCAGCCTGTTTCCAAATGTTTGACTGAGAGTATCCAAGAAAAGAGAAGTGCTCTGGAATGTGGTCTGACTAAAGGAATTTATTCCTTTCCTCTGAGATTTAAACCCATCACCTGGTACAATACTGGGAATTTCGGATGTTTTAAATTTCATGTCACTGATTCCATACTCCTAAGTTACTTTGGCAGTTTCAGCATCCTTGTTTCCTTCCATCACTTGTCCTGTGTGCTGTTGTGATTTAACCAGCTCGCATGATCCCCTTCTGAAACAGCTTCAGTTCTGTGGTAGGCAGGTATCTCCTTTCTGGTCACAGATCTGTTTTAAAGTTTGTTAAACTTTTTTTCTAAATAGTAATTAATTAGAGACTTTTAGAAATAAAGAACTCTGCATTGTCCTAGATTACCCCTGACTAATTGATATTGGTTATAAACATGTGTTTGACAATGACTAAATCTTTCTGAGGTATCTGTTGCAGTGATTTACTCTTGAGATTCATAATTTAAAAAAACCAAAACAAAACAAAACACAAACCAAACCACAAACCCAAATCACAAACACCTCACAATTTTGAGCATGCTTCATATCAAAGTTTAGCAGACAAAAGGTAAAGTTGATAAGGCAGAAGAAAAAAGAAATTGTTGACTAATAAAGACTGAGAAAGGGAGAGGCTTACTACTTAAACTGTCTATAATTAAGTGTCCAGCTATTCCATGCTTATTCTCAATCACAGAGTCATAGAGTCATAGAGTCATAGAATCATAGAATCATAGAATGGTAGGGGTTGGAAGGGACCTTTAGAGATCATCTAGTCCAACTCCCCTGCAGAAGCAGATTCACCTAGATCAGGTCGCATAGGAAATAGGATCTAATTTCACACTTGGTCCATTCCTTTAAGCAGGATGTTACAATTTTTAATAAAACTAGTAGTTTGTTAGAGAGAATATACCATTCACAAATACATTAAGGACTGTGTGCTGTATGAGTGAAGGAAGGGATATATGTTTGCACAGAGTATTTCAACATCAGTATTTCAACATGACCTGAGGAGGTAGGCTCTGCAGTTTCATGAGTTTATTACCTGCTTCTCTTATGATAATACCAGAATTCTCAAATCATGAATTTAGACTTTCCTTTCTAAAGCATGAATGTTTTGGAATAAGGCCAAGTGATCAGCTTTGATTCTACTAATTCTTTACCTCTCTGAGCAGATGGCTGGGTGGCATTGGGTCTCTCATCTTGGCAGTATGGCTGCCTCTACAATTTAGCTGATAGGGAAGAAGAGAAAACTGAACTCTGTCATTAAGATATTAAAAACTAAAGAAACACATTAGGATCACACTCTTGTTTTAGAAGAGGCTTGAGAGAGTTCTGCTGAGTGCTTTTCAGTCCTGCTGGAGCTTGGAATGGGGCAATCTGCTCAGTGCACATCTACAGGCACAAAAAGGAAGACAGTAGATGTGCAAAGTGCATTTTCTAAGTGAAAAATTAGAAACAATGTGACGAAAACAACAGGAAATACAAATCAAGCAAGCTTTAAGAGACAGACTTTGGTGCTCAGCTGGACAGAGTTTGCATCAGGATTTAGATTCAGTCATGCAATTATCCTTATCCAGTCATTATGATATTAAAATGGGCTATCAAAATACTACCTTGTCACTTAGGATATTACTAGGACCCTTTCAAAGGAGATATAAAACATCTTTATTTATAATACCTAAATTATTCAATAGAAAAAAATCCACTAGCAATCCGGGCCTAAGGAAAGGAAAATAGCAAAGGCCATAAATGGGTCATTGCTTCTGGCATTTGTGATTGTATGATCCTGAATGGAAACATTTGAATGACGTTCTTCTGGAAGACAGATATTAGTATGTCCCTTTATGGGGATGGGGGAAAAGAATATTTCTTTTAGTTAGCAAGAAGCATGAATACCACTGTTTTAACACTCACATCTTTGAAGTTTCTGCAAACATTTATTCTGTTGCATAAGTAGTTTTTTCAACACACTACGGGATTTTAATTCTTTGGACTTTGATGCCTTTTATATAACAACTCAATCTTGTATAACAGTAAAGACAGGAAAAAAATTATTCCATGATCACTGCAAGTTCAAATGGGATTGTAAAGTGAGATACCGTCTAACATTGACTTATCAGAACCATAATGATGCCATTGCTGGAACGGAGCGAACAGAGAAAAGATTTAATCAAAGACAGCTCTGTTCAAGAAAACCTAAAGCAATTTCACCCATAGGAATACTTTTGAGCTCAGGATCATGGGAAAAACATTTCAAAATCTTTCTTTCTTCCTTCCTCCTTCGTCTTTCAGACTTACAATATTTCAGATACTAGACTGAGCAGAAGTAACCCATTGCGCTCCTCAGTGCTACAGTATAAATTATTTCAAGCAGTAGTAAGTCAAACATCTGAGTGTGTGGAATCAAGATTTCCATGCACTAGGCTGCCTTTGGTCATCAGAGAAAGATTATCATAGAATCATAGAATGTTAGGATTGGAAAGAACCTTTAGAGATCATCTGCAGTCTCAGGTCCCACCCCTATAGCTGTATGTCAAAGTATAGGCTCTTAATGAGTTTATAACTAAATAAGTAAATGGTTAAACCCATTTCTAACATAAACTGAATCCAAATGCCATTGAACTGAACAACCCTTCAGAGCTTATAACCTCTTTAAGTTCAGCTCTACAGTTACATAGTTCAAACTGTAGGTATGATAAAGCCCCTAGTCTGTGGCATACAAGTGTAGAACAGATATCTGGTTTAATTTTTTTCATAACATTGTTTCCACAGGAGTTGAACAGATAGCATGGGATTTGTCAATCAATAAATGATAATTTAATGTGAATATTTCCTTTTCCAAGGGCCAGGCTCTGCCAGTTTAAAGTATTTTAGTTGCTCAGTCTAAACAAGAAAGAAGACAAATCTCAAGTAAGAGACAACCCAAAGGCACAATTTAAGTGAATCAACTGGGCACAGTTTTCATTAAAATATGGGACTATGAATTCAAGTATTGATTATTTTTAGTAATTCATATGTATGGTAGTGTCCTTTTCCTTTTCCTTTTCCTTTTCCTTTTCCTTTTCCTTTTCCCTTTTCCTTTTCCTTTTCCCTTTTTCTGAATCATATTGGGACTTAAAGATTTTCTTGTGAATATCTGCCATCTGCAAAGTGACTATTTCCTGTTGCTTTAAGAGTTATTTATACATTGAATTTCTTTTGAACTCAGTGAGAATTAATTGCCAATACTTTGAGGAAATTAAGGTCAAGATACACAGGAACCAAATAGCTGTTAAAACCTGTTAGGAAGTAGGCTCGTGAGATGTCTTTGAATTACAAACTTACATTCTGTGGATAAATGATTGTCTGCCTGATTCTGAGTGCTGCAATCAGCAACATGGGCAGATAGAAAGAAAACAGAATGACAAGACAGAGTACTTCAAAATCAAATAATGGGACATGGATACAAACATACAACAGAATTATTAAAATGTAGCACGATTTTGCAAAAGCAGTGAAATTTGTGTTATAAGGCCTCACTGACGAGTCTGGCTTCAGGCAGGAATCTCTTTTGCAGTGTAAGAAGCACTTTGTGGATTTTTGGGCTAGCTGAATCAGTGCACTTCCTACAGACACTTAAGCTATTTGTCAGAATGTCATTTTCATATCTGGAGAAGGTGGAGATGAGGAAGTCTACTTGAGTGAAAGTTTACCTAAA
This sequence comes from Colius striatus, assembly GCF_028858725.1. Classification (NCBI taxonomy): domain Eukaryota; kingdom Metazoa; phylum Chordata; class Aves; order Coliiformes; family Coliidae; genus Colius; species Colius striatus. The sequence continues at coordinate 6,987,603 of NC_084767.1, forward strand.
TAACAAGTCAATGTCAAAACATGGAAGAGACAACTTAACTTTTGTTTGTTTGTTCATTTGTTTTTAATTAGAGCCTGAATGGGGGAAGATCTGAGAGTCTGACTTTTAGCTGGAATAAGAAGATGGCGAATATCCTAGTCTGAGTAGACTTTTTCTTTTTTGTCTTAACATGGATGACAATGTTTACAGAAAGAAAAGTATTGTTTATTTTAATTGGTGACAGTTCAGTAGCAGGGAATGTTTGGAGTACCATATTAAGATTTCTGTTGACTGTTGCCTACAACAGGAAAGGCCTGCAAATATTTGGCTGCTTCTGGCACGTTTTGCCTGTGGTAGTTCAGGCCTGTTTTGACAGTGTTCCAAAGTCCATTTACCTTTAAAATGCATTTCTCAGATTGTTTCATGTTTCCTCTTTAATTTGTGAGGGTATTTTTTCTCTCTTTTTCCTGCAAATTGGCTGAACTTCTCCTTACTGATACAACATTTTTCCTACTCTGAGGCAGAATAACAGTAGCCGTTATTTGTTTTGGAATATTATGATCAAAAGAATTTCTACAGAAACAAAGTAAGGAAGTATATCAAGCTGGAAAAACTTCCCAGTCACCAATAACTAAGTCACCCAGAATAAGCAAAAGTCAAAAAGCCACTTACAGATGCCTTTTGCTAGTGGTCTCATACTTGAACTCAGAAAAATAGGTCTGCAGGGAGCTATGGTTTGGTGATGCCTCATATGTCCTGATAGGCTCTGCCTTCAAAGTTACTGACTCTGCTACTGAAAGTTAGCAACGTGGCATGCAGTTGTCCATTCAGCCCAAGGAATTTTTTCTTTTGCCCCAACTTAATGTGTATAGCAGTGCTGAGGTATATTTCCGTAGCTGTACAGAAGCAAGTAGAATCTATTCTTTACTACTAAATATTTTTTTCTTTGCTCACTTACCAGAAAAGACTTAGAAGTCAGTGGAAAGAATTACAGTGACAGCAACACAATACAGGTATTCAAATGTAATTAGCTAATTGAATTAGGCAAAGTGATGTGAAGCAAAATTAGCAACTCACTACAGTCCTTTAAACCAAACTGCCTCTTGGAAAAGAAAATAAAAAGCAAGAAAAATAAATCCTGAAAATATCAACAGTGTATCATTCAATATTTCAGTTTCTATTGTTTTTATGAAGCAGACTAGAGTGGGAAAAATCAAAACCAACTGAAAAGCAGAGTTGAAATGACATTTTTGATGCAAGATGCTTTGCCTGTTTTTTCCACATTCTCTAAACCTTTGTCATTTTTGGCTTGCTGACATTAATTACACAGGTATTTCCACTCTGTCAACTTGATTGTTGCAGTCCTGCCTCTTAGTTCTTTTTTTTTTTCTTCCCCCCTAATGCTTTTGCATCTAAAACTCACTGATCCATAATCCTCAAGCTCTCAAGGTTCAAGCTCATATATCGTTTATTACCTCAGCCTTTACTGTTGTGTTTAATCTCTTGGTTGGCCTCTGTTAACACATCACTTAGTTTCCAGTGTTGTAGGAGGCTAGCACATGGAATTCAAATGGAGGATTGGACTGATGCAGATCAAGTAGCTGTTATAGCAGACAGCAAGTAGATGTAATCACTTGTGACTTTTTGTTTGGTGATCTTGTGGCTGATTATTCAGTGTCATACTTAAAGCCATAAGCTGTTTCTTGGAATCTCTGGGTCTGTGTTAGATCCACGTGCTAGCAATGAAAGCTAGCATTTTCTCTGACAGTTTGGATATACAGAATACAACTATGTTGCCATCCCGGCTATAGTGAGATAGTGGTCTGGAGAAAACCATAAGCTGCCTATTTTCATTTTTTAAGTGCTTATAAGGAATTTGCATGAGAGTTATAACGTTTGAAAATGGAGAATTAGAGTTCTCTAAGAAGACTTTCATCTCTTAGATATTTTTCTATATCTAAGAATGAACTAGAGTGAAGCCTTGAATCAGAATATGCTGCAATAAGCTTTATGCCCCATTAGCAACTGTGTTTGCAAAACAAGGTTCTAAATGTAGTTGAAATAGTTTTTATTCAAGTAGTATCCCAGAAAGCCTTTTTCTGCAATTTTCAGTTACAAATGAGTTTACCTTTTTTTCTTTCTCATTTGTTTTTTACTCTCATTTGAGGTATGTGAAGTTATTCTGATGGGAAGGAAATTCTCTTTTTTGATCAGAACTTCTTGATGACTTATTTCAAGGAAATGACTTTAGCTTTCCAAAGCTTTAACTCTGCACATTGACTTGCAATAATTTATTTCTTCCAAATGTATTTATTTTCTGTCAGTGATAGATACTGTAGAGCACATAAATTCCAGTGAAAACAGTCTCCCCGATTTTCTGATAACAACAAATGTAAATGACTTGAGATCAAAGTTGTGAATGAACTTACTTGTTCTATCCCCTCCATTTTTCTTTAACTTCTTTCTTTTTAAGTTAAGAATATCTATTGAGACATCTTATTAAATATCAAAACAGAACAGCATTTTTTTTGGGGTCCCAGAAACTATTTTAAATACGGGAAAACCTTTGTGTCATGACAGTTTTTCCAAAAAACATCTCCTTCTGTCTTCAAGGTATATTTGCTTTTCATTGAAATAATACATTTTCTCACTGAATTGTTTTCCCTTCTAATGGATCTTGTTCTTCCATCTTAGTTTTTCTGGACTTACTGCTTTGGTACTGTATCTGTTACTAACATATTACTAGTGATGCTGTTTAGGTAGGTGATGTATATTTGGTTTGGCTTGTGTATTTGTTGATAGAAATTAGATTGTAAAGTTTTTTAAGACACTTAGTAGTGTCAAAGAACAGCTGAATTGTCAGAAATTTACATTTCACTTTTAGCTGTCCACACAGATGTCCACTTCACTATCTGAAGTACTTGTATCACATGGGGAAAAAAAACCCAAATCCCTTGTACAATTTTGTTGGTCTTGAAGAGGAGACATCTCTCTGGGTTTTGAAAGGTTGCTGTTAAATTATGGTAGGAAAGTAAAAGCTTAATGGTCTGATTATAACAAAACTTGCCTGTCCAAATCTGTTCTGCCCTTGTCTACATACCAACTTCAATATGGTGTCTGTTGTAGTTTCCAAGATATTAGGCCATTTGCAAAGGAGAATTTAGGAGATTTAGCTAATAACTGATCATTCTAAATAATGTTCTAAAAGTAATATTTACATTTGAAATTATGAAAAAAGCCTTTAAAAAAAGGCTAGATACTGTGTCAAGAAACAATAGAACAATGTTTAGAAGGATGTGTTAAATGTGGAGAACCTACAGTATTTTGCTCGATCTAACAATTGTCTAAGTTTTGCTCATGTGATATGGAGCATAACAACTTAGACTTAAACTTGAAGGCAATCTATTGATTTCAGTAACATTTGGTTTAAAATTTATGTGTCTAGCCACCTAATTATACACCTGAATATTTTTGTCTTGCTGAAGAGATTTTTCTTTTCCTTCCTCACTTACAGTATTATGTTTTTCCTTAATAAATGGTGATATGAGAGGGTAGATTTATGATACCTCAACAGTCTCACCTGATTTTTTGAGATGACTCTCCAGACTTGATATGGTGTCTATGAGTTAATTACTTTAACTTTTTAATTTTTTGATGTGCAAAGTATTTCCTTGCTGTTGTCTTCATTTGTATTAGCAACATCTACACATGTAGCTAATACTCTGTTCATTTAGTTATGGGCCCAGAAGAATTCTTAATATTAAATAAAGATTTGAAAACTTGTTAAAATACTATGGAATCCTGATTTCAGTCCTTAAAGCATAATTTGCATGTTTATTTTTTTTCTATTAATGTAACCTGATATCCTTCTATGAGTGCATAACCGGCTGGCTAGATGAGGGGAGAGAGCAGCAGACGTCATCTACCTTGACTTCAACAAGGCTTTTGACACTGTCTCCCATAACATCCTCGTCAGAAAGCTCAGGCAGTGTGGCTTGGATGAGTGGACAGTGAGATGGATGTAGAGATGGCTGAATGACAGAGCCCAGAGGGTGGTGATCAATAGCACAGAGTCGAGTTGGAGGCCTGTGGCCAGTGGAGTTCCACAGGGATTGGTTCTGGGGCCAGTCTTTTTCAACATCTTCATCAACCACCTGGATGAGGGGACAGAGTGTACCCTCAGCAAGTTCCCTGATGATACCAAACTGGGAGGACTGGCTGATTCCGCAGAGGCTGTGCCTCTGGGATCTCGACCGGCTTGAGAGTTGGGCAGAGAGGAACCTCATGAGGTTCAACAAGACCAAATGTAGAGTCCTGCAGCTGGGAAGGAACAACCCCATGCACCAGGACAGGCTGGGGGTTGAACTGCTGAAGAGCATTTCTGCAGAGACAGACCTAGGAGTCCTGATTGATAATAAACTAAATATGAGCCAGCAATGTGCCCTTGTGGCCAAGAAGGCCAGTGGCATTCTGGGATGCATCAAGAAGAGTGTGTCCAGCAGGTCAAGGGAGGTTCTTCTCCCCCTCTACTCTGCCCTAGTGAGGCCTCATCTGGAGTCCTGTGTCCAGTTCTGGGCTCATCAGCTCAAGAGGGACAGGGAAGTGCTGGAGAGAGTCCAGAGCAGGGCCACCAAGATTATCAAGGGTATGGAACATCTTTCATACGAGGAAAGGCTGCAGGAACTGGGGCTGTTTAGTCTGGAGAAGAGGAGACTGAGGGGTGATCTTATTAACATTTATAAATATCTAAAGGGTGAGTATCGGGAGGTTTGGACATCTCTCTTTTCTATAGTAGCTAGCAACAGGACAAGAAGTAATGGGATGAAGCTGGAACACAAAGAGTTCCACTTAAATATAAGAAAAAACTATTTAATTGTGAAGGTGATGGAGCAGTGGCACAGGCTGCCCAGAGGGATTGTGGAGTCTCCTTCCTTGGAGGTCTTCAAGACCCACCTGGACACGTTCCTATGCGACCTGATCTAGGTGAACCTGCTTCTGCAGGGGAGTTGGACTGGATTATCTCTAAAAGTCCCTTCCAACCCCTACCATTCTATGATTCTATGATTCTATAAGTCAGTTTTTTGCTCATGTGAAAATTTTGGTTATGTTAGAGGTAGACCGACATGAAATCTCTGCACAATACCTTTGAAATTGGTTCTGTTTAGATAAGAAAACCAATCTTTGATGGAGATGAGCATAAAAATATAAAATTTGCATCTCTTAGCTAAGAGCAGGTTGCAGTTTCCCACTGAACATCACTTCCACTGGAAGAATGCCAGTTCACTTTCAAGTACAAAATATTTAAGCAACCATCTCCCTTTTGATCAATTTTCAGTAGTGAAGTGTGTCATAGGATAGCAGTCTACTTTCTCTACCCCCTAAATAGTTTACTTTTATAGGCAGAGTGCAACTCCACCTTGAACGAGCTTCTTCTAAGATGTCTAAGGATTTTACAGACCACTCTTATTTCTCAATTCTTTCCTGGACTTAGCATAGCTAACTGTTCTCTTCTTAGTTTTAGATGTTTTTTTGGTTTTGGGTTTTTTTAGTTGTTTGGTTGGTTGGTTTTTTTTGTGGAAACATAGCAATTACTTAAAAAGGAAAAAAATATTTTTGGAGTAAAAATTAAAATTATTTTACTGTTAAGTTCAGAAACACTGGAAGAGGCATTAACCTGTTTCTATACCCTTGCTATCAGCACAGCTACAGATGTCCTCCTTGATTGTTGGACTTTCAGTGGTGGATACCTTTGTATTGTTAAATGTTTGCAGATAGAAATCCATTGGCATGTCAGCTTGGATATCTCTGTGTAACTCACTGCAGAGGCCATGAGGAGGGCTTTCTGGTGTGGAATAGCTGCAGGCATCACTAACTATTTTTCTTCTGGCTGCCTTTTATAACAGGCTGTGTTTGTGTGTGATTTTGTCTCTGCCAGACCAAAACAAAGTATTTGGTGTTTAAATGGCTTTATTTATGTGTTATATAAAAAAGGTAGAGGGCAGAGGAACAACACTACTACTTAAAGCTTCTCTCTCTGTGTGCCATTAAACCTCTAGGTTGTTTTTATTAGCAACATTATACAATGTAAATGATGACACTGTTGAGGCAGGGAGGTGTGGGAGACAGATAAGGTGTCTCAAGTGATTAATTAGTACTCTAGTGACAATACTAATTGTATGTGATGTTGGACTCCTGTGCATGTTGTCTTGTTTGATGGCAACAAACACAGACGTATCTTCCTCTCTCTCCCTTTCATTTAATTATGGTCCATAACAACTAATCCCTTTCCCTAGCTTGAGAGCATTCTCCTCTGTCAAAGGTTTGTTGCTCTTTCTCTCTCATGTCCTTTGTGTAACTGGGTGACTTAGGTTAAGGCACGAAGGCCATGCACACCGCAAAAGCCTAGAGGAAGGCAATTGGAACTACTGGTCAAGTTCTGCAAAGGTGAATGTCAGTTCAATTAAGACCAGATAAAGTTATCTGTCCTACTACTCTTCAGCTGCACAAGAAAAGTACTTTTAATTCATTCTGCAGATTGGATCCACACCATATAGTAATATTGTTAGCAGATTCAGATACTTAAACATGCTCAGATGTTTAAGTAGCCTTTGCTCTTCTGTAAGTGGCCCATCCATCTCAGCATCCAGGCACACTGATAGAGCAGTATGTGAAGGCTTACCCCATCTTTGCCCATGCTGCATCTATCTTTTGGATTACTGGAGACCTTTTAGTTTCTCTTGCTGACTGCTGCCTTTTTTTTCCCCCAACAGTTAAAACCCAAAAACCTTTTAGAATGTACTTATCACATAGCTCACAGTGATTGATCAAATTATAGTTCTGAATTGCTGTTTAATGCAAATATGACAACACTGTAGAATAGTGATGTCCAAATGAAAGACTAGATCACGCCTACATGAGTAAACATAAGGGGAACATAGAAAAGTGGTACCCACAGAAGGAGATGAATGTTAAGGGTTAGCCTAGCTAACAGGACAGACATTTAACTGCAAAAGAAAGGCAGAGTACACAAAGGCAATTGAGAGAGCAGAATGATCAACAACTGGATCACTGAGAGTTATTCAGAGGTTAATTCAACAGATAGATTTGTATGGAAGCTTGCTTGTATTTTCTCATTTTCATGGGTAGTTTTGCCTGAATAAGCAAGATTGAGACTGCAGATGTTGTATTACTATTAAAACTGTTTGCATTATGTGAATTGGACATTCATATTCCTTAGGCAACTTGGAAAATGTCAGCCCTACTCACATAATCAATAAGACTCATATTAACCTACTTCAAGAGTTTGTTTCCCTATTCCTGGTCTCCTGAAAGAGACTGTTACAATTGTTCTGATCTCTGGATTCAGGCACAGAAAGCTCTGCATTTGTGTACAAACTTCACAGATTCCATGTGACCAGATAACCTACTGCTGGGCATTTTAACACAAAGTTTAATGTTTAATGACCCAGCCACAGAGATAGTATTCTGTTATATTATCTATTCCTTCTGCATCCAATTTACAATATGCCTATGCAAATATATATGTCTATACTGATGCACAAGAACATCACTAAATGTTTTTTCAATTGTTGGCAGTAGATGATGAGGAAGTCTGAAAAGGTTCAGTATTGAGTCTGGGCTCAATAAAAGAATCAACTGGAAACTATATCCAGAGGTTTTAATCATACATGCATTTTGTGAAGTGAAAAAGCTGAAGAGATGTCCTGTTGTTGCCTAAGTGTGCTGTATAAGAGCTGAAAACTTGACATTTCAGGTTTTTTCGGCTCTGTATTTATGCACATCTTATTGTGTGTCTTGTGAAAAGATGTGGACTGATTTGCATGTCTATTAGAACAACCCAGGCCACAGCTTGAGAACCACCTGTGAGTAACTTGCTCTTTTATTTTTAGCTTGTTTTGTTTTGTTATGTGTTCATCTATTGATTACTTGGTTAGATTTCTAAGATGATGAGCTAAAGAGATTGAGCAGTACATGCAGTGAGAATAGAACAGTTTAACAGAGAATGCTATTTTTATCTTCAACCTGAATGCAATTGCTTTATGCCATCAAGAAGATGCATCAAGAAGAGTGTGGCCAGCAGGTCAAGAGAGGTTCTTCTCCCTCTCTACTCTGCCCTAGTGAGGCCTCATCTGGAGTCCTGTGTCCAGTTCTGGACTCCTCAGCTCAAGAGGGACAGGGAAGTGCTGGAGCGAGTCCAGCACAGGGACACCAAGATGATCAGGGGACTGGAACATCTTTCATAAGAAGAAAGGCTGCAGGAACTGGGGCTGTTTAGTCTCGAGAAGAGGAGACTGAGGGATGATCTTATTAACATTTATAAATATCTAAAGGGTGAGTATCGGGAGGTTGGGACATCCCTCTTTTCTATAGTAGCTAGCAACAGGACAAGGGGTAATGAGATGAAGCTGGAACACAAACAGTTCCACTTAAATATAAGAAAAAAGTATTTCACTATTGAGGTGAGGGAGCCCTGGCACAGGCTGCCCAGAGGGGTTGTGGAGTCTCCTTCCTTGGAGGTCTTCAAGACCCACCTGGACATGTTCCTATGAGATCTGATCTAGGCGACCCTGCTTCTGCAGGGAGGTTGGACTAGATGATCTCTAAAGGTCCTTTCCAACCCCTGCCGTTCTATGATTGTATGATCCTATATCCCATCTGCACTGTTCACTGTTGAATTGCTTGATTGTAATCTTACAACAAATCTTAACAAAATCTCCATTTAACATCGAAAAATTACTTTTTATTCACTTTTTTCTTTATTTTTTTACTCTCTACTTTCTTATTTTGCTCTTATTTTGTGATTAAACTGGTTTATAATTGTGAAGTTTTATCTATATTAATTCTACTTGAATGATATGAAATTAAAATAGTGGAGTAGTCAAACTATTGTATGGAGGGACCAAATTAGTGGAAATGCATAATACTGTAGAAATTATTACTAAATGATTGATGGAAAGTAGTTTTTTCTCACTACACTTTTTCCTCTGACTGGAAACCTAATGGAATATGAGAATAGCACTAAAATATGTCAATCTGGTAATTTGCAGAATATAGAACATGGGTTTTCACAAGGCCATAGAATTTCAGGAAAGATAGGCACCAAAGTACAGACAATTTTTATTATGTTTGAAATCTTGTCTAGAATTTTTTATTCTTCCCATTTCTTGATTATTTTTTGTTGGTTTTAATCCACAACGAATTAAATAACTGTAGATAGAGTACTGCTTATACTGCAGCACCACAATGTGGTATTAGTTTCTGCAGAATGAATTCTACAGCTTTTTATTCAGTCACAACTAGGTACAGACAAGACCACATTGAGTTCTCGTCTTCATCTCCTACCTTGTTATAATTTTTTTTCCTCTTTTATACTTAAAATTCCTTAAAAACACTTAGAATACTTGTGTTTTAACAATTAAATATAAGCTTTATATTAAGTTTGCCTCTGGCAGCCCATGCCTCGCTCTGCAGTTATATCAAACCGGGACCACGTAGGCACGCCCCCTGCCCTCCCCCCCAATATCCTCTTCTTACTGATTGCTGCAACACTCTATAATCAAGTGCTCAACTATTGTGAGCATACTTCAGCTTGTTATAATTGCCCTTTGTTTCAGTCAAGAGACTAGTAATTGCTCCTGTGGGCCATGCCTTTTGCCTTGGCAGCATTTGACTGAAACCAGCCATTTATTGTGGTAAAATTGTAAGGATTTGTGCAGTGTTTACAGATAAGCTTTCTATGTACGACCATCATTTAGCCTACCAAACCATCCATATATTCAAGACATTACACATTTTCCCTTTCTCTATTCAGGTAGATCAACTGCTGCTTTCAGTTTTATTACATTTCAGTTAATAGAGATCACCCTATGAGTCTCTGCGTGGAGCAGACTTCCTTACGCTGGGCCTGTGCAACTTCTTTTTGACTGTCAGAAATTACTGATGTGAAACTCATTAGTAAAATGAACTACATACCTTTATATATACTTTAATATTTTTATTCCCTTTTCTTTACCACTGTTTAAAAAAAAATAAACCACTGATTCATAAAGCCTTTTAAGCATTAGTGGTTTGGAACCTACTGATGCTTGCTTTGTAAGTTACTCACACGTTATTAACTAAAGTTCATTTACAGTGATATAAATCTTCTGATTAATAACAAGTTTTCTTGATGTTGCTGATGGAGTCACACACTTTACTCATAACAGAGAAGCACTCATATACTTTATTGATCTAAACCAGTGAGTTAACAAAGTTCATTGTTAAGTGTGGCTGTGGTTTAACACGTTTCAATGGCAAGGTACACTTGATTATTTACTGTATAGAGGACAGTCAGACAAAACTTTCAGGAAGGCTCTCCTGTTGGATCATGAGGCTTAAAAAAGATCTCCTTGCCTTCTGAACATCTCAGAAGGGAGTTCAGGTGAGACTGGATCCAGACTTGGTCAATGGCTTATGTCTAAAGATCTTTTATATGCACAATCAAACCTTTATATCACTTAGCATAGATTTCAAGGTTCTGGCACACTTATTCCCAATGATCAGACATAGTCATTAAACATGCCACATGAGCAGGATTATGGGAAATAAAGGTTAGGTTGGGGGTCGGGGGGTGGAGGTGGGATGGAGAGCCATGCACACTGCCACACTTGGTAACAGAGTATTTCATGTATCAAAATGCTTTTATGTTTATCAAAGAAGACAGAAAACCTTAGAAGAAGAAAACTGGGATGGAATTCCTCTGAGCACTCTCAGATAGTGGAATCAGTCATCTTTGTCAAGGGTTAATAGAGATGTTTTGGGGGTGGGCACTGTGGGTAATACAAGATGTTTGAGTGATTATTATGTCCTAAGAAATTGAAATGGGTATGTTTCACATTACTTATTTAAAACTGTATTAAAGCTAGCAGTTGATAATCTGAATATTTTTATAACCTAGAAGTAAAAAAATCTACAAGTTGGATCATTAGGAGCTCTTTCACTCATGTTGATGAGATTTGTACAAGGCTTTATGTGTTTTCATTCCCTTGGATATCTAGGGTTCTTGCTTCCTTCAAAAAGACAGCATTAGAAAAATGTTATTGATTTCCAAACTATGGGCAGTAGTTTATATTTCGTCATTTGAGAACTGTAGCTTTTATTAAGCAAATCTTTCCAAGTGATTTGTAGGAGTTAATCTCAGACTTTGCAGATAATATGTGGTCCTGAGGGTTCTAGGGCTGGATGGTTTGCTTTAGCAGTCAAGACTTGTGCTTTTAGATCATCTTCCAGGTTTACTTGGATTAGGGTCACTGAAATCCATTAAGAATGTAAGTTATGCGTTTTTACAGACTTTTTAAGCCTATGTGATCTATCACATTGAGACACTGAGGCCCACAGCGTGATAATTGTATATTATGAGGAAGATGTCTTTTCATTGCAGTTCAACCTTTGCATAACATTTTCTTCATCAGCATTTTTGGTAGGTGCCTGTAACATGGTGCTTTTGTTGGCAGGGCTGCTCTTAAGGGTCTTAAATTTGTAGAATCACAGAATACTTCACAAATTAAGGAGTTACATTTGATAAGTCATGATTCAAATTGGCAGTAGCTGTTTGTGATTTATCTCACAGTGACTCAAATCCTTGACTGTCTTGATACTTCAGGACAAAGTTTTGTGCAGTTGATGGCTGATGCTTTTTGCTTTTATTGCTGACATGCCAGCAATTACGTAATGCCCTTCTATGTTATTCTGCTTGATCTTTGTGGGTGTTGTTATTGCTGCAATTGTATGTCTGAAATCTACCTACATGTGATACACATAGGGAATTATTTTTCTGCTGGGTTGATAGAATTTTTAATTTGTGTTCACCGTTGCCTTTGTTGTAAATAAAACCATTCCCTCTGGGGTTTTTTACTACCTTTGCCTGGTATAGTAAAGATTTGGCTTAGAGCAACAACTAATCTGAAGGGGATAGCTGACATTTCATAGGCAATTTGATCACTTCTTGGATCTTAGTGTCAGTGATCTGTTGCCTTTTGTTGTGCTACAGAAAGAAGAGATCTAAGAATTAACAAATGGATATGTTTCAAAGTACAGTAAGAATTTTGAACCACAGGCTGTAGCTTTTTGTCATTCTTCAGTGTGTGTGGTGTTTTGTTGATTGGTGTGGGTTTCTTTTTTGATTTTGGGGTTTTTCTTTGTGATCCTTTTTTATGGCCTGTGCTTATTGTGTGTAATTGCAGGGGACTAAGCTTGAAAATGAACTAGTGTCTCCTTGCTCGATTTTCCTATGTATGATTTTTTGTTTTTGTTATTGTAATGTTCCTTCCAGCTTGTACATAGCATTGTCAAATTTGCATGCTGTAGAGCCCAGGGGATTTGTTTTGTCATAAAGGTCTAAGCTTTCTTTCCTCTCCCTCCTCCCAGTCTATAGGAGACAGTATGAGAAGATGGCAGAATATAGTTAAGACAAATGAGAAATATAAAATGTTCATGTGTGTGTTGTGCCCTGCAATAACAATAATAAAGCTGATAGAAAAAGCTGGGGCTAGAGAAATGTGCTTCCATTGAAGAAATTTTCCTGCAGTGTTGCATTTTCTACAGGTATTTCTGTTATTATTGCAATATTTTATCATGAAATTATCTTTTATTCATACATTGAAGTGGTTGCAATGTTGTAATTCAATGCTTATATGCTTATTGGAAAATAAAAAGAGAAAGAAAATGAATCAATATTTTCTCTGACTTGTTTGGCACTCTTCCTTTGGTACAAGTATGTAATGCAGAATCCCCCAGAAGAGGCTTGATAGAATGGTCTGTAGAAGGTAATATTGAATCTCATACTTTTCTGATATGAAATAAAGATCTTGAAGAGCCAGAAGTGAGATCAATTGCAGTGTTCCATACATTAGTTGAGTTAGGCTTTCCTGTTCTTGAAGGGGTTATACAGTCCCTGGCTTGGTGCCATTGCCACTAAATCCTGCTATGACACACACTGAAGTATTTATCAGCAAAACCACCTGGAACAATGACAGTGTTTTCCTCTGTGTAGGTCTAATTAGATGTCTTTCTCTTTCAAAGCTTGCATAGCACAGACTAAGTGAATACAGTGAAATGCTTGGGCATTTCAGAGTCATATTACTGGTCCTAACCCAAAACTGTTGTGACAAACTATGAAATGTAAGACTATTTCAAACAAACCAGTCCTTTTTACCAGAAAGAAAATTCTCCAGCTATTTCATTGAAAAGAAGTAGAGTCTGATCAGAATGTCAATGCTGCTGTATTTTTACATACAGCATCAATACAGGGAACAGTTATAGTGTGCAAGCAAGGCAATTGTATATCTTAAAGTGGTCATTATTAACAAAATGAAATTATTGTCCTGCAAGCAGAGTTCAGTACCCAGTGTGCAATGAGCCAATCTTACGTGCATATTTATTTATTTCATGTTTGTACAAAGATAGGTGCTTTCACAAAGCTAGCATGTGCAAGTTACAAAGTTATTAATTTTTACATACACTTTTGTTAATTTGTTCCACCTACTTAGACATATTATTGTTATTCTCTACACTAATTGGCTTAATAGCCTCTCTCTTTGATTTAAAGGTCCAATACATTTTGACATTATTATGCATGCTCAGTAGGTAAGGGTCTTCACTTGGAGGAGAGTATGATTATACTCAGAGGTGTGATTTTTTTACATTATAATGAGCTAAATTCAACTAAAGTTTACTTCTTAAATAAAGATGACTAGTATCTACTTCTACATTAAAAGATTATCAGTTTGTTTTAATTACACAGTACACAGATTCAACAACATCTTTCTGATCCTCCATCATTCCTTGGGTTGACTCTCTGAACCACTTGTTATTTTTCAGGGATGCAGTTTTGGTCAATCACCTTGATACACTTTATCTTAAGGCAGATAATGTCAGCATAACCCTGAAGTCCATCATCAAGACCATAAAGTGCATGACACTGCAGAAGCAAGACTGAACACTTTTGCTCTGGCTGACATGAGTTCAAACTTACACCTGTATACAAGCCAGTTTATATTAGCAACATGTATATTAGCTACATACATTAGTTGAACTTGTGTAATGACATGGCAGTTTTCTCTAGATGCAACAATAGCCTCATACAAACTAGCACAACTGGTTTCTAGGTTCTGAAAATCTTTCTTGGAGGTCAAAAAGTGACTCTTTCCAGGATTCAGTTATGGAAGGGAACCTATATCCACCTGCTCTGTGAATAACCACAGAATCACAGAATCACAAAATCTTAAGGGTTGGAAGAGACCTCGAAAGATCATCTACTCCAGCCCTCCTGCCAGAGAAGGACCAGCTAGAGTAGGGCACACGGGAACTCATCCAGGTGGGTTTTGAATGTCCCCAGAGAAGGAGACTCAACAACCCACCTGGGCAGCCCATTCCAGTGCTCCCTCACCCTCACAGCGAAGAAATTCTTCCTTGTATTTCTTTGGAACTTCACCTTATATTTTCATGGAGACATAGGTAGCCTATGTATGTTTAGATGAAAAGGGAACCCCATCTCAATATGCAGAAATTAAGGGGTTTAGAATGAACAGCATCTGGTCTTGAAGAGAAAAATGAAATAAAATTAATCAGATATGGTGAACTTTAAATTATTTAAGCTCCTCCAGTGGTAGTGCTCTGTAATTGCGTTCTCTTTCTGTAAATGTTTCACAGCTGTGAAGTTTCCAAGTGAAGAGCTAAAGTGATGGCTATTGTACAAAAATTAAGGCCAATTTCTGCTTGCCTTGCTCACTTGTAAAATCTCATCAGGCCTGGTTCTCCCCATCTTGTGCTCTCTGCAGTCAATTACACCTGTGCAAAGTGGTTGTAAATTGCTACTATTTATGAGCTGATAGAGTTTTATCTCACGTTGTGCTCGGTCTACAAGACTACAAAAAGCAGCATGCAGTGCAGAATCAGTCCTGTTATTTTTAGCACCAAAGGAGTTGCACTTGATGATAAAGACCCATAAAAAAATATGTGAAAACAGGAAAAACGTTGAGTGTGGGTCTAAAAGACTCAAGCCCCCAAAATATGGAAGAGAAGAAAAGACAGTGGTAGTAGGTTGTTTTGCTGTCACTGGACACTTCAGAGATACAGTGTAGATAGTCTCTGTTATTAAGTTGCCTGAGTAGTCAGGCTCTGCCTGAACTCCTTCAGTTATGACACTCAAATGTAACTGAACACATTTCATATGTCTATGGAATGTTAAGTGTAGGAGGCTTAGTGTCTGTTTTATTCTCTGTTACTGTTTCTGGAGTAGTGTCAGTAGTGTCTTCTGCACTGTTTCGAGTGGGATTTTTTTTCAGGCAGCATGCAACAGCCTAAAATGACTTCTCTTGCAGTCCATGCTAAGGATGAGTAGGTTCCTGAGTGGATGGAAATCATAAAAATAATCCTATAAAAAAAACCACCAAACAATTCAATAAAAGTAAGGCAGTGTTTCTTGATCCTTGGATTTGGCAGAGACAGAAAACAGGAATACTCATGTGTTGGGCAACCAAACACATCCTGCAGAGAAAGCTGTCTGATTGCCTCTGCATAGCACTCTAAACCAAACCAGAATGAAACACAGTGAGGTAATGACATTGCTGTTTCCATCTCAGGGACATTGTGTAAATTCTTTGGTTTTATACATAAGTCCTTGAAAACGGAGTTTTGGCCTTGCACAATGTTTCCATTGTAAACTTACTTTTTCTCTTTAAATTGTCAGTTTGACCGGCTGGTCAGTGGTTTTCTTGCAAGTCACCTGCATTTAGTTTTTTGTATACTTCACCTTCACTCTCAGATGTCACTGTAAATGCATTTCTGTTCATGATAGTTACGAATTCATGTGTTAGTGTTTTGTACTTGTAAAAAATCTCTCTTACTTTGTGTGACCACTTATAAATTAATTTACTGTCCTTATGATTTTTTTTAATGCCACTACAGGGAATTTAAAATAACCCAGATAACTTAGAAAGCAATTACTTGTATACTGATTTTGTGCAGACAACCTCCAGAAATCAGAGCAAATCTCTCTTGCAAAATGTGCACTGACAAGTCAATATTTTAAAACATTTGGATTTTTAGCAGTGTCCAGGGTCTGCTGGAGGATGGTAGCAGTGCGTGTAACGTTTATGTCAGATGTGGTATGGAGTTTGTCATAGATGTGATTCATTGAGATGAAAGTTCCAAATGACACGGGAGAGACTGAGAAGTGCATCTCATTGAGGAAGTAATAAGGGAGGAAGAGACTGGCTTTCTTTCATATGATTCCTGGGCTCAAGAACACATAATTTTGTCTGCTTTTGGGACAAACCGTGTAAGCTGTAGAAGAATCCAACCTAACAATTGCACTGTGAGCATAAAATACTATTGATTTTTAAGTGCTTTAAAACAGTTGTCTCTTTGTAAGAAGTACAGCTCATTGACATTACAAAAATATGTAATTAGTTGGCATTTATCACCCCTGACCTGTGGTAGAATAAGCTAAAAAACCTTTACAGAATCAAATAATCCTGAATTTAACAAACTTGCTTATTTAAACGGAGTGGGGTTTTGGTTTTTTTTTTGAGAAATCCATAGTCTACTTTGTGAATTCTTTTTATTTTTATTGATTTTGATTAGTCAACTAATTTGTACTCAATCAATAAGTGTGATTGTGATTAGCTCATTTTGAACCCTTAGCATAGAAGGATGAAATAAAGAAGGGATTAGCGAAGTTGTTTTGCTGACATTCCAATCTATTTTAAGTGAATGTAAGCTTTCTAATAAATATTTAATGGCTAGTTGTTTGTGGTTTAATAGAATTAGATAATTCTATTAGAATCCTGTTTGGAGATTTACATGTACCATACATCACTGCCGAGGACACAGTTAATAATTTAGGCTAAGTGACTAGTAATTAGAAACATAGTCAGATTAAGTAGAGACTTTTATTTTTTTAGGTCATCCAGGGATAGAAATAGATATGTGTTTTCTCTGTAACTCCAGTTTTAGGTTCTCTGTTGCACAGAAGAACTAATTTGGTGATTTGGGGACAAGCCTTAAATGTGATAACAAAGCATGAGGCCCCTGGGGTTTATTTAATATCTTATCCTCTGAGTTAATGAGTTGGAAAATAGTTCACTGTTTATCTACAGTAGATTGAGCAGATGTTGCCAATTCAATTTTATGGAAAATAATCTCTGAGAGATTGTCTTCTGCCCATTACTTTTTCATGGGTTGAATCTCTGCTGTCCTCTTCTCAGCTTCAAGAGAACATTTCACACATTGGTCATGGAGCTGACAAAACATTTGTGCAGTAGAACTTGGTAAAGCTGGTTAATTTGAGGAGGCTTTGCAAAGATTGTTTGAAAATACCCTGAATTTAGTATTGTAAACTGAATAGCAAGGAAAATTATAAGCAATTGAGAAGACGCTGAGCAAAACTAGACTGTTTGTAGTCTAGACCTAATCTCATTGGATCTCAGTATGTGTGGTTTGACAAAAAGACAGTATCTACTGCAGCAGTCTTAGAATGTGAGGACAATACAAATGCATAAGGAGAGTCAAGGGAGCATGCCCCGCAAGAAGGTTTGCATCTTAGCTGTCTCCTCTGTTAGTTGAAATGAGGAGGATGTCACTTGTCCCATTATTATACTTTTCACTTCTCAAAGTTAACTGTGTTCTTCCATAACTCTGTAATACTGACTATTGTACTGATTTATACTGGAGATGTGAACTGCTCTGAAGACCGCCAAGCTCAGAATTAGACCTCTATGGTTTTGAAGACAGGTTCATTTCTTGATAAGTTGCAGAGTAACTTTTATGGAATTGCTGTCTTTCCTGGAGTTAAATCTGCTGGAGCTGAGACCTGACTTGGCTTTGACATCTAATATGTGTACATGTGTGTGCACGTGTAAATGTGTGCATATAAATGATTTTTTCTAAAGCACTCTAGGCAGCTTTTGAAGCATTACTGTTCATGTTGTACTCCCTAGGTGAAGAAAGGTTAATAAGCACTGCATTGCCACAAAAGACAGGATTAAAACTGTGCTTTTGGGATGTTCTTTCTATAAGCTGCTCTTAGAATTCCTCTAGCCCTTGTATGAATAGAAGAATGACATCAGCTTGGTTCCTGTGCACATCTTGAGTCTGTCTGCTTTGTTCCTGTTTTATTTTTTGTGAGGTAGTGATATCTATTGTGTTCTCTGGAGAACAGTCCTATTACTGTGAGCTGTTAGTTCCACTCAATATTCACTCCTTAGAAACAATGGTTTGATGGGTTGGGACATGGATTGTTATATTAAGCAAGAAAATAACTTGAACTGCTCCTGTAATTATTTTGCATGCAGTCAATCTCATAGAATTTCTGGCAAGCTCACCTTCATTTCTACACATATAACATTACAGCACTTAGCATTTCTGTAACATGGCTTTACACCTTCAAATTATTTTATAGTTATTAACTAATTAATCTCATAACACCCCTGTAAGGTATATCTGTTTGTTTCTACTTGGATGACTTTGTGGAGGATAATAATATGTGGCTTGAATATTAATAACCATGAAAGTAATGTACTGCATTTGTAGATGGTGCCTTTAGGTTTACCTTTTTTTTTTTTAATCAAACTTACTTTGTTAAACTTTGTTTCTGGTTCAACTGGAATTAATTACTGTAAAAAACAATGCTAAAATATAGGTTCTGAAAGGTGTATATATGGTCTATTTTTTTTACTGATGCTGATGATTGTTTGCACTGCTTCTGTAATAAGTCAAAAAAGTGCAATTGTGGAACCTGATCATTATTATTAACTAAGGACATCATATTTTAGAGACTGTTGGATTTATTTATTTATTTTTGGTGTAAAGTTGGACTTGAAACAATCGAAGCCTCTTCCTTGAAAATTTATGAAGAGTGATGATAACCTCCCTTAGCTTTGTCTCTTCTCTGTCTTTTCAGTTCCTAGAAAATATCAGCTTATTATGCAGACATCCTATAGTTCTACATCATAATAAGTTTATGAGTTGTAATACTTGAAAGTGATGCTGGGCAAAGACTTTCATGATAGAGATGATACAATGGGTAGGTAAACAATGAGAGTGGGGATTTATTATGATTTAACCCTATCTGGCAGCTAAGCCCCACACAATTGCCCACTGAATTTCACCCATCAGGACGGAGGAGGGAATTAGAAAGGTAAAAGTGAGGAAGAGAAGAAGTGACAAAATGCCTTTCCATTCATGTTGAATATTGAAGCATATCTGCTTTGGCAGATAAGTTGCAAGCAAGGTTGTAGAAGCTTCCAATAGGGCTTCTCCTTCCAAGTCATGAGGTTCAGATTGGATTCCTTTGCTTTCTAAACTCTTTCTGAGAAGAGTCTAGATGCATCTGGATTCAGTCTTAGTCCCTGACCTAAAGTTTGGACTCTGGGTTCTGGCACAGAGTTGGTTTATTACAGCTCAAATGGGACCACATCTTACAAAAGCATTATTGAACCAAGAAATCCTTGTATTAGCACGATGTTACAGTTCAAGCTTGGTCAAATAGCAATATCTGAGCCTGGGGTCTTCTTGTTCCTTTGTCCATGTTTAGCCAGTTTCTATTCTTATCTTGGAAATGCAGTTATATGCAGACATAAAAGCACCTTAGCTTATCAGCACTTGAGTGCTGTCAGTGTCACCAGTCTTTTGTTAACTTCAAGTAGGATGATTATGTCCCATTTATCTCCTTGTTTAGCACCAGAAGACTCAGTGTTTTGTAAACCTGAAGTTTGTGTGCTCAGGCCTCAGCTCTCAGCTGTCATACTTGTTCAGCTTCCAATTATTCCTGTTTTTGTGCAATTAATTCTAATATTTTACAATCAAGTTATAGTAATTTCCAACAACTCGACTTGCCAAGAAGTAATTTGAGTAGAGACAAGCATCATTAGATGTTATTCTCTCAAAGGTTTTGTCTAGGTCACTGGAATATCTGTAAATTTGAGTCAAGGATCTGAGTGGGTAAGATAGCTCATTTATAATCAGCCAAGGTTGAGATAATAGTCATCAGTCCATTTGACTCTTGCTGAGAAGTGACAACTTATTTTGTTTCAGTAATGATTTGAGTGTCTCATCAATAAAATCACCGATACTCTTCAGTGCAGTAATCTGTCCATGTCTCTTGACCAGTGTGATTTCTTGGCAGTAAAAAGAAAAGAGAGCAAAGAGGGCAAGCTGGTTCAGTTCCCTTTTGTTTCCTCTTGTTTCCTCTGCATGGTGACACCTTGGAATATCAGCATCAATTCAACAAGGAAATCTAAGACATGGTTCTCTTACCCTACAAAGCAATCCTATATTGTTGCATTAAAATAGTTGAAATCTATCAAAAGGTATTCATCCTCTGATCTTCTGCAGAAATTATTCATCCAATACTGGTATTGACTCTGATACTCCTGCTTGTTTTGTTGAGTTATAAACAAAATGTCTTCCTTGGAAGTGTTTCCCGTTCTTGTCAACATAGGTAAAAATTATCTAGGTCACTTCAGCAGGATATGGTGTTTTGCTGACACAGCTGTGGAACTTCCAGACAGGAAACCTCTGGCCAGCTTGGAGGGCAAGCAGAGCAAATGTGTTTCTTTGCATGTTACTTGCTCTTATAGCTTGACTACATCTGTGTTGAGCTGTAGCTGTAGACAGAGAAACACTCGGGTTGATTTGAGCTAATTGAGTTGATTAAGTGTTGCCGATTAGTTCAATTTGCACAAAGTCCCACTTGTCTTCATTTGGAACAACAGCAGTGCTAGCAAATGAATTACCACATCAGAGCTCTTGTTACTTATAGACAATAGAGGGATACATCATTTCTGTTCTGGGAGACTGATGGACAGGCTTTTGAAAAATGTGTTTGCTTCCAAAATTTGACTGGCCCTTACAAGTTCTTTTACTGCAGAGGGTTCTTTGTTGTTTTGGTTTTATTTTTTTTCTGTAGGTTACAGAAAAAATACAGAAACAGCATTTCAATAGTGGAAGCTGAGTTGCTATTGTGCACTGTATTTGTCTTTTTGGCAGGTGTTTGTATTTCAATCTATGTTAATTTTATATTTTAATCTACGTTCATTCTATATTTATGTATCTTTTTCATTCATGGCCCCACTTGCCACTCTTCAAAGACATCAGTAAAAATGTCTTCATATTTGCAGCACAATTTTTGCTCTTTTCAGCTGATACATGGTAAGGAAGTGAAAAGCACTTCACAGATTCCAGTGAGATAAGCTGTACAACACCTTCAAGCATAGTGATAGGGTACTGATATTTCTGTTTTACAGAGGGACAGCTGAGACAAAGAAGAGGTTAAGCGTTTGGCTTAAATTATGCAGGAACATGAAGTGAAAGATGGGAATAGAAAGGGAGGTTTTCTATTCTCTATTAGGCCAAAACCACAAAAGATGCCATAGACATTTTCTTCCAGAAGTTCTACTTCTTAATTGTGCTGCATTCATCTGAAAAGAGTGCTGCAAGGGTGTTTGCCTGTACCAAGCGAAGGGCCTTGGGCTGCCTTAGAGCAAGTAGGTGCTCACTGTTTCCTCTTCTCTCTTGGCTACCGTACTACTGAAAGAGTTTGGGATGCAGCTGTATGAGTGCAGAGACACATAATCTCAAGTGATTTTATTTTTATTTGTGTCTTTTTTATGTATGTTATTTTGCTTGATGTCAAAACAAGCTCTACTACAATATTTGGAACAGAACACCGATTCTTCTCCTAAAGCACCTTTGTTTTCCCTTCCCTGAGGAATCCTAGCATTTTTGCACTCAAATAGTTTAATTTGGTCATTAAGGTGCATATACTCAAATGTTTGGTCTATATAAAGATGAAGTGCTTTTTTAGGTGGAACAGATGTCAAAATAGTTTTTAAAAAAATCAGTAAAATGTAAGTATGTGATAGTGCACACAAGTCTACATGTTATGATCCTTACTCGTGATGGAAAGTACTTACATTCATTGATCTCTATCTTTAGTGGGAATTCTGGGGCGAACAGAATTGGTACAAGGGAGTAAATGTTGCCTTCAGTCAGATCATCCTTTTTTCCTGGAACAAGATGAAATATTTAAGGAAGAACTCTAAAACTCAGTGTAAAACCAATGAGCCAACATTTTGAATTTGGACTAGGAAAATTGTTTTCAGTAAAACTAGTTTGTTGGAAAAGCAAAAACTATTATAAAGTGATTTTCCTTTCTAAAGAGAGAGAGAGAGAGAAAAAAAGGAAGCTTCCATTCCTTTGCTTCCAAATGCTTCTACTGAAAATAGAAATATTTTGAAGTCTCATGAGATCTGACATTTGTCGATTTCATGTCTCCCTTCTGCTAACTGGATTTCCCATGTGGCAAAATATTTAAACACCTTGTGTGTATTGTGGGAGAAATAGTCTGTATATTTTAATTTTTGACATAAATATTTTGGTTTTTCTCAAGTTACCTACACCCAAGAAGGATGATTTTACCGAGAATATTATTTTCTCTTTGTTTATTGCTGCTTTTCCTCTTCTGTCTCCAGCTCTGAACAGTTCTACTTACACATTTAGGTGCAGTGCACTTCCTTAATCTTTTCTTCAAGTTCATTGCATCTGGAAGATATTTTTCTTTACTTGTCTCGTTTTTTGTGTGTGACAGCATTCAATGCACAGATAGCACTGCCATTTCTTTATGTCAATGAGTCCTTTAGGACTTTTGTTACATATCTTTCATGTGGTGGTGTGGAAGACAGAATAATTAGAAAAAATAGAAAGCAATGATTCGGAAGCAAGGAGCCCCTGTCAGGAAAATCCAAGGGTTAATGTAGTACCTAAAACCACCTCTAACTCTTCTTCAAAAACCAAACTAATAATGAAAAAAAAAAAAAAAAAGCCCAAACAACCAAACTTTGACTACATTACAAATTGTTTCTGTCCTTTTAAAGCAAATCTAAACTCCCTCTGAAAGGAGCAGATGGCTTTGCTTTGCATGGAGCCTTTTTTTTTTTTTGTGATGGTATGTACAGCTGTCTATAAAAAGATGTGCTTTCTTGTAATAATGCTGTACTTTACAGGCAGAGTGAAATGTACTGCATATGAAAATATGGGGGGATTATTTATTGGCAATTTCTATGCTTTGTGCGTGTTTGCATTTGGATACTTTTGTAAAAGAAGAGTCAACCCAAAGCTGAATCACAGCTTGTCAGTAACACTGTTGTTCTCCTCCACATAGAGAGGAGAAGAGACAGTCATGTTAGTTTTGAAGAGACCATGGAAGCCTAGAGAGTTGGCCTTGCTTGTTGTACTGCTACAGGAGAATGGGAGGAGTGAAAGTGTCACCATGGTCTCTGCTTCCTGCTGTAACCAGGAAGTGGCTGCACTGATAAGAATTGTCTCCCAGGCTACTGGTTCAGGAGGCAGCAGGATGTTTGGTGTTATTTCTGATGGACATGGCCCAGGGCAGGCGCTTCTTTTTCCTATTTGCACAGCTAAATGTTGTTAGCATTGTGCTGGACATGCAGTAAGTGTGCTGAGAAGTTGTGAAAACAGCAAAGATCTGTTTAAGGAAGTGAAAAAAGAGTATGTTGTCCGTTGGACTGAGCCTTGCTTGTACTTGCAAGTTGCCCAGCTGCTTATGCCTGTGTGAAGTACTGTGTGTTTAGGACTAACTGAAGAAGGCTTTAAAAAACAGGGTTTGTGCAAGGCTTTGTGCCTATCCCAGTGATATTTTTCTGGATGCCTTCTGTGGGATGTACTGAATCGCCTTCTTGGGGTGTGTACACAGCACTCCAGATGCCCCCAGTCATAGAGTCATCAGTGACAAAAGAAACTTATTAGTTCTCAATGAAATAAACATTGTTTATTCTGAAATAAACACAAAATATTTCTTTTAAATTTGATCTTTTTACCTTGGAGGTAATCTCTTTTCAAAAGTGGTTTTTTAATGTCAAAGTAGAACCAATATGTTACTACAGAGGTTCTAACAGCATGGAACTTGTCTCATCTGGTGGGAACACTGTCTTGCCTAGTCAATAGTCTATTATTACACATTAAGTGGTTTTCTGTAGTATCCTGTGCACAAGGTATTAGAAGGGATGTTATGTAATTTCCTAAGCAATAATGGTATAAACAGTATGCATTTTTTATTATTAAAAACTCAAACTATTGCCTCCACTGAGTTAATGTTTCTTCTATATACAGTTAGCACCCAGGAGACTGACTCATAAATCAACAAAAAATTAAATGGAAAGTGCAAAGATTTGGAAAACTAGAATTTGTTAAAGACACAGCGTCTTTGGCCCTACCTGCAAATAAACTTGCTTAATGATATTTTTATTTGACTGTTATGTTCTTTGTGGGTATTAGTCGATTAAACAGAAGTCCAAACCAAAACCTCACCAAATAAGAAACAAACCAAAATAAGTCCAAACCAAAATCTGTAACAAATAAGAATATCAAAAAGGAGGGGACAAGAAAATACATAGTTATATATTGGATGTTTTCTGCTCCTTTGAATGTTCCATCAATTTCTATTCAAATGGTTCATACAGACACCATTTCTATAGGTTCCTTCTACTATAGTAGGATCTTTGTTCATGACAGTAGGGTGTACTACTTTGAAATTTATATTTGTAAAGGTTTCTTACCACTTCCTCACAATATAGTGACTTACAAATGGACCAATTTGTATTTTTGAGTTTAGTTTTATTAATTCAGCTGAGGTATGTGGTTTGTTCTGTACATCCAGTGTTTCATATTATAGGAATCATGAGACATTAAAGTTAAAATGTTAATGTCAATTTTCCAAACCTGAACATTTAAAAAACCTTATATTTAAGCTTTACTGAGGTTAAATGTTTAGTTTTGTTTCATTTTTCCTCTCCTCTATCCTGTCCAAGTTTATTTAACACTGCTGTTAGAAGTGGAGAAGCACTCCTTGCAATTTTTTTTTTTTGTTATGATTCATGGTTTAGTTTTAGGTGAACTTCAGATAAATCATGCATTTGCAATCAAAAATCACACTGTTTGCAATAATGAAATAATATATGCTGGTAGCTCACAAGTAAAATAATAATAAACACTGGTTTTAAAATACATTTCTTGGAACAAAGTAGTTATCATTCAGAAAATGCCCTTAGTGAGCTTGTGTCAACCATACCTTCACATTTCAGAGCTGTAATTTGACTTGAAAGGATGTGTGAGTCTGCAAGACAAATGATGGTAAGCTGCTGAGCTGTATGGGAGTTCATTCTTCTTGGTTTACAAGTGGAATGAAGAGTTCAATCCAGCCTTTATGCTTTTATAGTAATAGCAAATAGAAAAAAAGGCTAAATATATAAGTGAGAATCAAGGGCTTTTGGGCACCTCAAAGAAATGCCAGTAATGGTTGTAGAAATGTCATAAATCAAACTTAGAAAACAAAGGTTGACCTTAGCTCAAGATATCTTAAGTTGACCTTCTTTCCCCAGAAAAAGCCAAAAAAGCTACCAGTGAAGGAATGCCTTCTATTGCATCTACCTTTGTGTCAGAAAACCTTAGTCCATTCAAAACCTGTAGTCACTTTCTAATGAGTTCCTAGAGGCTAATCCTAAAGCTTATACAGATGAAAATGTGTCATCTTAGAAAACACCTTTCAGGGAAGGGCTATCTTTGTGCAGCATCAGAGTGTGTGAAGGCTTTCTGTCAGAGGCTTCTATGACTTCAGATGCATTTTATTGTGATGCAGGACTGCAGTAATTTGCTAAGAGTTTCTATTTTAATTCCCTCTTCCCAATGTAGCTTCTTCATCCCCAAAAGCCCAAATGTACAAATAAACCAACATCCCCTCCCAACTTCTCCAAAAACCCAAACAAAACAAATCAAAAGAACAAAAACCGTGGGTAAATGTCTTGTTTTAAAACTGCATGAAACCAAAGGTTTAAAACCGTCTTTGAAAGAGCCATAAGGCAAGGAATAGTATGTATACAAGAAATGATGTTAACTGGGAAGTCTGATAACAATATACTGAGGAGAGCTAGACATGGAGCTTGTGCCAAACTTACAGGACTGGAAGGAAGAATTAGGGAGACCAGTAGGGAAAAGAGTTAGGGTGAATTACATGATTTTTAATTTTTTCTTCCTGTTTGTTTGGACTGCTTATCAGTGAATAAGATTGTACTGAAACAATGCTTTTGAGTTTGTCAGAATATGGGTTTTTTTCAGTGTTAATTGTGCAACAGGTTGTTCTGTATCACTTCAGCATTACTCTGGTAGAGCAGCGACAGAGACATAGGCTTTGCTAAGAAAGACTGTTTAGATATTTGTTCACTTTCTGATATGTCACTAAGACTCTGGAAGACCAGGACATCTACAGGAGAAGAGTCTGTTAGACTACCAAAGTGATAGTGGTTGCTGGCAATGTTGAAGGAAGCTTTGTTGGGGTAACGTACTCTGATCTTATTTTACGTCATCAGCAGTGCTGTATTCTATGGAGAGGAAGAAACTCTAGCCAGATGTGTACATCAGCTGAGGTGTGTGTGGTTACCGTGGCCCCCAGGACAGTGTATAATTCTGTGCATTGTCAAATTAATCACGGTATAAAATGCCTTAATACTTGACCAGCTTGTGAGAACAGAAGAGGATAACAAGTGGCATCTTCAAGGCAACATGGCTGAGATTTTGAAGGTGGATAGCCAGAAGGCAACTCATGTGCCTATAAGGACATTGCTCACTTGAGTGCACAATATGTTAGCTACATCTGGATTTCACATAATCATCCTTGACTAATATGAAAAGAAGGGAGAGGGTTTAAGTACTGAATAAATAAATTACTTAATTACATATTATCAGAGAGGAACAGATGGTCAGTTTAGTGTGTTTTCTGACTGCTTATGCTTTCAAGAGACGGTAGATCCATGCTGATTCCTGTACAGAAGATTTCCCAGTGCCAATAATTCATTTGTGGGTACATCAAACAACTTTTTACTCTTGTCTTTGATGTGTGCCTCACCAATACCAATTTTAGGTGACTGAAAGGTCTTGATGTCATCAAGAATTAGGATTTTATTGTGCATTCTCCTTTCCTCACATAATAGCTGTGTATTTATTGTAGTGCTGGTCATTTTTAAATGTGAGAAAATGGTGAAGATACCACACCAAAAAAGGTGTATGGCTGTCACATGACTATCGTTACAATATTTTTGCCATATCTGTGGCCAAATCATAATTTACAATCCAGGTTCCAGTTAAAGAAAATGGATTTTTGTTCTTTGGAGTTGTCCTGTAATCTTCTGCCAGCTCCTGAGAAAGGCTTCCCTTAAGAGTTTTCTAAGATACAGAGTTCAGTGCCTGCATCATTTGGTTGGCCCAGCCTGCTGTTGCCACAGCCCTTCATCTAGCCTAGGTTGAAATCCTGGTAAAATTGGAGCATTCCTTGTAAAAAGTGAGATAGGGATGTTGTATGACTCTTTAGTTCTTACTTTTATTTCTGTCTTCCAGAATTAAGATCTATCCCACTTGCATTTTTAGGTGGAAGAATTCTACAGGTTTAGTTCTTTGTAGCCCCTCTGCCTTGCATAGCTTTGCTGTAGTCTGAACTTGGTGTGGTAGAATTGGGTGCAGGTGTGGTTTTCATTACACTCTATTTTACTTTTCCCTTGGCATCTGTTTATCCTCATGAGAAATTGTATGGGGAAATTAAGTGTAGGAGTGTTTCAGCTATAATTAATGATTGTAGCCTAAATGAAGAGGAGCAAACCAGAGTTTACCTTTTGTACTCTTATATTAATTAAGAGAAAATATACAGCAAAAGAGAAATTTTCTATTGCAAAACAACAGTAGCAGAAAGCAAGTTTGGCACTGTCTTCTCAAATAGTGACAAATACTTTTCTATTACCTATTGTTTTTTTAAAGGAGTACGTTTTGTATTTCTCTATCCCAGTGTATATACATCACAATGGAATGCATTAACAAATAAATGATTGAGTCATAATAATAAGGCATTTTTAAACTCTGAACTTGAATTCAGGATAGATTCTTAGAATGAGCTTCACTTCTAAATTTTTGTTTTCTTCTGTTTAAAAGCAACAAAAAATCCCCTTTATGTTTGGTTTGTTAGGTTTTTTTTTTTTACTTGTATTTAATTCTGAGCTAAGATCTGCTATTGAGGATCAAACCAGAAATTTAGACATCAAGAAAAGCACAGGGTAAGAACAAGGGCTAATGCCAGGTGTTGTCAGCATCCTTAATTTCCATATATCTGTCATCATGGCACTAAAAGCCAGGGCTCTAGTATTCAGGGCTGCTGTATTCTATATGCATACAACTCTTTTAGGAGATTACTGTTTTCTAGCATGCCTGATGTTTGGAGACAATAGCATAAGCAATAGAGTATCAATTTCTGTCATGTAATTGGATTAATGATTAGTTTACATGACTGCAGGTTCTTTATTGAATTAGCTTAAAATGGGATTACATCAATAAGTAACAGAGAGGCTACAATGTGTTGCGAATAATGCCTGAAACTTGTTCAATGTTTTTATTTGTGTAAATTCAGACAATTGTTAAAGTGCAGTTTGCTTTAAGTTTTTATGTAAGATATAGTAGACTTGTAAATTGTATCCAAATTACAGGGGTGGGGATCCTGTCGTGTTGTTTGCTTTTCCCCTAAATCTTCTGTATAACTGGCATCTTTCAGTATGCTCACTTATGAAACAGCAAAACAGGAAAAAAAGAACCCAAACCCAAACAAAAAAACAAGCTGCAACTTTGAGTCACAAGACGATTTTGAAAGGTGAAAGACAGATGGATTGTCTATTTTTTGATGGGAATGTGTTGGAAGGAACTATACCGAACAAGTAATGCCCCAGTGAATCCACAAGGACCTGAAGTGACTGAACATGTCAGTGGAAGATGTCAAACTCTTATCAAAAGGATAGACCTCTGTGGAATTTGTATCTCTCCCTGCCTGCCTTGGCAAAGAGCCTTGTGGAGGTAGAAGAGTACACAGATGCTGAAAATATAGTTACAAAGCATGTGCAGCACTCTGAACTCTTCCAGGACTCTCTGAAACTTTTTTATACATTCAGTTTTGCCTGAAAATCTGCATACAATTTGAATGAAATTGAATACATTTCAGGGCTCAAGCAGCGTGTCTTCCATCTGAGGCAAAATGGAGATGAATTTCAATTAGATGTTCCCATTATAATCTATTTCCACCTGTAGCTTTCATCAAAATTGCTAGGAAGTGTGATATAAAGTATGATCAGCATTTGCCCACTAGCAGCAGTATGCCCATTATCTTTGTTTAAAAAAAAGCACAAAATAATTAGCTTGACGTGTGTGTATGTGAGTGTGTATGTATCAGCTTCTTGCTGTGAATGACTTAATTGTGACAGGTAATTTGTAGAGATTTGAAGGTAGATCTGTATGTATGTGTGTTGTGTATGTAATACATATAATGCTTTAGAGTCTTCCTATCCTCATGATGATGCAGATGACTAATTAGGTTGATAAAGTGTTTCAAAAACTTTATTGTGATGTTGGCAACGTAGTCAGAAGTTACTTTAAAATGTCTGTTTTGTTGTAGCATTTTGTTCTGAACTTGATTTTAATGGAAATGTTTTTTATGTGCCAACCCCCAAGGTGCATCCTAGAGCGTTAGTATTAACTCAGGCTTATGGTCCATTCATGATATGTCTGTCAGCGGCAGCCCCCTGCCAGTCTTCGGAAGCTCTTCTGCCTTACTGGAGCTGCTGCCATGCAGGGATGTTGTGATGCCCTGAAATGGAGTCTCTCTACTGCCACTTAATACACACCATTTCCACAGTTGGGGGCTATCTACTCCACATAGGTGATGATAAAATAGCTTAAGTTTCCATCCTTTCTCACTGATTTATACAAAACGATTTTGAAGGTGCATCATGCACGCATGGATTGTTCTTTTTCTTAAACAAGCAATAGTTCAGACTTGTGTTTCAGGCAATACCAATTTCAAATCCATGTTAAAATTACTTGTCTTGGATTCCTAAAAGAGCAGTTTTGTTAATTGGCTTCATGACAGTAGTATGATGTTTAAGACCTTTCATTAGTACTTGGAGTGCTTCCTTGTCTGCATGTCTTTTTCCTTAGAACATTATTAAAGGTGTAGTTTATTGCCCTTACTCTGTCAAGATGGTTTAGGATCTTTTAAATATAGTGTACAAATATTGTTCATCTGCTGTATCATTTTGTTTGGAGGGCTTTAGGTGTGTGATTTCTTTTTATTACCTGTGACAAGACACTTGCAAAAGAGAATTATGAGCACTGCAGTTGGGCTTGGTGTATTCAGCTGTAGTGATAAGAAACAGAAGTGAACAGCTGTGACTGGGTGCTGAAAAGAGGAGAGTGACATTGAACTCTGAGTGTGGAAAGGGAAATATGTGTGTTAGCTTAATAAAATGTTCCCTGATCAGAGAGACTTGACAGAGCTCTTCAGTTCTTTGGTGAACTCTGATTTCTGTTTTCAGGGGTGAGGAGTACTGAATGGAAAATGCAAATGGTTGCTCTTCCAAAAGAGACTATGGGTGCCTTTAGAGTGCCATAAAATCTGTATGTGAGACAATCCAATTGCTAATATGTGTATAAGTGCTCAGCTTTTAGTTTGGTTTAGTTTTTATGTGTCTTATACCTCAAGAAGATGGAATTGTCCCTCTCTGTTGCTGAAATTGGCCATGTGCTAATTGAAATTTGTAATTTCAAATCTGCTAATTTGAAATCTATATTTTCATTGTAATTCTCAAGGAAACTGTGCATCTTTGTATTTGATATTGCAGGGTGAATAATACTTTGTTCTGTGCCGCCTCTGTTAGGACATCAATCTTTCCTTCCGTCCTTCCTTACTCTGATAAATGCAGCAGTCCCACTGATGGGTCACTTCACTGAAAGTCAGTCTTATGTGGCGAAGGTGCATGTTGCAGGATGGAGCTGACTCTTCTTGTGTATCATAGCTTCACCAGCTGCTGGCACATGCTGATAATAGGCTTCTTGTTAAGCAGCAACTTCGATAGAAAAGTCAGGTGAGCTTAGGTAAGTGTGTCTATCTTATACTGCAGTGAATAAAATTCACCTGTGGGCTTGTGGATGAAATAAGGAGAATTCATGTTTTGATATATGCATGATGAACTCTGAGAGATGGCAGAAACCTCGGTTCCAAAAACCAGGAAAGGAGGAGTAGATAAGGCAGGCATTCGTCTGAGCTCTGCCATCTAGAATATAAATGTTAGAATTGTCATCTTGTTCCTGCCTCGAGGAAGAAAATGACAGTGATGTGTCTTTATTGAGACAAACATTGCAAAGAAAACCCAGCCTGGCAAAAAAATCCAAGTCAATAATAAGGAAACGTGGTATGAAGTCAAAGGACCTGAAACAGTACTGGTGGCGTGTAGTGCTGGCTCTCAGCCTGCCTTGCAAGGTAAATGGTCTGTAAGAAAAGCATGTAGCACAATGGTCTGACTGAAGAGGAAAACAAAGCATTGCTACAGAAGCAGCAAGCAGTGAGATTTCACTGAGGCCAAAAGCTTAGCAGGAGTCCAAGAAATGCTGTCTGGACAAGCTCATCTAGTGTTAGCAGGGTACATGTTTAAAAAGTTAAGTGGAATTTTCAAAGGGATGGGACTTATGTCTTTATGTAAAACTTCATTAGGGTTTGGAAAGAACATTGGCCTTTAAGAATTGAACTTCAGGCTGACGCTACTGCCCTGCCACCAAATGAAAAGACTAATGAAAAGACTTATTCAAATGAAAAAGACAACCATACATCTAACGAATATATCAGCTTTCACTCATACTCCTGGACTATAATATTTTACTTCAGTGCATCATACAGATGCATGCATATTTTCTTGTCCCTTGGCAAGTCAGGACACTAACAAAGACAACCAGGGAAAGAAAAATGCTGGTTTCTTCACTTTATCTATGAACAAACATTACATGCAAACATTCTGAAGCAGATGCCCTTAAACCAGTAGAGGAGATGTGAACTCATTGGCAACAATTAATGAGGAAAAAGAAAGTCTTGGCAACAAAATGTAAATTAAGTTTTTTGTGGTGACTCATGAACACTAAGAAAGCTCAAGTAAATAAGGGGTTAGACCAAAGTGCTCAAGGTAAAAGGACAGCTCTTGAATAATTTCAAATGACCTGGTAGCCCTTAACATGAATTATTTGTTGAACAGGTTCAGTGTCTCACACTGCTGAAAACAAATCTCTCTCAAACCACCTTTAGCTATCAATAACCTCCTTTGCAGTGTAAAGGACAGCAGAGAACGCTCCAGACTGCTGGCCAGTATCAGCTGCAACCTTCACATGTTTGGTGCCAGCATTGCAGTCTCCTGCCCTTCCCCCCTGCCCCCTTCCCCATTCTAGCATTTGAAACTTGTTTAGGGAGAAATGATTGTGCTAGCATTTCATAAAGATCTTACTGTACTGTGTTCACAAGCTGTAAACTGTTCTGTCTGAGGGAAGTGCAAAGCACTTAATAAGGTTCAAAGATAGATAATTGTAAGTACTAATATCTAATGATACCTTTAGGGTGGCATATCTTCTGTCTTGGTAGAATTGCCAAAAATTTTTTAACAGAAAACCTCACAGCTGTTAACAAGTTAGTGGACAAGTGCTTTAGTAGTATTTTTTCCAAAGCCTGTGCTAAAAATGCACATGCTGCTCTCAAGTGCTTAGAAGAACTTTAGTGAGGTAATAATCTATTCTCAGTAAGTGAATAGTCTCAAGTTTCAGTTGTAATAAATACCACTCTTAAATGGTTTTATTAGCATCAGAAGAACAGCAGTTACTAGTTATAAGCTTATATCATCCCCAATTAAAAAAAAAGGCAAGCATACTGCAATTAAGTATACTCCAGTATATTTTGTTTCCCTTTCTTCTTTTTCTTTTTTTCCTGACTGGATAAAGACAAATGATCTAACAGAAGAATCTCAGACAATAAAATCCCCAAATAAAAAGTAATTTATTATTTTTTTCACCACAGAAAGGACTGAAATTGCCTGGGGACCATTCTAGTGACCAAAATTTTTATTCATGGGTTTTGAGGAAAAATTATTCTGAATTTTGAGAAACACAGGTTCTGGAATGAAATCAAGGTTTTTATAAAAACAAATTTCTGAATCTACAGCTTGCTCAAGCTGTATTTCAGGCCTCCTGCTACTATTCATCGTGTTTCCACGCAGAAAGAAAAACAAATGAATCTTTTCTTTCCCTAAATTGTTCACTAAGGCTGTTCCTTGGTGCCTTCTGTCCTGCATGACAAATACAGGTCTATATAGAAATTCATTGTGAGTCCTGACTCTATATTACCTATTCACATCCCTCAGTTGTTTTCATATCCCTTAACCTCAGCTACTCTGAAGAGTTTATTTTGGTTTGTGGCTGTTCTGAAGGCATTTAGTTAAACTGGCTAGCTCCAACCATTAATGCAGCATCACTGAAACTGCCAGTGAGCCTAAATTAGGTTGTCAGAGTCAACATACCGATCTAGTGAGCCTATTAAAATCTTAATAACTTTTAAAATTGGACTCTGGATAACAAAACGATGTCCCTGTGCATTAGATTTTGAGTAGATAAATTCATTAAACTACATCTTATCTCCTCCCTTCTCTCTGTTAGGGAATGCTCAAAGAAGATTTTTTCAGAAATCCAGTGAGTACTTCTAATACTGGAGCATCATAAATCAGTTATCATTGGACTACATTCAGCTCATCCAAATAAATTCTGCTGTGTTAGGAAAGTTTTCTGCTCTCTTAGGATCACCTTGCTGATGGTGTTTGGATTTCTGTCCTGGGAGGAAGGTAGGTTGTTTTAGTGTAGCCGAGTAAGGGGAAGATACCTGTAGTGCTTGATTGTTGCCTGTGTTTTTCTGAGCCCATAGTCTGTCCTGATCTTACTAAAGGAACTGTCAGCTACATTTAAAACCACATTTATGTTGTCTCATCTTCAGTTTTGTGCGTGATGACGTGCATTGAGTCCAGTGAAGTCATGTTGGTTTTTTCTTCTCCCTCCTCTCCTCTCTCCAATAAAGTGACAGATAACTGACAGGTGGCAATGTCTATAATGCATGGACATAAATTGGGATTTCTTCCTGCAACTTCCTCTGAACGGGAAGGAAAATTCTTCTGCCACAATTTTCACTTATCATTTAAGTTCTCCTTCAGTAATAGATGCGAGTGGGAGGTCAAATTTTAACTTTTAATGGGAACAAAAGTTGCAGCCTTAATTATGGAGGAAATTGTAGATTACTCATAATAATCAACTGAAGTTTGAATGTTAAGTTTGACTGGCAGAAAAACATCTGTCATCAGTATTACTATGTATGAGACCAAATCCATTTGCAGACAAGTAGCAAGTGATTAGACAGAACTAGGAAAAGTGAAAGGACTTTTATGAAAAACTCCTTGTAATTCTTTCCTTTCAAGAAGGATAATTAGTGGCCTTTCCGATACTTCAGCCGGTTGTAATGCTCTCTGAAAGCAAATTAAATAAAACCAAGCATGGTCATATATGAAAGCAGTGACTGAAATGAGCCCTCCTGCTCTAATATCATAAAGTCTTTGTATTGCATATCTCTGGGCAAAGTGGTTATTAGCAAAGAACCTAGGGTTTGATTTTTTTTGCACAGCACTTAATAACTAAAGGAGATGCAAAAAGTGGTACATGTGTAGCATGAAACTTTGATGTCTAATTCT
Source organism: Colius striatus (assembly GCF_028858725.1). NCBI lineage: Eukaryota > Metazoa > Chordata > Aves > Coliiformes > Coliidae > Colius > Colius striatus. The sequence continues at coordinate 7,022,282 of NC_084767.1, forward strand.
TCATAGTAAACAATGTCTTGGAATTGACCAATGTCTTGATCAGTTCCTCTATGATGGTATCAAAATGTGTTCTTTAAACTTAGAGAACCATAAAGTATTTATAGAGGAACATAGCAGGTAGACAAAAATATGGTAAAATAAACATGCCTGACCTGAGAGTCATCATCAGCAACTATGAAGTCTTTGTCTTTGACTATCAGTCCTCATGAGAATTACTGTTTTCTTGCAGTCAAACCTGTAGCTAAACTCACTATTTTCACTAGATTTTTCTGCCTTAGTGCAGAAGGGTGAACTTGACTTGAAGTTTCTTGAGCAAACACAAGTTTTATTTGCTCAGCAATGCAAACACCACTACTTAGTTATCATTAAAGCCCAATTATCATGAAATCTACATCAGAGGATATTAATGACACTATGTTTTGATAGTTAGACAAAGCCTTCCATTAGAAGGTTAAGTGAATGAGGAAGTGATAGGGCCAATTAGTTCTGCTAACTGTAGTCTATTGTAGCTTATGTATGGATTTTCTCCTTACATGGTTAAATATTCCCTCTGCAATTTAAGTTCTATCCAAGACAGATCTGATTTCAGATAATTCTGCTTTTAAGAAAGCAGTCGGTACTTGAGTCTGCCATTCATCCATATCCACTTATCCCAGGATAAACACTCATTTATGAGAGAATTCAAAATAAAGCACAACAATCAACTTGTAATTTACAATAAACAGGTAGGTATTATGTTTTATTCTCAAACACTTGCCTACCAGTGGACATATCTCCAAGGAGATGAATGCTGCTTTAAAACGCTATATGAGTTTCCACCTCTGCAAGGAAGCAGAGCTGTCCTTGTAGAGTTTATGAAGTGATTGAGTACTAGCCTCATTGAACACTGGGATGATTTTCTGTGGTATTTTCCCTCATTGTTTATAATGATCAAAAGAAAATCAACCAGAGCATCTGTGTCTTTGAAGACAACACAGTCCAATTGCCTTGTTACTTTTGAAGTTCACAAAATAAATAGCAATAGACTTCTTATATTGGGACCCTGTTTTGCTTGGTAGAAATATGTTACATGAAGCTCATAATTTACTCCCAAATCTTGATAACATGAACATAACACTCTTTTCCGTAGTGAAATTGGATAAATATCTGGAGTTGGTGAATACAGGGAAGTGATGAAGCAATGGATGTCTGCATATCTGACATAATCTTCATTTTCTAGTTTTTAGAAGATTTTGAGTTTGGGCAGAAGGTGCTGTTTGATCTGGGGCAGAAAGTGAAGGCAGTGGTACCACAGGTGTGATTAGTCTTAGCGAAGCTTGGGTTTAAGCATGAGGGAATGAAGGGAGACATCTCACAAAAGTAAACTATGTAACACTTTGTGAAATACAGGGTGTAAATATTGCACAGCACTTAAATAATTAAAAACCACAGCAACAACAACAAAAAACCCATAGAAAACTAAAACAAACCTTACTGGAAGATCTCCAAGCAGCTTGCAAATATCCATTAATTACTTCTCAGTGGGAAATGATACAAAGATCATTTAACTTGTTTCAGAATTGGAAATCAGTTGCTGTTAAGGTGTAGATCAACATTGCTGCCATCTGTTAAAAGTAGGAAAGAAAGTACAGCTTATGGACAAAGCATTAATTTGCTCTTGGGATGTTCATACACAAAATGTGATCATCTGACTTTGAGTTTTAAAAGAACTAAAAGATAGGCAGTGGTTGCATGTAATAAAAATCTTCATAGCTCACATTTTGCAGCATCTGACTTTTGAAGTGTAGGTTGAGCCTTGCTACTTAGAAGCCAAAAAACTTGATTATGTTGGGATGTGACTATGCTATTAACAGCCTATGAAACTGAAAGGGGTCAAAAGCTTCGAGGACTTGGACCCCTGAGCTTCTACTCTTTTTCAAATTACTGAAGCGGAGTCTTACCCTAGCTGCAATGTTTGACTCTCATCTTTACATTACTGATGTATTATAAACCTGTCTATCACTACCACGGTACCTTATGTACAACAAAGACATGCTTTAGTAAGGCTCCATTTTTCAGTTCCTCACTTCTCCTGAAATTGTTTTTCTCTAAATATTGAATTAATATGTAAATTATGTAACTGACTTTTGCAGTGACTTTTTGATTACATAAACCTTGAAAGAGATCTGCTATTCTTCTCTTTTTAAGGATCTGGTTGTAATCAGTTAAGAGAAGATCATAGTAGATAGATGGAAGTACTCTGTACTAGGTCCAGATGAGTAGATGCTTTGTAGTTAGAACTAATATTAACCTTGTACTGATCAAGATAACATCCATTGTACAGGATGCTCTGGAATATATGAACACAGGACAGACACACTAATTAAGTTTCTAAGGAATAAGCCAACTTGGCAGAGAGAAGCAAGGTCTATGTATCATTGATTGAACTACTTTAAAAATCACCCACACAGATCAAAAAGACCACCAAGCAGAACCTTATGTTGTTTTATGTCTAAACTACAGTGACAACATATAAACGACCATTATCAACAGCTGATAACACTAAACACAGAGTTTGGGGTTTTTTTTGTGGATTTGTGAGGATATTCAGTCAGTTTTGGTTTTAGTTACTGTTCTTACAACAATGACTTTTCTATCCTCGACCTCTCAGTTATACTGGGTGAAAGCTGAAATTGCCTTTCACTACTTGAAAAAGTGGGCCAAAATAGCCAACAAATGTTTAACATCACATACTTTGTTCCATGTGAACGAGCACTTTTGTCAGCTGCCTGGGTAAATAATAGCTCCTATTAGGTGTTAGTACAAATGCATGATGAAAATAATCTCTCATTTTCTATAGAAATAATGCACCGATGCCCTTGACAGAGCTATAGGAGTTTTTTCATTAAGAATCAGAGCACAGGAATGAGGGGAGATGCCCATGTGTGTATGTGTGTGGTGTACCATTTTTAAAACTATTATTCACAGAAATACTCATCTGTCTTTCTCTTCTGTTTTACTGGGTTTGGTTAGAAGCCTTGTGTATGGTAGGCAAAAGGAGTAGCTGAAGTGTATGATTATTACAACTAATCCTAGCAGAAAACCCTTTTCCTGGTTTGATCTTTGAAAGTACATAGTGTTCTTGATTTGTTGTTTTTTTTGTTGGTTTGGAGTTTTTTTGATGGGATTGTTTGTTTTGGCCTTTTTTGTGTGTGGTTTTATGTGTTTTCCTTTTTTTGTGTGTTTGTTTCAGGGCCACTAAGAGAAGCAACAATGTGCAAGACATTTTAAGAATAGAGGTAGTGATGCGTGTCACAGATGCTAGAAAGGAGGCAAAGAAATACAAAAGTGGACCTTTTAGAACGTAGTAAGAGATGTAATGGCTCCAGCATATAGGATTGGGTAGCTTTAAATGTTAAAAGTCAAACATTCAGTCCAGCCCCTGCCATTCTGTGTGATTCTGTTACTCTTTTCTGATAAAGATGAGTTGTGTTTGGATCTGATAATGAAAACTAGGATATCTTTGTTCATTTCTTGCACATTACTGACATTCAAATGCTTTTTGTCAACTGCTGAACTTTACTTACTTAAGAGTACTCTATTTGAAGCTCTATTCCTTGTTAATGTGTGTGTGTATTAAGTAGGATTTCTCATAAATCTGGACTCCTCAGTAAAAGTGAGCTGATGAGACATTTTATTTTTACTCCTGATAAGTCAAGTGTGGCTTCTAGTGTGACTGGAAAAATACATAAAGACCCAAATACATAAGACCCAAATTCAGCCACTCACCACTTGGTGCCACTCTAGCTTTGAGAATTGCAGTCTTACCAAAATAACAGAAGATATTTCTTCTTTTAGGTTTTCCAAGTGCTATCTGAATTATGACACACTGAGCAACCACCTTTCGGCATCTTGGTTTGAGTCAGAATAGATGATGGATGACAGACAGTTTTCTGTTATTGTTCAGAAGGGAAAGGAGATAGTGGTACCTATGATAGGGATTTTAAACTGAATGTGTGTATAAGAAAGCATTGCAGCTTTTTATTTTCTGATGCTGCCATCATTTTAAATCTGAAACTGGACTAAAGCATTTCAGTGACTGATCTGAGACTGTTCTTTTCCTGAGGAGAGACAGACATTGAATGTACTTGCAGGTATTTGGGCAAAAACTACAGAGAACTGTAGCATGTGTGTTGCTTACACTGCTTATAGAAATACTTCTGGCAAAGCACACCTGTCTACTTTGACTCTAAGATCTTGACCTGAAATGTGTTGTTGGTCATTCCTCTACAGGCAACCCCATTGTCTTTTTGTTTCTCGAGATGTGCAGTTATACCGAAGAAGACATATAGTCTTTTTCGAAGTATAGTGAGGAATTTGAGGCTATGTTGATACTGAGAAAGTATCCTCTCCATACCAAGTTCTGTAAATTATAATGGCAAAAAAGCAATAATTTCTCACAAGGTAAATATTATTTGTGTATTGAGGTGAGGATTGCACCATCTGAGCAGATGAGGAGACAAACTGTCGGACAGTTAATGATGAGGAGCCATAAGAATGTCTGGACAAGAAGTGTCTGACTTGGAATGGTAGTAGTATACTTGTAATAAAGAAATGAAGAAAGGTTATGGAACTCTCGTTGTGGAGTCTAGGATTGAGACATGAGAGATGAAGTTGAGAATAGGAAGATGACCAGGAAGAACAGCTTAAAAACTCTCTCACAGCATGTCCTCCCTCTTCCTCTTCCCTCTCTCCTCTCTACTCTGTTACCCTTCTCCCTGGTTGTGCAGGCACTGTTATTTCGTACGTGTTTAATTTTAGAGGAGTGAATCTGGGCCAATTATTTTTCCTGTAGATTGAAGTGCTGGGATCTGATGTGTGGCTAATAGGCAGCTGGAAGCAATACATTTTGTAAAATATCTGTAAACTTATACAGGAGCAGAATAAGATTGCAAAACCAACCCCAGCTCCCATATTTTCTAAGCATTTGACAATAACTTTAGCAGAGTTTCCTTTCCAACTTTTAAGTGTTTGACTTTACAGCTGTGTAGTTTTCCTTTAGTATAAGGTTTATGTGATAGACATATACAGATAATGCTACATTTTTCAGCTCCTTGCTATGGCAACTTTACTGAGGTATTTAGAAAAGATCTGTATCAGCATTACTTGTCTGTTTGTGGATTTCAAAACAGAGAAAAGACGAATCTGGCTGATTATGCAACAAAAATGCAGGAATTAAA